>NW_024754249.1:442500-907500 GCF_018991925.1 Homarus americanus | reverse complement strand
ATTTCTCAGCAAATGTTGGTATCGTTTAATAAAATATTAAATAAATGTATATGTTAGATTCCAAAATGTATTAAAATATGAGGTAATGCTTTATAAGAATTCAAACATATGAATGAAAAGCTTTTAGGTCACTGTATACGATGCTCTTTTGTTTTTTTACCTTATGATCACTAAGATTTTAAAGTGTATGAATTATGCAATACTCAGCGTGTTCACAATCATTGATTTATTGCATTATTACAATATAATGAAAGGTTTGGCAAACGAATTTTAGTTGGAGGACCTTCTGTTGACCAACACCCCTTCTTAGACACAGGTTCAGGTAGAACTAACCGGCGCAGGGAATATTACTGGAACCGAGTGTCGGCTGCCATCCAAAGCTGGTTTCTCATTGGTCAACGTAGTGTTCGAAAATGCCACATCATATTTTTGGTGAAATATTTCAATACCGTGTACACCGCCTATTGAGTAGCATCTATACAATACAATGCATTTTTAGTCAAGTATTAAATTTAAACATCAGTAATTTATTTCAACAACACGGTTCGTAAGTTATTAAATCTCTTCAGTGCTGCAATCATCCCGTCAACACGTGAACAGGTTGAATACTTTGGCAACAAACTGGCAACCCTTCACAGCTGATCTGTCACGTGATTCAACTTACACGTGACGCAACTCTCATCACATTCAGTACTCCTTCACGTGCGTGGATTGTGCGATCGTAAAATTGAACATATGTCAGAAAGCCATCCTCACATGTGAATTTCTTAATGAATTTTATCACAGTTGCAGATCAGCGTTATGTTGAAGCCCACCAATCGCACTATTGGAAGTTTCTTTAGGACTCAAAGATGTTATTGCAGAGCTTGCAGGCTCGTCTATAATTACCAGTACCACTGTAACACCGTGTAAATTGGTGAGTCGAAACGATATTTAAATGTAAGCAACTTTGAACATAGTAATGTATAGGCATGTCAATTAGGACAAACTAACACTTAAGTAATCCATCCCACAGCGCCATCACTGCGCATGCCCATAACACCAATCACCCTATTCACCTGACACCTGTCAATTTGTCACCACCCGGCAGGGATGCCAGATTAGGTACAAGTCGCGAATTTGGCTACATTTTAAGGCCTGGCACTACTAATGTTCAAGTTGTACTACTAACGACTTCAAAATATAAATTATTTGAGTTAAATTTGATATCATGGATATTAATAATAATTCATACTTAAGATAATAGGGAAAATCCTTATTTTTGATCGTAATAACGACGAAAATATGAAGTAATCCTGTAAATCATCTAGTAAGTCTAGTTATTAATTTGAGATACGCATGGGGCTAAAATCTCCGAACTTTAATTATAAGAATAAAGTCTTTCGGCTGTTGATCACAGTCCTTCACTGCCCAGTAGTGTCCTACACTCAAAAGGGAATTAACCAAACCTTTAGAAACAACTTGTAGATTCTCTTCCTCACCCCTTGACGTTCACCACTTATGTATACTGAGTTCCCTACAGGTACGTAGATTCTTTTATAAAGGTCGACATAAATATAGACCTTTCTTCTTACCTCATGTTGACCCGTCGGCTGGAAGTTGGGTGGGCTGCAGGGTTCTGAACTGGTTGAGCACTACCCGTAGTTAATTGCAGTTTATCTTCAGTGATTAAACGGAATGATTATGTGATTCCAAATCTGCCCTCCGGGCGTTCCTTCCTCTATTGAATCAGTGCTAAATTTAGGCAGCCATTAGGTCAACATAGTTAAACATGTACATAAAGTTACAGATCTCTACTGCTGTTAGTTTCAGAGATTGATTCGTAGGAAATGTCATCCCCAAAAGTCAACATCCATTTTGCCAAACATGAAGGATCATAACACCTAAAAGGTTAAATGAATCGGTAATAAATTTAGACAGGCACTAGGTCTATTACATGTGTGTGTATTAAGGGACCAAAGCTTTTGCATAGGGGGAAAGAGGTGTAAGAATAAAATATTATTTGGTATAGTGAATATTCGCAGACCGAATGTTTGTGTAACAAGGTATATCTGTGACTGGAAAATATAAATTTTGAGACTAAAGCACTATAGAGTTCCATGGTTGTACTCTACCAATTTTTAATCTTTTTTTTTTTTCATGAAACGACACAAAATTGCCAAGACAAAAGTAGTTGGGTTAAATAAGGTTAGGTTAGGTACAGTTAGGTTAGGTAGGTTAAGTTAGGCTAGGTAGGTAAAGTAAGGGTAGTTAGGTAACGTAAGGTTAGGTAGGTAAATTTAGGTTTAGTTAGGTTCGGTCAGGTTTCGTTAGGTTTGGATTGGTTCGTTCATTGCCTGTTTTTATCATACAATTTGGATTGGGTTGGCAAGTTGTTCATGAATTTGCCCAAGAAATGAATATGAAATCCATTTAAAACATATCAAAATACAGTATACAGGAAACACATATCGCCCAAAAAGTCATGGGTCCTAAAACGAATAATGACATATTTTCGAGAATACGACAGTATCCTGCTCATCTTATATATATTCTAATGATACTCTGATGTTAACTAGCAATTCTGAAGAGTGGAACGTTTGTACTAATGCATTAAATAAAGAAAGCGCTCATATTATAAACTAATGTCAACATTGTACGACTCACCTCTCTTGTGTTTCGGAAGTCGAAAGAATGAAAGGTATCTGTTCTTTATGGAGTTGCTACAGCGATTAATAGCTGCACAGTAACGGGGCCCCATTGCAAATGTTATAAAGAAATACACATAACAAAAGAAATCCTGATTTTGGCGATTATTTCGCTTTCCTCCCTTTATTCCTTGCTTGTTAATTATTTAGTTTACTCCCCAGCCGCTTTGCGGTGCCACTTTGGCCGGTGAACCAGAGCAGTTGATAGTTCGGTCAACTCAGTGACATGCAGACGCCAGGTTGTTACTTAGCTGATGAAGAAGTTTGTACCCGTATCGTAGAGAATGGTGATGATGTTTATTCATTAAAATTGTCATACACGAGGTCAGTCTTTTATAGCGGAAGTAGGCGTGGGTAGATAGTTGACCCCTGCTCCGTGGGCGGCGCTGGTTGACCTAGACCACGAGGCATACACTGGGGAATTCGCGGGATTGGCTACTCAGCGACAAACAGCGTTTGTAGGGGAGAAATCCACTACACCACTAGCTTCTCCAAATAAAAATCCTAGATCCGGGCACTGCTGGGTTCTGATAAATATTAATCAGCGCTCCATTAATTTATGCCTTTCATTTTTATTTTAAGGAGTTTCAAAACTAAATGGATTCGAAAATAATGTAATAATTGTAAATACAATATCATGTGTTTTTTGTGGGAATATTATGTAATTCATCCTGAAACCCGGTTTTATAATTGTAACATCCATTGGACTACTGTTAATGAAAGTGAAAACAAATTTGTGCTTTGAAGATCACATAAACCACTAAGAATGTCGGACCAAATGATGGGTCTGATATTCATTTAGACATTGATGTTTCAATAGGTTATTATACAAGGCCGTCATGCACTCATTTTATTCTAGGCAAATGATGTACAGCATTCACATACGATAAACGAAATCCACGTGATCGAAAGTGTTTCGAGATGGCCAACGAAATCCTGTACCTGAAGAATTTTAGTTATGAAGACCATCTGAGAAAGCTACACTCTTCACCACATTACAACAACTCCCCTAAGTTTCCACCACATAGCTCCATCCCTCTGAAATAAGACAAACATCTTTTCTTATCTACCTCTCCCGGGCAGATGTTTATTTCTCAACGTCTTACGAAAACCTTGTTTATCACCCCCCTCCCCCCCAACTCACACCAATAGACATACGGTATACTTATACCAACGTAATAAAATTAGTTTGATTAATTTAAATTCAAATTTTAGTGGCCATACAGGATGACAAGTATTAAAGGCTGTGTAGAAGTATAATGAAAAAAGTGTTCTTCCAGTTCGCAGCTCGGAAAACGGGGGTCATCTCTTGCAGTAGCCCCCCTCCCCCCCACACATCGCACTATTGCACCACAAAACCACTATCACATGTTACAAGTATATAATTCCCCAAGCGTATATATAACCTGAGAACCTGTTCAAACATATGTCATTCTTGTGTACAGGTGAGCGTCACTCTTGCTTCCTCTACAGTACAAGTATATATTGTCGTCATATCTGTTTCTATGTTTATTTACATATTTTCACATTGTCTAATCATTTTTTTCCACACCGTGAAATGGAAAAAAAAAGTAAAAAAGTAAAAAAATAAACAATGATAAACGAATATATGGTGAGACCCTGCACCTGTGTAAAGGCAGAAAGTCAGTCAGCTCAGCAATCCAGGATTTGGTCACAATTTTCATGATGCCATATGGCAGCAGGGTCTACCGTTAGACAACACATTATGCTTCCAATGTCTTTCCAGGCAGTAGTACTTCTCGTCATTGACGTGAGTGTAGTTAGAGGGTGGTTTGGGTATGAGTGTAGTAAGAGAGGTATTGTGGGCACGAGTGTACTAACAGAGGGTGTTATAGACATGGCTTTTTACTGATTTGGGCATCAGATATACTGCAGATGCTTAAGACAACACAGAATATTTCCACTTCCACATCAATTCACCTACTTCCCTTCACCATGTTCCCTTACATATGTCCCATTACCAAGTACAGTATGTACAGTCAACCAAAGCTGCATTGACCCCACCCTGGTTTTCATACTCGCAATTTTGCCTGGTGATACTTGTAAAGTAAGGCTGTATGTAATAGTGATTGTGATTGGTGAATCTATTTTCGTCTGTATCTCTGTCAGGATAAATACAGGGCGTCCTCGCCTAACGTCGGGGTTACGTTCCTGAAAATGAAGTTATGCGAAATGACGTTAAGCGGATCAATTTTCCCCACAAGATATAGATAAAATACGGGAGTTACGTTCCTGAGCCTTCCTTTGCCCCATGAAAAGTTATATATACAGAAAATCATTGCCATTTCTAGACAAAATAGTATATAGAACTACAGTACTAAGTTTGTATTGGTACTCACCAATGGGCGGAAGTGGTAGACCAAGTGTGTGGTGGGTAGTGGAGCAAAGGAGGAGGATGGCGGGAGCGGAGGAGGAAGGTGGGAGTGGAGGAGGGCGGGAGAGGAGGAGGGTGGTATGTCACTGAGACTCTGGGGCTGCCTCCTCCTCCTTCTATGACTGGGGTTCCTCCGCCACTGCTTGCTCCTCCTCCGTTGTTGTTTGCTCCTCCTCCGTTGTTGTTTGCTCCTGCTTCATTGTTGTTTGCTCTTCCTCAGCTGTCGGCTGTTGGAAGAAGCTCCTTCTGCCGTCCCGCGATGAAAATATGAATCCAATGTTGACTGCTTGATGCTACTCATCTCCTTCTCCTTAGAGATCTCGGTGTAACAACCAAGACTGTTCTCAATGCTGCATTGAACCTTTGAGCTATGTTCTCTGTTTGGGTCGTCATCTAGAAGCATTTGCATTGCTTGCTGGAACATGTTCAACGATTCTGCCAACCTCTTGGAAGCCAGTTTTCGTTAAGGTTCTTCTTCATCGTCGTCTTCAATGGGACTGTGTTCTGTTAATTGTTGCAGATCTTCATTGATGAGCTCTTCTGTATGGGATGCCAGGACGTCCTCAATATCCTCTGATTCCAGCACATCAAAGCATGCCTGTCTCACCAAGCTGAAGATATCCCTATTCACAGATGGGACTAGTCCGTGAATCCCATAAAACTGTTGACGCACTCAGGCCACAGTTTACGCCACACACCATTCAGGCAACTTTCTGAAACCTCTTGCCATGCCTTGTCAATGTTGTCAATTGCAGAAAGAATGTTGAAGTCACTCCAGTATTCTCGGATCGTTGGTTTATTTTCTCCGTCTGTAACCTTGAGCAGCTGGGTCATGGTACGGCATAAATAATTCGCCTTGAATGCGGCGATGACGCCTTGGTCCTTAGGCTGCATCAGAGCTGACGTGTTGGGAGGCAGGAATACAACTTTTACACTGTCATGCTAGTCGTCGAAATTGGGAGGATAAGCTGGAGCATTGTCAAGGATCTGAAGAATTTTGAAGTTAAGGTTCTCTTTGGCACAGTATTCCTTCGGCGCAGGGACGGCATACACGTTTAACCAGTGGCTAAATATGGAGCCGATTATCCATTCTTTTTTGTTTGCCATGTAAATGACAGGAAGGTGATCCTTAGAGTAACCTTTCAGAGCCCATGGGTTAGCAGCGCGAGAAATCAGCATAGGCTTCAGCTTGAAGTCACCGGCAGCGTTCGCACCAAGCAGCAGCGTCAAGCGGTCTTTTGCCGCTTTAAAACCTAGCGCTCTTTTTTTCCTCCTTGAAGATATAGGTCCTCTCAGGCATCCTCTTCCAAAAGAGACCAGTCTCATCCACATTGAAGACTTACTTCGGTGAGTAGCCCCCTTGCTGGATAATCCGTTTGAATTCTGGCAGGAATGTCTAGGCAGCAACCGTATCTGAACTGGCAGCTTCACCAGTCATCTTTATATTGTGGAAGTTACAACGACACTTAAATCATTGAAACCATCCTTGGCTGGCTGTAAATGTCTCTTCCTCTGATCCTTCACCCTCTTCTGCCATGAAGTCATCAAACAAGGATCTGGCCTTATGCTGGATAACCATAAGGCTCACAGGGGCATTGCAATGATAGAAAAGGTGGAAAAGATGCCGGCTATGTAGATGGAGGACCAGAATCAACGCAATGGGCCTGTGAGCCTTATGGTTATCCAGCATAGGCCAGATTCTTGTTTGACAACATGAAGAAAACAGAAGGTGAAGGAGCGAAGGAAGAGACCTTTACGGCCAGCCGAGGCTGGTTTCAACGATTTAAGCGCGGGTATAACTTCATAATGATGACTGATGAAGCTGCAAGTTCAGATACGGTTGCTGCCAAGACATTCCCGCCAGAATTCAAACAGATTATTCAAGAAGGAGGCTACTCATCAAAGCAAGTCTACATTGTGGATGAGACTGGTCTCTTTTGGAAGAGGATGCCTGAGAGGACCTATATCTCCAAGGAGGAGAAAAGAGCACCAGGTTTTAAAGCGGCAAAAGTCCGCTTGATGCTTCTGCTTGGAACGAACGCTGCCGGCAACTTCAAGCTGAAGCCAATGTTGATTTCTTGTGCTGTCAACCCACGGGTCCTGGAAGGTTACTCTAAGGATCACCTTCCTGTGATCTACAAGGCAAATAAGAAGGCATGGATAACCGGCGCCATATTTAGCCAGTGGATAAATATGAAGGAATGCTGTGGCAAGGAAAACCTTGACTTCAAAATTCTTCTGATCGTTGACAATGCTCTAGCTCATCCTCCCAGTCTCGACGACTTGCATGACAGAGTAAAAGTTGTATTCCTGCCTCCCAACACGACAGCACTGATGCAGCCTATGGACCAAGGCATCATCGCCGCATTCAAGGCATATTATTTACGCCGTACCATGACCCAGCCGCTCAAGGCTACACACGAAGAAAATAAACCTACGATCCGAGAATATTGGCAGGACTTCAACATTCTTCATGCAACTGACAACATTGGCAAGGCATGGGAAGAGGTTTCAGAAAGATGCCTGAATGGTGTGTGGTGTAAATTGTGGCCCGAGTGCGTCAACAGTTTTACGGGATTCACGGACTTAGTCCCATCTGTGAATAGGCAGGCAGGCTTTGATGAGCTGGAATCAGAGGATATTGAAGAAGTCCTGGCATCCCATACAGAAGAACTCACCAATGAAGATATGCAACTGTTAACACAACACAGTCCTGTTGAAGACGACGACGATGAAGAACCTCAACGAACGCTAAATTCCAAGAGGATGGCAGAAGCATTCAACATGATCTGGCAAGGAATGCAAATCCTTATAGATGACGACCAAAACAGAGAACGTAGCGCAAAGATTCAACACAGCATTGATGTCAGTCTTGATTGTTACACTGAGATCTATAAGGAGAAGAGTAGCACCAAGCAGTCAACACTGGATTCATTTTTTCGTCGTGGGATGGCAGAAGTAACTTCTTCACAACAGCCGGCAGCCGAGGAGGAGCACACAGCAGCCGGGGAGGAGCAAACAACAACGGAGGAGGAACAAACTTCAATGGAGGAGCAAACAGTGGCTGAGGTAGCTGCAGAGTCTCAGTGACTCACCACCCTCCACCTCTTCTCCCACCTCTGCCATCCACCTCCTCCACTCCCGCCATCCGCCTCCTATGCTTCACTACCCACCACACTCTCGCTCTACCACCTCCGCCCATCGGTGAGTACCAATACAAACTTAATAAAATAGTTGTATATGCATGCACTATTTTCCATAGAAATGTAATGTATTTCATGGGGCAAAGGGAGGCTCAGGAACGTAACTCCTGCATTTTATCTATTTCTTATTGGGAAAATTGATCCACTTAACGTTGTTTCATATCTCGTAGCTTTTTCAGGAATGTAACCCCGACGTTAAGCGAGGACTTACTGTACTATCAAGCAAATTTGAAGCAAGTTTTACAGCTGAGTGTCCTTCCTAATGCCAAACCAATTTTGCAGAGTGGGAACTGTGCATTAGATGTAGAACTTTCCAGCATCCTTTTCTGCTCTTTCTGAGACTTTTCTCTAAACTGTACATCTATCCTCGATATTCGCTGATTTGGGATAACACAGTACCCTCAACTGTGACCCAATATTTCATTATCACAGGGTGATTTGGGGATGGGTCAGCGATGGTAGTCACCGTGTTCAGCAAGAGAGGGCAGCAATGAGACAGAAGCTACAGTGTATGTTACAAAATGCATTGGTTCCCAGGTTTGTTATTGTTTGTGACTGCTTTCATCATCGGTCATGCCTGCTTGACTGTTTTAGCCATTTTTTTTGTACATTTATTACATCCTGCATCATATCACCAGTGCAGAAAAAGAAGGCTGCCCCTGACCCCAGTAAATACTTAAGACGTGTTTATTCACTGAAAGATAAGGTTGATATGATAAAGAAAATCCACAGATAACACTCATCAAAGTCTAAGTTGCCTGTTCCTTTACTAAACAATACTTGTATCATATACAGCTCCTCCCCGACTTACGACCTGCCTCAGCTGTACCTAAATTTTGTCAAATTACGTATTTTCGAGTCCCAACGTCAGTGATTGTGCTGTGTACTGAAAAAATTTTCGTTTGTAATTCACTTTAAAATAGCTGGCAAGCTTAAAAGTGAGAGTTTTGTGGTGCTGAGAAGAAAAAGAGACACCCATTTTAGATTTTCTATGTACTGTATTATTTAAGCATTTTCGACTTACGACCTGGATTTGGGTCCCTAACCCCATCGTAAGTCGGGGAGGAGCTGTATATTTAATTAAATTTGAGTCAAATACCCTTGTTCATATAAAGTAATTCAACAAATTAAAAAGTAATATAAATATTACAATACATCTGTGAAGATGGCATGCTGCTATAAAATAACAAAAATGAAGAGTATGGATATGTATGTGTGTGAAGTAAATGTGTGTGTGGACTTGGCAAGTCACTAAGTTAGACTGTCACTGTAGCTACATCCCCCTACCAGGCCAAGCTGTGTTATTGTTATTTTTCAACTCGTATTTTGGGGTATATAAACTTAATTTTTTTCCCGTTATATGCACACACAATCATTCATACAGAAAGGAAAAAAAATATAAAAAATTATTATCGGAAAAACATAAAGAATAAACATTTCTTATGTCGGCGGGAGTTAGCCCACTATCGTGGAAAGGGAAGAGGGATTGCATTCCTGTCTCTCGTGTCCTTAGTGAAACGATTGGCAAATGGCAATACAGTACAGGTATTTTTCTTTTATTTTATCTCTTAGTATTATATTTATTATTTCCTCACATTAATGGAGGCATTCATTACACCATGGAGGGATAAAGAAGCCATGCTAATCTGCCTTTATTCAAAATTCAATGCTGTGGTTGGTGAAATGGTATACAATACAGAGTAAAAACTTTGGATATCTGAAATCTGCGGATGGGAAATCCGTAGTTCGTGAGGGTCTACTGCATACAATTTAGTTAAGACAATGACACAACGGATGATAGATTTCGACAACTCTCCATAGACAAGAGGAGGTACAGTGTTCATTTTGAAATTCATTGAACCCACCCATAAAATTATTTGTTTGATTGTGTACACCACCTCCACAATAACCTACTACTGTATTGCTTAAATGGATATATTTTGCCCCTTCACAGCCATTAGATAACATGGAAGAGACAATGGAGGGTGATGGTGTCAGGTCACCCTGGACTGAGCATGGGCAGCGTATCATGTCAGCCGTATTGGACAAGTATAGTGAATACTTGACAGTAAGTCAATGATCCTCAAATTTTGTTTCCCTGTTGAAAATTTTTGTACATGTTTGGTTATTTGTCTCTGGAACATTGTTACTTTACAAGTTTGGCCATGAATATCAAAAGAATAACCCATAATCTGATAGGTTTGATGGCGGTGTACTGTGTCTGATACGGTTATCTCAAATTACCAATCCCAATTGGGCAGGCAGTTTATCATAGTTTTCAGTGTGAGTTAACACCTTACAATAGCAACATCCCCAAGTTTTGTTCCTTTTTTTGGCTTAATATAATAATAGTCCATTTAGACAAGTGACAAATGCTGTTTTTATTATGGTAATTAAAAAGTGTATTCTTTAAAAAGTTTAACAGTTTTACCATTTCTCTCGTCAGCAACCTATCTTGCAATGTTCTAAGGTCTTGTGAGATTCTACATGGCTGCTATCATCTACTGTATTGCTCCTTTCCTGTAGTACAGTACCATAGTGGACTTAACAATGGCTAGGTCAGCTGTAAGCTACTTTCTATTAATGACTGTCTTTCTTCAGGTAACCGACACCATTTTTGAGACCTTATTAAAGTTTAGCTCCTCAAAGCCTCATGTTGTGTTGGAACAGAAAATGGCCAATACGACCACAAGTACCCACATATATCCCAACCCCAACAGGCTTTCAGTGGGTTCAGAGCCTATCACATCTAAGGTTAGTCCATGATACAGATTAGGAATCATAGTATTGTACTGGAAATTCATATCACTGTTTACATAAAAGTTATTTATGTAGGAACCTTTCTAGCATTATGATGCCATTGTGGTAATAAGAAATCACCAAATGGGAATTAAGTTCATACTGTAATATTATCATATACAGTATTCAAAAGTAATATCTCTAACAACTCCTCTTCACTTCACTTGCATAACACTTTAGGCTGTAAAAGCAAGTTCCACATGAATGAGAGAATGCTGTCAGCTTAAGACTGCTGTAGGAAAAGCTTAAGTTAAGACTTGTTCACCATCTTGGCCATATCACCCACACACACATACCAATTTTTTTTTAAATTAAATATTATTTAACATATACAATGATTATTTTATGAGATAATATACAAAACACTTGCATTTAACTCACCACAAATGCTGTTGAGTGCTTCATGAGGTGCGGTGGTGCAATAAGAGTTATTGGGAGACGTAGTAAGCCCTAATGTTTTTGCAATCTGGCTGTTTTTTCTCCTGTATCAAACTCCATAAAACATAAAGTTTTATAAAAACTGTTATTCCTTTACGGGCTCTTTACCACCACTGCTTTTACTTACACTTGATAGCTTCTTTCCACGTATCTTGAATAAGGGTAATACACTGGACAGTCTTGAACAACTGTTAAATCCAAGAGCTGGGGTCAAGAGATCAAGCATACTTGCTGGGAAGTATAAACAAACTGAGTCCAGCAGCATGGGTGCACTGTGTACTCATACTTGGTGGTAGCAAACACCAAGAAATCGACACCAAAGGAATTATAATGTCTGAAATATTTTCCACAACGTGGGGGTACCTGTAATTATAAACACATAATCAGTTATTGTTGTATTGTAGTCACATGTTCAATGCAGACTACAGTACCCATATACTGTACACTATACCCATATTTAAGAGACCAATTTCTTTGAAATTTCCATTATTCCATTAACAAAATATGTTTAGCCTTGCCTACCCTATTCCAACAGCTTAGTTTATCAATAGACTGATTTTGTCTAAAACACTTATTAAAGCCTCTATCTCTGTAAAAATCATCTTTGATAGGTTATAGCATAATAATGTTGTTCAAGAACTTTTTGAGGCATTTAGGTAAAAATAAGTTGTCAACAATTGTGTAAATGAGGCAGAAGGTCAGATCAGCAACCTGGGACTTGGTCAAATTTTTTTTTTTGATGCCATATGGCAGCAAGGTCTACCATTCCAGTGGTTGTTAAACTTTTTTTGCCTCCCCCCCCTTCTGCATAAGTCCTAGATCCCACTCTCCCCCACCCCCTGATGCAACCCTTGGTTATTATAGTGGGGGGATGAGCAATCGTGTACAAACGCATTCAGTTCCTGACCAAACTTTTCTCTCTGACCGCTCGCGCCCCCCAGTTTAAGAATCACTGCATTAGACAATACATTATGATTCCAATATCTTCCCAGGCGGTCTTACCTCCCTGTTTAATAGCTACCTACTACCTACACTAAATGTGTACTGTAGTATAAAGATCTATACTGTATACAGTCTTCTTATCGTAAGTTATGGAAGGACGGAGTGAGTTAAGTCAAACAGGTAATATATGCAGCTGCTGCAGAACATAACTTTTAAGGATATTGATGGAGGGGGTAATGTTAATACTGTATTGTAGTATTTCTTGTGAACTACAGTGGGGTATGCTATAACGAACGGATTCTACCACGAATATTCCTATAACGAACGGTTTTACCTATAAAATTGAGAATGCTATAACGAACGAAACTCCTACAACGAACGCGGATGAATATGGGACTATTTCGTCCTGCGCATGAATATCGTTGTACCGCGGCTCATAGCAAGAGCGTCAGGCGCCATATTGGTTCATTGTGTAGTCAGTGCACCACTGAACTTGTTGAAATTTCCTCTTTTGATGTGGAAATTCCTGTTATTTTTATAACTATTTTGTTATACAAGTGTACAATTGTAACAATGAATCGTCAAAAGCGAGTGAGAAAGCTAATAACCCTTGAAACTAAGAAAGAAATTATAAATAAACAGACAAAGTGCCTGTAAGACAGTCACCAAAGAAGGCTAGGAAGGATGACTCCTCTCCTTCCACCTCTTCCTCTGCATGCTGAACAACACTAAGGTAGATAAAGTACCATATTTTTTACAATTTCCACAGAAATTTTTCATTGTTAAGTGGTTGTATTTGGGAGCCTGGAACGGATTAATCCTATAACGAACGAGGTTCTAGAACCAATTAGATTCGTTATAACATACCCCACTGTACAATGATTCATGAACAAATATATAAATAAGGAAAGATGAATGGCCATGTAATTGGAGGCTATCCAAAATATTAGACCCCCAGGAGTGCAGTTGTAGGCTTACAGTTAGCCTGGCCATTTATAGAGAAATCAACAAAGCTATGCAATCCGGTCAGTTTTAAACTATACAGCAGCAAATCTGGCCTCTGGCCAGATAGTAGAATTCACTAACATGTGGTTCCTAATTACAGTACCAGTGTTAATGGTGATTAGTTCTTTATGATAGCTTTTTTACCCCTATAGGAAATGGGCACTAAGTTCAAGAGCCGTGAGGCGATCATGGAGTTATTAATTCCTCTCGGAGTTGAGTTCGGTGATGAAGTCAGCTGTAGAGATATCAACCAGGTGAGTGTTTGACTCAGGACAATTGTAATCCCTTAATTTGTAGGTCACAACTGCAGACTTAAATGTAACCTACAAAAGGTGAACATTGTTATAAAAAATCTATTTATCATTTCACCACTCGCCATTCAGGTGGTTGGTCTGTTCCTAGTCATAATGGATAACACCCTTCCCACATTTGTTTAATATATGAATATACAGTTAACCAAAAGTCATCATCGCCATCACTGTTTTATGGCCATTTTCCGTACTTGTGTGGGTTAGTGGTGATTTCCTGATGACAGTTCTCCAATCTCTTTACATCTTCATTAATTTTGCTGCAGGCAGCATTTGACTTAGCACTGTCAACTGCATCTGGTCTTTCCAAATCTCGGTTTGAGACCCGGGGACGATCCTCCACCTTCCACCCTGATGAAGTCAAGTTGACAGGCTCTGGCTGGCTTGAAGCTCACCTCCTGTACAGTATCACAGATGCAGGTGTGTAAGAATTATAATACACTGTAATATTAACAATAATTACTAGACTGTAGAATATTTAAAATTCATGTTGAGAGATTTTATTAACTCGCCTCCAGTTCCATGGGTTGGTGGTTCAATCCCAGGCACTTCCAGTTCACCCAGCTATAAATGGGTACCTAAGTTTACAACTTGAGGAAGTGGATTTGGTTGAATGCTGCCTCCTTGTAAACCGAAGACTTAATTTACAGTGTGCCGCATCCATACTATCTGTAATGGGTAATCATGTCTATGGGATCCACTTCCACTTTTCAATATCCGTGGTCCAACGCATGCAAGATTACTGCTAACTGGGAGCAAAGTTTCCATAGTTAACCGCTCTGTTTACGGAGTACAGTCAAAGTCCTCGTCACTGCATAGTTATTATTTTCACTGTAAATGTGAGGCACTATAGCCCCAGCGTATTCTCAATTGTTAGTCTTCTATTTTCAAAAATTCTTCCCTTATAATTACATCCAGAAAGCATCAGACTGAAAGTGTTGCAAATACCTTATCAGCCAACTTTGATAGGCTTCTGTATGAGTGGTTTAATTACCATCACAATGAAGATACAGTACTCTTATTTCTAGGCCACTTTTGTGTGAAAAGGCCATAAAATTTCACCAGGAATTAAAAATTAATTAGTCTTGCAACTTTAAATGAACCATGTACGCAGCATATTATTGTCACATGACGCCATGTTGTGCGTGACAAGTTACTAACATAATCCGCATTGACCTATCAAACTTTCCCTCACAAGAACTCTGTCATTTGTCTACATGAACCAAATACTGTACAGTATCTTAAATTAATAATAATTAATTCATCTTAGGTTAGAAAAGTTGTTTTGTTTGATTGTGTGGATTGCCAAAATAATAATATTAAGTAAACTGTAAATCAACCTACAGTATTATTAATAAGTGTCACCCATTTTTGGGTGGTTAATACAGTACAGTCAACCCTCACTTTACGCGGTTAATGTAACCCACAGGGTGCCGCGGAAAGTGAGGAACGCGTAAAGTGAATAACATAACATATGGGATTAATTGAAATAGAGTCCGGGCCGACCCCCAAACTCCACTTTTTGACGACACACAACTATGTTGTAGTAAAAATATTATCTTAACTTTATGATGGCATGCACACACAATTAATAATTAAGAGAAATATCAAAAATATTAGGTTTTTTAACACTTACATTAGTAGAAAAGATGGCTGGGCACACGGGGACGGGCGGTTGGTTCCGAGGCAGAGGGCAGATTATTGGCCCTCACCTGTATCACTTGTATCAATTGTATCACTATCCACCACAGAGGCTTGCAGGGCCTCTTTGTCAAACCCCCCAAAGTTCATATAAGTCCATATCCTCACTATAATTATCAATATCACTGACTTGGGCCAGCTGTGGTGGGTGGAGGGTGAAGAACTGGTAATGTTTTGATGACTGGGCGACCTTGTGCGCACCATGTTCGCGCCGCTTACACAACATGGCGGATGGCGGGAGGTTTGGATCCAAAAATGGCGCGGCTCGCCAGCCGCTCTCCGCGTAATGGGGTACACGCACCGCGGAATGTGAGCATGTTAGGTTCCGGCAGGGCACCGCTTAAACGTGGAAACGCGGAATGTGGGACCGCGTAAAGTGAGGGTTGACTGTATCATTATTTTTAATGTAAGAAGGAATAATTTATTATTGTCTATGGTAAAATTAGTAAAAGATAAAAATATAAATACCTGTAAAAGTAAATTTATATGAATAATAGCCCCTTTTCCCTTCTCTTATAAATAGTTTGCTCTATTTACAGGGCTGGAAGTGAAATCTCCGTCGCTACCTACAGATGTCAACGTGGGATTTGGATTGGGCGGGATGCATTACTGTAAGCTGCTTACCCCAACCCGTGCCCTCGAATACCTCATAATCGACAGCCTTGTGGGTACACAGCCTTAGCTTCTACTCACAGCTATTTTTCATATCTGCTAAAGCTGATCAGTTATGAAGGCCCCCAGATTGGCTACTGATGTACAACACCAGTCCCTTCCTCTTCGTTTGTCACACCTGGGCCAACACAACCAAGGATGCTATATACTGTGAAACAAAAGATATAAAAAATTTGAAAATAGCTCTCATGCTACTATAAGGTCCACATCCTGTTTACAGTTCTCTCAGGCCATCATCCATGAGAATTTGTCTAAATTATTCTACTTAGCCTGACATGACTTAATCCCGTCAATGCCCTTCACTTAATTTGGATCCTTTATGGTTGCCTGGAAACCAAAGAGACAGTTACAACAACTTCTTCAGAAGGATGCTGTCGTTGACTTGAACTTTGATCTGTCACTTATCATGTGAAATTATCACGGTAACATTAACCACTGCATTTAAAAGCTGAGAATAACATTAATTTTGGCTGTACTCACAATTTTAAAGCTGCAGCACCAGAGGTTGGGATAGGAAGTGTAGCGAGTCCGGCTTGTGGTGTAATATACTGTGTTGTCATATCGAGTCTTGTTTTCTACTCCTGATTTATATCTTCACTGTTCCCTTTACATAATTTGATCCCTTATATATGTCTAATTTATTCATAATAAGTGATAAGAGCAGGAGTTACAAGTTTATTGCTTCTCACTAGCATTGTTTAAATTATGAACTGGCAACACGTCTTACGATGTACAGTATTATTATTCATAAATGTGCGACTCCACAAACATAAATATCTTTTTCACCAAAGTTTCTTACGTTTCCAATAATTATATGTCAAGTACAGTATTTACAATATTTTTGTTTTGTTTTGTGGAACAATTACACTCACTGCAACAATACCTAGTGTCTTGTGCACTTTTTCACAAAACACTGTGTTTTTGCATACATGACAAGGTCTTATGGCAAATTTTTTAGCCTGTCTTGAGGGTAGCAAACTTGGGAAGTAGCGAGGAGGAAGCAGTTGGGTGTGTGTGGGTGTAGTGGTGGCAGGGTCCATGAACCAAACCCTGCGCTTCTCCTCACAACTGCTTTATTTCACCCTCCGTCTTTCTATGATACCTTGCCTAACAGCATCATCTGACTTAGAAGAGGTTTTTGGAAAAAAGGAGGTTGGTGAAACAGGCTGATGTGTCTTGAGAGGTTGATTATTTGTCATAATTTAATTATATTAATTCTTCTGGGACATTTCAGACGCTGCAGGAATTTTAACCCTAGTAAAGTCACGATACGAAATGAACACACACAAAAAAATAATAATAATGAGTAAATAAATATATGAAAATACGTAAATAAAATTGTAATAATAATAATAATGTGGTATATTGATTATAAACACTGTACTTATATTCAATTACTACTGAAGTTATTGAGTAGGGTACATAAAAATATAAATGTTATAAAAATCAATGGCAACTAAAAAAAAAAAAAAACCTACTGAAAATGACTGAAGCAATAGATGTTGATACTTAAGACACTATAACAAGAAAACTAATTACTCTAAAGAATTTATACGTAAAATGACTATTCTGCAGTCTATCAGCTCTCAGCACATTGAAGCCCATCATCCCAGAACCTCCAGTATTTGCAGTACAGAACAAAAAAAGCAGCAAAAAAATGAGACAAGGTGGTGACAATATCGGATTTTGACAAAACCTTATTTACAGTGCAGGAAACCCAATATAAATTGCCAGTAAGTATAAAAAAAATATAAGTAAGGCCATTTATAGGTCAGATAAACCAACTGAAGTAATAAAATATTTGGTAAGAAATCTATAAGATTGGAAAAATATGTGATACATTCGTGTTATTCCATACCTGTACAAAATACATATAATGACATTTAATAGACAATAAAAAATAAAAAATAAATTTTCTAACACATATAAGTATTGATGCGTCTGTGGGACCCTTAACACCATAAAATAACAATGAAAGAATTGAAGCACAGACTAATGCACCTTCCTGTGGGCAAGGTCTAGACGGTTACTTAGGGGAGATGGACACAGTGGTCAGTTTTTCCCAAAAGGGGTTGACTCTGTCACCTGTTGCAAGGAGAGAGCGCTCAAGTGCCTGTTTGTAAACAAGCGCTACATTACCTCTGGCAAATTGAATACAGCTCCTCCCCGACTTACAACGGGGTTAGGGACCCAAATCCAGGTCGTAAGTCGAAAATGATTAAATAATACATAGAAAATCTAAAATGGGTGTCTCTTTTTCTTCTCAGCACCACAAAACTCTCAATTTTAAGCTTGCCAGCCATTTTAAAGTGAATTAGCAAAAAAAAATTTTGTCTGTGTACAGGTAGTTCTGCTATAACGCGATAATTGTGTTCTTGTAAAATATCTTGTTATAGAAAATCGCGTAATAGAAATAACAGGGCTTATGGAGAAAATAGGGTTAGGTGCAGATTACTCGAAATCGAAAAAATTTAGTAGTTAGCCTAACACAAAGGATAGCACAGTCTAAATAAATGTTACATTCATATCTAATAATGATATCATACAGTAAATGTAACACTTTACCTTGAAAAAATATGAATGTAACTTGATGGGGGAGAAGGGTGATTTTGAGGTTGATAACATCGAGCTTCTCTTCAAGTGTTATATCCTTTCTTTTACGATCATCACCGGGAATTCTATCACCAGAACGCTTCTTGGAGATATTCTTCTTTACCATATTCACAGTTAATACCACAAAATTGGAGAAATAGTAAGCAAAAATCGCGTTATAGCAGAACTCACTGTACTGAAGTTAGGACTCGAAAATACGTAATTAGGCAAAATTTTGGTATGACTTAGGCGGGTTGTAAGTGCGGGTGGTCATAAGTCGGGGAGGAGCTGTACTCATGTATGACTATTGATCACATGACAAAACAACACAAAATATGAACACAACTAAACGACCCGGCCATACCTGTTACAAGAATAAGGAGAGCAATCAAGCGCTGTCTTACGTTTCTCGTTCGCTAGTGAAAAAGTGTACTGTATAAACTTTTATTCTAATTGTGTTAAAAGATGAATTTGATACCATAATGATCCTGAGTAAATTCTCTACAAGACATTTCCAATAAGAGATCCTTAAAGAAAATATTTCAACATGATATAATGATGGAGACTCCATCCATACAGTATATATAGTTGTAACTGGTCGGAATAATCTCACTATTAGGTATTGTTTTTTTTTTTAGAGTTATAGTGGAAGCGCCCCTCAGAGAAAATTCCGAACCAGCACAAACACAATTAAATAAAAGTATTCTCCGTGACCGTGGAAAGCTAGTACAGTACCTGTGATTGGGGTTAATTAGGCACACTGGTAAAAGATGACACTTCTATTCCTTCCAACACTACAGATAGAATCAATAATTGTACACAAGCACTAGAGTACTTCTTAGAGTGGCTTGTAACACTACAATGGGAAACAAAAGTTATACATGGTATCAAAAAAAATATTAAAAGCTATTAATTGCATCTGAAGAGGACTACTAGTACAGCAGTACTACATACACCAGAACATCTGAAACAATTCCTTCGTACATCCTACATCACTTAGTGGCACATAAAACAAAAAATATTACTTGCACCGATGAACATGGCATCCGACAAAATTATAGCAACCATTGTAGAATAGAAATCCCGATTTTAGTCATACTGTACTACCCAGAACCCAAAAGTTGTAACTACTGTACTAACCTGACAAGGGGCAGGCATTTACAACAAACAGAGAAAATCACTCATGACCCGTCGGGCAAGCAGGTGCTTCCGCTGTTTTTTCATTACTCTCTCTAGATTTTCAGGAGTTATGAGTGTATTTCTCCACCAGCACCCGTAACATACTTCACACATAGGTTCAGAATGCACCCGTACTTTAAGGTACTAACAGCCTTTCACAAACTTTTGGAGAGGAACTCCTACGTCCCACGTGTGCAATCAACCATGAAGAGCGTTGATTACACACCTGGCCTTGGTTAATTCAATCACATACACCCAAAACTGGGGAGATGAATGTCTCTATGTAACCACTAGACCCCCGGTCTTAGTGTGTGTGTGACCTTTCATTCACTCAGTCTACACTCAGTTTACTCCCAGTACTTCATGGACAGGAAGAGTGACCGTCAGCCTGCCTAGTTAGGCCAGTTCAGAGTACAACCAGGTGAGCCCTGCCCAGCTGAGGGAGGTGGTTCTATTTTCCCATTAGTAAGATTTTTCACTGACTGACTGAAGAGATGTGGTGTTGTATGAACCAAGGTGGGGAGATTTGATGAACCAGATCGACCACCGACCAAAGTGCAGATGCTGGTCCCATGTAGTTAGTCGTCAGGGACACCTGTTCACCTCGTGCGTTGCCAGCTATACGACCACTGAACACCAACCAACCTCCGGCCACCGAGTGGGTTCTCAGAACCCTGCAAAAGGAATACTCTGTTAGCTACTGTTAAATTCTTCTCCACCCTATCTAAACACTGTCTGAGATCGAATAAAATCTTACTTGCAACACTGATGAAACGTGCGCGGGAAGGGACGAGGCCACGTGGTCACTTTCCTTGGCGGAACGCGTAGTTAGACATCTGTCTCGGTCAATGACCGGGAGCTACTGAGACCAGATCAGCTTCGGTATGCCTCAGGACGTTGGCCTGCCTTCACCCAATGACATCATCTTTCGCATATTACTAATAGTTTCTTTGGGACACACGTAACATATTTAGACTGAGAAACTATCCACAATAACATTAAATTTTATAATTGTCCCTTAACTTCATGAATCGTGTCTACATTAATTTGATAAAGTACATTTAGTTTTATATAAGCCTAGTTCAAAATGCTTCCGCCTTCCGCTCGATGGCGTTGCTTGGCCTTTTTTTAACTCGTCATGAGGCGTGGGTGTTTCAGCCTGGCCTACTTATGCTTTCCTGTTTTGGCAGATCGGCTACTTCTGTTCTAACGTCTCAAAATATCACACGAAAATTTCTGAATATATATATATATATATATATATCATCCCATTGCTTGGGAAAAAAGCTTAGAAGTATTTAAATCATCTTGTGTCACAGAAAGACTTCTGGTTGAAGCTAGTTTGATTAAGGAATCAAAATCAATAAACCTTAGTGATGGTCAGTTCAAAACTGATATGTTACACAAATTTATTTGTCAGTGGCCCAAGGTTAAAAATGCTTTGAAACCCTTTGATCTAGATGTATGATAGTTATTTAGTGGGTCCCTTATTTTTGACCTGACCTGACTAGTCACGTCACCCCTTTCTCTTAAGCTCCTCTACGTGTGTTGGTGTGGGGATTAGTGGATGACATCATTATGACCTGACCTCATGTTTTATAAGGTCACCCTGTATATTAAGCCTCTCTCTGTCCATGTAATCCAGTTGCCTCTGAAGATGTCTTGAATAAAGACGAAAGCTAAGGTGCTCCGTTGTTTCCCTTTTCCCGTGTGATTTTATCAATATATATATATATATATATATATATATATATATATATATATATATATATATATATATATATATATATATATATATATATATATATATATATATATATATATATATATATATATATATATATATATATATATATATATATATATATATATATATATATATATATAAATAAATATATATGACCGTGGACCGTTATCTCTTACACCACTAGGACACTAAAAGCAATCCTAGACTTTGTTATATTTCACACAGGGCCTGTTCATCGAGCTTACGGTTCCGTGAACCTCCAAGGGAAATGCCCGTGCCACTTAAGTGATCGGAAAGTAGCGTTTTACCAAATCCGGCTTCGAAACACGAGGTTCCATATATATTTCATTAGCCCATAAAGCACGCGGACTTCTACATATAATCAACAACCTCACCCTGCCAGGACTCGAACCCCACGATATATATATATATACACACAGGTACTCCCCGACTTATGACGGGGTTAGGGACCGACATCCAGGTCATAAGTCGGAAATGCTTAAATAACACATAGAAAATCGAAAATGGATGTCTCTCTTTTTTCTCAGCACCACAAAACTCTCACTTTTAAGCTTGCCAGCCATTTTAAAGTGAATTACTGATGTAAATTTTGTCTGAATAATTTAAATAAAATCTTGGTTATGGTAAATAAATATATTTAGGACAAAAATCTGAAATACAGGCATGAATGAAGCTGTATGTTACAGCAAAGACTAATTTTCCACTCTTCACAAGAAAATTTTCTCAAATCAAAACGACATACAGTAAAAGTCCAAAAATCCGGACCACCTGAGAATCCGGACTTTTCGAAAACTCAAACTTAACTTTTTTTTTTTTTAGCTGGCTTTTGTGTGCATGCGTGAGCGCCACAGCTGCACAGCGACCACACGGTCGCTACTTTAAAACGAGCAATCAAACTGTGACAACGTATGTAATTTTGAATCCTACTCATTCCATTTACAGAGTACTGTACAAGCCCATAATAATGGCTCCTAAAGTAGATAAACTTCGTTGTGTGAAGAGAAAGAAGAACACTGAAATTGAGTGACAAACTTGAAATAATTAAGAAACTAGAACGTGGTGTGAGCAATACTGTTCTAATGGAAACATATAACATTGGAAAGTCTACAATTTATGATATAAAAAAGGCAAAGAATAAAATTTTAGAATTCACAGCTTTATCTTTAAAACTGCTCTTTTAGATAAATGAAGCATGCTATATTTGCTAATGAATAAACTATCAAAATGTACCTGTTCATCTCTTCTTTATTTCTCCTGAAATTTGAATTTTAAAAGCACTGCCTGAGAATCCGGAAAATCCGAAAATCCGGACCGACCCAATCCCCAAGCAGTCCGGATTTTTGGACTTATACTGTATCTCGCATGGAACTCTATTTATGCATATACCACTGCACATGTACAGTCGGCCACAAGAATAAGCACAGTATACACCTACGATTTGTGTTTGATACAAAATATCTGTATCCAATGGTAGTAAACTTGTTGCTGAAAGGGATTGCTGTTATAGTACAGCTCCCTCCTCCTCCTCCCCCACTTTTTCTCTTACCCTAATTTTTTTTTTACTGAAGTTTAGATTAGTAAAGGAAAGAAGAGGAGTAAATAGAAGAATAAAGAAGGGTAATCAGAAAATAGTTAGAGATAACAGGTGGGGGTAGCTGAGTTTCATCATGCATCTGGATGCACAGTTTCAATGTTACCAGACCATTTTCGAACCTTACAGCTACAGTGTGTATACTTATTCCTGTGGCCAACTGTACAATAAAATGTTAATACTGTACTGTAAGCAAAATAATGTACAGTATACTACTACTATACTGTACTCACCACCAGTAGATGCAGTTGTCTTGAACCTAGAGTAGGCAGACACTGTCCACTCATCTGAATGTAATACTGTATTCATGTCTTAACACTTGCAATGGAGGTGGGGTGGGGGATTAGTGGGTCATGTTACTGACCTGACCTGATGCAATGTCAGGTCACCTATTGTCGGGGAGGGGTATTAGAGGGTCTCATGACCTGAAGATGTCTTCAATATACAAAAGCTAAGGTGTTCCAGTCTTTCCCACTTACTGAATGTACAGTACAGAATGTACAGTACAGTATACAGTAAAAGTAATAGTAATCACTTTTTATGTTCTTAACACTGCTTTAGTAGCTAAACATGATGCAGTTTTTCATAACAATGGGAACCTGTCCCCAGGCCCTGAGCAAAAAAGTTTGGATCGATTTTCTAGCAATTGCACATTATTTCAAAATCGACATTTGCTCGCAGACCCAGAAATAAAAATATGACAGATTTTCCAGATTTTTATTTAGTTTTATTATTATTATTTTAAATGCTCCTGATTTTCACCTTTGAATTTGTTACCAAACCAAGAATTTAGGGAATTAACCATAAAATTTTTTTTTAGCAAATTTCAATTCCGGCTACAGGAGATTTCTGTATATTGACAAGTATGCTTTTTCTCTATGCCACATAAACAAGTAGATTTATTAAGAAACTGTTATCCATTAAAAACTAGGGGGTTCACAGGTAAAACCATATCACTATTTACTGTAAAATATACAGTGGTCCCTCGATTAACGAACACAATTGGTTCCACAGAGTCGTTCGTAATAGAATAGAATTAACAAAACAATAAAAATATAAACTAAATACTGTAATGTACAGTATACTGCACAATAATAAATAAAAAACAATAGAATACTATATTTTAACCTACTTTGAGGTGTGCATGTCGTATTCCCGGCCGCTTTGTTTATATATCAAACATCTGATTGTACGTAGAGGCAGTCGATGATGACATGCCATATTCATTAGAGTGCATTGGTTATAATGCCTTCTTCATGTTTCATAATAATTTCTGCACTGTATATTATCAATATGTGAACTAAATTTCAGAATGACCAACAATTTTAATGTAAAAATGCAAAAATATTCAAGAGACCAACAAAATGGATGCTCACTCCACTGTAAACAAAGTTAAACTGAGAAGTGTTGTTGGGTGATTCGATCAGCTGATTGGCACACAAAAACTGTTCCCTGTACTGTATATATTATCAATACGTTAACTAAATTAGAATGACCAATAATTTTAATATAAAAAATGCAAAAATATTCAGGAGCACAACTTTCTTGATATTTACTCCACTGGAAACAAATGTAAACAGAACCAATTACTGCACTGGCGGACTAGCCGATCAGCTGATGCGCACAACAATGCGTGTTTCACGTAAGGCTTTCGTTAATCGAATTGAAAATCCTTATGGGAGCTAATTCGTTAACCAAAATTTTGTTAATTGGACCATTCGTTAATCGAGGGACCACTGTATTGACAAAATATTGTGTTCCAGATAAAAATATAGACAGCACATGAGGCTTATACAAACCTATAAGTCAATTAAAAATAAAATCCTCCATTCACCATGAGCAATATGATTAAGTTTAATCATGTTAATTAGAATAAAAAAATTTTAAATTTTGCCAAATACTAAATCCTATATTTCTTGTACAGTAGTATCAAATAATGATTAATTTCACATCTGGATATACTTTCAAATGTTTTTCACACACACACACACACACACTTTAAATATATAGTACTGTACTTTAATTTTTTCTTTAAGATAACAAATGAAGCACTTTAACGTGAGGCTAATCATGGACCAAAGCTGCCAAGCCAGACAGCTGTCACACCACAGTTCACATTTAAACAGACAATACATTCCTGGCTTTGTGTTGGAAATCTAATAAAGCAAATCAAAGCGCATGAGAAAAATTTGAATTTCATAAAAAAATGTGCAGTAATTGTAAACTGGCAAAGCAAGCACTGAACATTAATAGACTATCTATGTATATCCCTTTCAAAAAAAAAGAAAAAGTTAGGGGTAATAATATGGCTAATACAATACAGTAAACCCTCAAAATTCTGGACCATTTCCGGGCAAGAAATATTTGTCCAAACCCATAAATATTTGTCATTTGAAATTGCCACCAAGCAGCAATCCCTTGTCCTATTCCTCCTCCTAGACCCGTGAGCAGGTAGTTTATTTCCCCTCTTAGAAAGGACTCGCCCGTAATGCTGCACTGTGATCGGCTATAAGTTCAACACATTCAACCACAGAGATATGCTAAGATCTTAGGTAAAATAATTCAAGCTATGGTGATGATAATCCTCCCAGGAAGGGAGCAGAACACGCACACCTGGCACAGTCCATCTGTCTTCTTTATTTTGAAGTCAAATTATGCATTTACAGTACAGGTATACTGTATTGTATTTTTCTATACTATTAATGATGAAACATACACCAAAATAGGCTGATCACAAGAGAATATAATGAATAAATAAAAACAAACTGGTGAATGAGGAAACAGCCCCCCCCCCCCACAAAAAAAAATCCAGACCCCTTTCCCCCTAAATTGTCCGGACTTTCAAGGGTTTACTGTACTATAAATTATTTAAACTCTTATACATACTGTAAACACATCCATTATTCTTCCACAACATGTGTGACTCATTTCAGTCTTTCAGGAAAAACTAAGGAATAATTTAATAAAATGAGCAACCCAATGTTGAACAGAACAAACTGACACTGGACGAAAAAGTAACTTTGCAATATTTTTTTTTTTTTTAGTTAATTATGACAATGAATAAACATTAATCATTTCTGAAAATGCAATAGCCCCAGATATCCATCAGCAATGCTTGTAATCACAGGTGAAATTTACCCTGTATCTTAAGAGAATGTCATAACAAAATTTATAAACCGCAGACACAATAGCAAAAATAATGAGATTTTTTTTCTCATTCTAAGTACAGTATGTAATATAAATATTTTAGTAAAATCAACTCACATCTTTAAGATAAAATATGTTCTGAAACATATACAGTATTTGTTCAGTTAGGGCTAATTTATGGGAGTATGAGCATATAGTAGTACAGTATGCTGATCTCCCAAGTCTTAGCATTCAGCAGCTTATGAATTACCTACACACTTAAAAGGATGTTAATCTACTAAAAGGCTATTCCACCATCAGTAGGAACACTTAACTATGTACTGTACTTATTTATTCCTGAGTGTTCAGTGAAAAAAAGTTATATTTGTGTTGGTGCATGCAGTACAGCCTCTTCCACTTACAACTGTTACAATTGGTGATGTCAATCCACCCTCTCCATGTGGTGTGAACTGTGGGAGTATCACTTATTCCCAACTTAAGGAAACACCAGAAATGAAAAAGAATCAGCATTCACACAAAGAGGATTGTTTACTAAACATGATGAATCTGTGTCCCAAACTGTGTCTAATGCTGACATGCCCTATACCCCTTCCTCCTGACGTTACGTCACCTTACTGTCCAGTAGACAAGAAATAGATAATCTGAAAAAAAAAAAAAAAGTAACACATTCTACTCATAATTTGTATTTTGTCCTATGTATTTATATCATGCTTAATATATCCTGTGTTGTAACTGCACTGGTAATTGCTTAATTCTCTCCCACCCCTCTACACCCTGACCCTCCCCAACTCCTGTATTACCGTACCACCCACTGGCTCCAGTCCCCCACCCCCTCCTCCTGCACTCGTGAATGCTTTGGATTCAAGAGTGTACACTCCCAGGGTTCACACCACATGGAGAAGGTGGATTAACAACACTGATTGTAACAGTTGGATATGGAAGAGGCTGTACATATCTTTTTCCTTTCAATTCAAATACACCGTTCTTAATTACATATTAAAAAAACATCATCAATAAGTGGATCAATGTTAATATTCTCCAATATGCCAGCTTTAAGGCTTTTTTTCCTGAGTTTTCTTTATTAGAATTTTTTTAGTTTCTGATGGTTTATTCTCATTTTGGAGGTACTTTTTCTGACAGAACGTAATTCTTTTATCTTCATACTGCGTAAAGTATAGGGCTTAGCAGCAATAAGATTATTTGCCCTATCCTTTGAACGTAATGATTGAGATTCAGCCTTTGTCTCCAAAATATTCTTGGAGCTAAACATATTTCCAGTAGAAACTGGTCTGGAGCTCATAATATCTCTGGGAACAAACACTGCCTCATCAGTCAGGTTGTGATTACTATTATCCAAAGATTTTCTAGTGTATTGGTTATCTGTATTTTTGCTTGTGTACATGGGTGAACTTCCACATATATTTTCATCTTCAAGCAATGTTAAATACAGCTCATCTTGCATTTCTTCATCATTTTCTATACTATGTTCTGATACATTGTTTTGTAGCTCAATGTCACTAACATGGATTTCTTTTGGTGAAATTGTTTTAGCCAAAGCTGTTGTTACAGATACTGCTGCTTTACCATGTGCTGTATTGTGCTCCTCAGCAAACTGCTCTTCATTGCTTGTTAAGGAAAAGTCATCAGGAGTCATTTCCTCATCACCTCCACACATCATGCTATTCATTTCTGGTCCAACAGTGACCATCTTGCTGTCTGATACCAGTGGTGAATAAGATGCAGCACCAGCACTCAACACATTCCGAGATATTTCAGTTTCAGTAACCGATGACTCTGAGAGCATATTTTCATCTCTTCTTAATGAATCTGATGTACTGGATGGTGGTAAAATTGTAGATGATGCCACATTAGCATCAATGGTATTTAGAATATTTGATGAAAGCTGTACTTCATCCTCAATTGTAGGGTTCAATGTAGGATCCTGCTGTTTTTTACTTTGCACTGTATTGTTACTTTCATCAATTGTTAAGTGCTTCTTCTTTCTTGGGAAGTATTTTGTTAGAGGTTTGAGGATGTGTAATACAACAGGAACACTCCATGATTTCCCTAGTAGAGTTTGTCTCTCTTTCGGAGTTAGATTACCAACATCGGTGTAATGTTGTGGGAATCCAAAGATCTGACAAAAAATAAAAAAAATAGCAAGTCTGAGCATTTCATTCCCAAATTCAGTTCAGTAAAACTATTGCAAGAAGAAAACACAAACGCACTCAACTAAAACCTGGCAATACGTATTAACTCTCCAGAAACATTAAACAGTCTATATAAAATATAAAAACAAGCTTAGTTTGTTTCCATGAAAATTATATTTCTTAATGTTTAAGGATGCAGTGTTAGTCTCAAAAAAAAAAAAAAAAAAAAAAAAAAAGAGGAAACCCCAGGAATGCACTGTCCTGTCACAACAAAAAACCTCCATGTAGTATAGACTATAATATTCCAATCAGCTAATTCTAACTTTCAAAATAGTAATTAATATCTGGAAGATGAACAGATATCTCACACCAATAAGGTTGCAGAAAGAACAATGGTGAGTAGTACATAAATGGCACAACTCAGCAGCTCTTGTCTTGAATGGCAACAGCTATTTCTGATAACTGCTTTACTGAGTTCTGGTTTCAATTGGAAGTTCCAACTAACTACTGTACCTGTATTATCTCTGACTGCTATTTGATGGGTCTTCTGGGTATTGGCCATGTAGATTTAACTTGTGGTATAACAAGAGTACTTATAAGGTAGTTTATTATGAAACTAAACAAAGATGTGTCAAGAGAACATTAATTCAATCACATCGGCCTACAATAGCTTCCTCCTGGGACCTATTAAGGATAAATAAAATTGAAGGATAGAAATGAAAAGCTAATGGACAGAGGCAATAAAATAATATACATGCATAGATTTTTTTTAGAGTATAAATATTATGTACACTCTCCTCCAAAAAAATATCTCCCCCCCCCCTCCCACCCCAGGCCTTGATATATTTGGAAATGAACACAGTAACATGTACACAGCAGTCTAGGTTCGGATGGTATTTCTGAATGTGAGCTGCACTTTCGTTCTTTCTTCTTGCACCTGATAATCACCATGATATCTGCAGTATACCACCTATTGTCTTCATAATGTATTGAAATAGGGTGAATTGTGATACCATATGCAAAACCAATAATGTCATGAGTAACTCTGCTGATTTATGTACCTTGGATACTATATCAGCCCCGGAGGATGGGTTGCCAAATGGGAATATAACATTACTATGTTTTCATGAACCGAGGTTACAATGGAATCAATTCAAACGAAATATGAAACACTATGATCCGATACACTGTATTACATTCTTTGCAAATACAGTAAAACCTTGATAAATATAAATATAAATATAAATATATATATATATATATATATATATATATATATATATATATATATATATATATATATATATATATATATATATATATATATATATATATATATATATATATATATATATATATATATATATATATATATATATATATATATATATATATATATATATATATATATATATATATACATACAGTCGACCCTCGTTAATTCGGACCCCTTTAATCCGGATTTCGGATAAATCGGACGAAATCTGAACTGTCCATATCAAATTTCTGGTTCTGGGATTGTCCCAGTTGCAATTGGGGTTGCAATTTCAAATTCTGTGTCACTACTAAGAAATAACAAAGTCCCTGGTGCACTCTAAGATTAAGAGAAAACGGACGACTCAGGCGTCCTGAAGTGAGAGAAAACGGACTCCTATGACGGGGCACTCAAATAAAGAGACATGGCTACATGTTTTGTGGACTACCCACTTTACAGTATCCTTTTCATCACTTTGTAATAAACCTCGTTATGCCTATGTGTTTCTGAGAATTATCATAACATTATATATTTATATATTTAGCGGTTGTACAAACACAAGGCCTCACACATGCCATTCAGACTGACAGACTTGACAAGTTTTACCAACCATAAAGACAGTTGAAGCTTTAAACACCACTCACAATGGATCTTGAATATTCCAACTGTAATCAGACATACCTAAGTTGCCTCAACAATTGCAACCCCAGTTGCAATATCAAATTCTGTGTCACTACTAAGGCATAACAGTCTCTGGTGCACTCTAAGATTAAGAGAAAACGGACGACTCAGGAGTGCTGAAGTGAGAGAAAACGGACTCCTATGACGGGGCACTCAAATAAACATACACATAGCTGTATAATGCAATATTAACCCCTAAATTGGTTAATTCGGACAATCGGCTAAAACGGACACCCTTCCCCCCCCCTATTAGTCCGTTTTAACGAGGGTCGACTGTATGTATGTATATGTATGTATGTATGTATGTATGTATGTATGTATGTATGTATATATATATATATATATATATATATATATATATATATATATATATATATATATATATATATATATATATATATATATATATATATATATATATATATATATATATATATATATATATACTGTTGTGTATTTATAATCACTTAATAAATGCTATTGCAGTGCATTTATCATCACTTAATAAGTAATATTGTAGTGTAAAGTATTATGTATCTGTATATACCCTGGTTTATTCATTAATCATTTGTCTAAGTACAAGTATCCAAACAGAGTCATCATCATATAACACTCAAAGGCAGTAAATAATGTTTTTAAAAAGGTATCTTAATATCAAATACTTTACAGTGTTATAGTGATCCCTGTTGTAAGCTGGTCTATTGAAATCTTACACGAACGCATCTGAGTAAACAACCTTCTGATACAGCTTATCCTTTTATTTTCAAGTCATATTTCAAATTACATACAGTAATATATTTTTCTCTATTTCTGAAAATGCTATATCAATCTTGATAGAACCATACGAGGCCAATTATATGAGAATTCAATACTGAATAAATAAATAAATAAGCCTGACGAATGCAACAATGCCAGATCAGCCCAGCCTGCTTACATACTCAAGTATATTAGTTCTCAGTAGGCCTAGAGCAAATGTGATTAGACCACTGTACAGTATTCAGTAAGTGTGGTTCATTTCATCAAATTTTTTTAAATTTAATCCTCCCCATTTCTTATTTTATTTTATTTATTTATTTTTATTTGTTTTTATTATTTCTGGTGACCAGAGCATCTCAATAGTTCGAAAAAAGCGAATTCTGATACATTGAAGTCCGATTTATAGAGGTTTTACTGTATAGTAATAACAGGCATATTATGATGCTATATACAATTACAAAGACATTATAATTTACTGCATTTCAATATTATTTCTACCTCAACTGATGAGGTAACAAATTTGAATATAATGTATCATCTCATGATTTGTGATGGCAATGGAACATTATCTGATACACACTAAAAGATGATTTCTGTCGGTGCAAGCTGTATTTTCAATGAGTCTCGGGTACTAGTGTTGGTCGTGGATTTCCAACAGAAAACAACAGCTATTTGACTGCCGCTGATACATTTTCACTACATTAATATCATTATATTAAAGATGGACAACAGTGAATTGATTCACCATAATCACAACAAATGCTAGAAATAACAACTGGCAACCTCAAAGATACTCGGAAGGCAGGCCTACCAACACAATGCACGAATCACAATTAGTGATCGGAAATATTCGTCCATTGTGACGCATTAAATTGATGAGAAAGGTGCCGATACTTTTTTGGGAGTGTACATAGCATGCTTTCAACAAATCGGTAAGACAGTAAAGCTCTAATACTGCAAATAAATTCTTGATACAAAGGATTCCATATCAAGGGAACAGTAAATAATATGTCACATTCATGGAACAATCAAGGTAAGAGCAGATATCCCACCTTTTCGATCTCTGTGCTCCATGGTACGTCACCTATATCATTCATACGAATAGGCCATTGTGATAAACCACCAAGTTTCAAAGAGGCAGAATTTGTTGTAACACAGTTGATTTTCTTCACCACAGCTTTACGTCCACTGATCTGTTGGAATATTGTATAATATTAACATTTTTAAGATAAAATTTGTAGCAAAAGAATAAATAAATAAACAAACTATATACAGGGAGGTTTTCATTTTATGGCAGGGATGTGTTTCAGAGAAACAAAAATTATGGTGAAATATTTTATAATAAAATTTTACCACAAAAATGAATGTATAATTCGGGATATATGCGCTTCAACATGTACAGTTATACCTCTTGAAAGTCCAGGATGTGTTCCTAGAGAAAGCTTTCAACAAATCAGGTCATTATAACATACAGTACTGTACTAGTAGTGATGGATTGGATGTGAAATTTTGACATACACAGATGTGGATGTGACATCAACCTTTAACACACACACACAAACACTGTACACAGTAAAGCCTGATATAACAGACTATTTTGGGGGAAAGCCAGTCCTTTAAATACTTGTGGAGTAATGGTGTTTTGCTGGCTGGGTTGCGTGTACCCAATTACCCTCCTTGCAAATATTTATGGCACTTGATACATCTTGGAATTTTGGTATATACAGTATTTTAAATACAAACATACTGTATATTTTTATATGCTTATATGTTTCAAAATACTAAATCCAGTAGGTGCATCATGTGCCATAAATATTCATATACTGTATAAGCAAAGTAAATTTTCAAATCACAGTCTGTATAGCAGGCCAGTGTAATGATTGTTTATCAGACCACAGCTTACATCCCAGAGAAATACAACACATATAACAGTAAGCAAATAAGCAGGTGTACACCCATAAGTTGACATACCCTACAGTGACAGCAAGGCCTGTCCCAGGAGGCAAGGCCACAAAGTACTTAAGTTAACCGTCCGATATTACCGTGTTAAGGAAACCACACCTTGCCAAGACAAACCCGGGCGGTAATAATTAGGAAGCCTTACCAACCTGTGACATGACAGCGCACCTGGGCAAACACAGCTGTCCAGATCTAACCAGCTTAGTGTTAATTGGGAGAGGTCATCTGCCAGCTCTCCTCCAATATAAAGGCCCTGCAGCCCCTTCCACGGGTCATTCATCGTCATTCATTCAGGCATTACTTCAGACTTCACTTTCACGTTACTATCGACAGAGGACAGAGTCACGCTCGTCCTCCCTCAGGTTGGGAGGGAGACTTCCCTCCCCAGCACCGCATCACAAGCTTAGCAGTCTCCCATAGGAGACAGTCCAGAAGCACCTAACGGGCCTTCCTTAGGTCACACGTGAGTCATTGTCAGAGCTATCCATAGGGTGAGTTACTTACGGTGGGAAGTGTATCCATTTTATGTTTGTGTCCGAGAGTCAGCATCTAGTAACGTAAATATAATGTTCGAGTAATGTGTCCATACCATTCAGTTAATTAATTAATAGTTGTATTGAAAGCGGTGTTTACAAAGATTTCCCCTAAGAAGGTATTTACAGTTAAATAACTAACCGGCCACGCTACCAAACTTCCTCTCTTCACATTCCTATAACTAAATATTCTATCTATACTTTCTACCTCTAAATCCCCCCATTACACCAGCCACCCACTGCAATGTTGCCACATTCTTTTATCTTACAGTACAGTACTTTTATCTCCCAAATAACTCAATAAAATAGTGAGATTCAAAACTTAATCTATCATAAAAATGATACATGTGTGGCTAATGTTAATTTGCCAAGCCAATCTCCATAAAGCAACCAATTACATTAAACTGTGTGTGGTTGTGGACTAAACTGATGATTCGCCAGCTATGTGGCCGTGAAGGTGACAGCAGTGCACAGAATATAATGTCAATAGCACATCCGGCAACTACGCTGGTAAGGCCAATTTCAGTTTAAATACGCACCACACAACCACCTCTGCTGTAAGTTTACTTTATCCTCTTTGCCACTGATTATCAAGTTGATTTCAGCAGAGAATATTTAGGAAAAACATTGAAGGCATAAAAAATAAAAAATAATACATGTTGCTACTGTTACATACCGTATAATGAAACCATAAAAGTTGTGGAAACATCATTTCAATACTTTAATGCGACTTAGAAATAAAGTACTGTATATACGTATATAATATACAACAATAAAATAAGAAATATGAAGAGCATGGGTATGTATTCTGTGTCTCTAAGATGCAGTGTAACTCTCCAGCGCCACCGCAGAGATCCCTCGCGTCAGTTGTGGAAATTGTCAGATGCATGTACACAGCCTCCCTTACTCCCCATGCAACCGGTGGAGGGGCGAAGGCCACATTGTTTAAACCCGCATATTTTAATGGTTTACTGTAGATATATGCTGATTGCATCCAGGTCTTTCACCAATTCCTAACATGGGTATTATCCGCTCACAGGCAGGGGTACCATGGTTGCAAGCCAGTCTTTGTTGCCTGGTTCTCAACAAATACAAAAATACATATAAAAGCAGTGTCAGTCTTTTTTCTTTTTTAATGATATATACAGTATACAGTGGACCCTCGATTAACAAATACAATTGGTTCCACAGAGTCGGTTGTTAACTGAAAATTTTGTTAACCGAATCTATTTTTTCAATGGGATAATGGATAATTGGTTCCAACTCACAGAAAAGTACATACAAAGTACTGTATACCGGTAATAGAATTAACAAAACATTAAATATAAACAAAATACAGTACTGTACTGTACAGTATACTGCACAATAATAAATAACAAAACAATAGAATACCCTGTACTGTACTTTAACTTACTTTGAGATGTGTATGTTGTATTCCTGGCTGCTTTGTTTACATGGCAAACAGCTGATTGTAGAGGCAGTCGGTGATGACATGCCATATTTTTTACAGAGTGCATTGGTTCTAATGCCTTCTTTGTATTTCTTAATAATTTCTGCACTGTATATTATTAATATGTTAACTAAATTTCAGAATGACCAACAATTTTAATGTAAAAATGCAAAAATATTCAAGAGACCAACAAACTCGATGTTTACTCCACTATAAACAAAGTTAAACTGAGAAGCGTTGGCGGGTAATTCGATAAGCTGATGGGCACACAAAAACTGTACCCTATACTGCATAAAATTATCAATACGTTAACTAAATTTCAGAATGACCAATAATTTTAACATAAAAAATGCAAAAATATTCAAGAGCACAACTTTCTCGATATTTACTCCACTGGAAACAAATGTAAACATAAAACCGATTACTGTATTGGCGGACTGGCCGATCAGCTGATGCGAACACGAAAGCGTGTTTCTCGTAAGGCTGTTGTTAATAGAAGTTGTACGTACTCATTAATAGAACTAAAAATCCTTATGGGAGCTAATTCGTTAACCGAAATCGCGTAAATTTTCCCACCACACACACGTACACTCTTAGTCAGGCTTATATTAAAGAGCGAGCTCAGCAGCTTCTTCAGGGGAGAGAAAAGGTCGCCTACATGACATGCTGCAGGATTGGGTCAGGCGGTATCTGATGCATGATTCTGTTATGTGTAGCAGTGCTCCTGGGCTGGCAGTGTTGTCAAAACATATGTCTAGAGTTGCTTGAAACACTTCATAAAAATCAAACTATTAATACCTAGTACAGGGTACAGCAGTACCATGAGGTACTGGTAACATTTCATCATGGATATATCCATGATCGGCACCAGCCAACACCTATTGTTTATCACGGGTACTGTATATCTGTGATTGACGCACAGCAATGTAAATAAGCTAATCTGTGGTAGTGTAATATGCTGGCTGCTGTTTTGAACAATTGTGCCTCACTGCTGATATGGATGTCCAAATAATGGATTCCATTTGAGTAACGATATTGCTGCGGCTTAATTAGTTCGGTATTTGTTTTTTTCACTGTATTCTGTTTCCATAAAACCTTGACATAACATCTTTTATATTATGAAAACTACACATTATAATATCTAGTGAAAAGTATTTAGTCTTAAAAATTCATCTCCATCACTTATACCATACTGATGAGTATTCTTCCCCCAGTCTTCAAAGCCATACAAATGAATTACCGGCACCGTACATTGATTGACTGACTAGATAAAATATCTGGCATCGCAGCCTGTGGCTATTTGCTACCAAAAATGAAATTCATAATTCAAAAACTATGATGTAAATAAAATAAAATCCATTTAAGTTTAAATATCAAAATTAAAATCCCATATCTATTTAAAAATCATAAATGGTAGAGCACTACTTCTACTGCAATTAAACTTTTAAAGGCCACCATCAGGTACATACTTAACTCCTCTTGCTTAGCACCTTTGAGATGGAGTAGAAACCATCCTCCTGCCGGCGCTTAGCCAGAAAACGACCCCACTTGAGAAATAAATTGTTCAACAATATAATTAACATATTCACCTTGAGAAGACAGCGACTCAAATCTTGATCTTTCTCCATCTCTGGTGGGAAAGGTCTGCGCATTCCTGAAAGAGATGAGTTATACACTGAACAAGATTTATGATGTATAATGGACTGTACAGCAAAAAAGTCAATTGCCTTGGTGGATTTGGCTATTTGTGAGGTTCTTGTTGCATCAAAAACCCTCTCGTGCATGAAGATGCAATTCGCGTCATATTCATGATAAGACCAACTTCGAGGTGACGCAAATTGAGTCACCAAACTTTAACAAATTCACCAAAAATTAAGTTTTCAACAGAATTGTCATAGTAGCAAGTAATTTCTATCAATAAACTAATTGGCAGCTCTTGAGGCCCATAGGAAGGGAAGACCAGAACGATAAATGCACAGTATTATCTCAGCAGTCAGACCGTGAGTGTGAGCCGTGTCAATTTAAATTTTCATAACTCCTGGATTACAGTGCTTACCCTACTCCCCGAAATAATTTCTTTTTAGTGTTAGAGAAGTAAAGTGATGGTTGTGTAATGTAATAGTTTTTTCATATTTACAGGGAAGATATTTAGTTTTCGAAAGTAATTACCGTATCAGGCAATACAATCTCATTATGGTGACAATGTCTCTGAAAGAGGATGATTTTCTTGACTTACACAAATTTTATCAGTACCATTCTCTTCGTTTTAAAGTTGGCTATAAGATGCAATATAATTTATATCAATATAAAACATAGGCACAAAAACAATTGAAAAAAAAAAAGAAGAGAATTGATTTTTGCTATTTTCTAAAAAATTAGTGGTCATATCAGAAATCTGATCACTGCATTGGAAATCTCACAAATTTCTGCTTCTTGCAGTGGATAGTACTTAAAAAGTTGGCAAAGACAATTTTGAGCTAGGAGGTTGTGAACATATTGGTGTGTATTTTTTTCATGTTTATTAAAGTGAAGAAAAAAATTGCTATATACTTGTATTACTTATTTTCTTGTTTATGTTACAGATAATTCAGTTACAAAGCCAAAAATATTTGGTTTATGCTATCAAAAACAAGTTTTTGGGGGAAATCGAAAAAATAAAATAAAAAATAAATCACCGTGTGCTGTCTTGCTTGCCCTGGGGGCATTGGAGATGTGATCTTGGAACCAGAAAACTTAAAACTTATCTCGTGCATGAGAGGGTTAAGAACCTTTACCATTTATCAAATTACTTCACCACTTATCAGGTTACTAATCATTCAGGCAGTTGGTCTGCTCTTTGTTATGAACTTTATTGTCCAGTGTTAGTACATAAAGAAACTTGTCATGTTTGGTCAAATTACATTGGATAACACCCTTCCCACGTCTGTCCTGGGCCAGGACTCAAACCCAGGACACAGTGCCCGAAATGTTTGCTTCAATGTTGTCATTCCAATATTAATTTTAAGATAATAACTGGAGAATTCTTAGGTTAGTTTCAAAAATGTTCTGTAAGTGAAGGTATCTAGAAATTCAACTTAGTACTGTCTTGTATATTCAAGGAGAAAATAAGAAGGGACAAGCAGGAAGAGTGAAGTCAGTAATAATAAGTAGAAGAATTTATAAGTAATACCCCCATTAACTGGAATCCCTCAAACCCGGAACTCTCCAATAGCCAGAATTGAAAAGACTTTCAAAATAGCAATTAAATGCCAGGTAGATGTTTTAATTGCCTGTATGATGGCCTGGCGAATTGGCTAGGAATTAACATACCTAGGTAGCATTGCTGATCGTCGCATTCGAGCTATATCACAAAAACTGATTTTTAGAAAAAAATGGCTTTTTCTGGGGCACATTTTCTTGAAAACTCCAATAAAATTTCCCCAGTACTTGTACTGCACCCAGAAAATTACAGGGATGGAGTTTTTTCCCCAAGTTTGAGAGATGAAAATCAGGCGCATTTTCTGGCACCCTGAAAATTCCGGAGATGTGGATATTTTTCTTGGTTTGAGAATTAATCTAATGCGCAATTTCTTGAACTTCCAAGAACACTTTTGTTACCCGGAAAATTTCGTGGATGAGGGATTTTTTTCCCGGATTTGAGACGAAATACTGTATCATTTAGGAACTACAGGTTGTACCTCTCTAGTCCGGCAACCTCGGGACCTGACCGGTGCCGGACCATGGAAATTCACCCTTTTCCTGGATAGATAGTGACTTGTGCTTATGCTTGGAAGCACTAGCACCACTTTCTCAGCATCATGGTCTCTTTGAAGACATATTGAAGGGTTAAATGTTGTATAGTAGCTTCTCAAATTTCGCGACTTTTTAATTCTTAATGTATTTTATTGGAACACAAAATAATAAAAATAATAAATAAAAAATTTTGACGGCGGAAACTTGAATTTCGACGGGTTTGGACGGCCCGCCAACGTGCATAATCGTGTAAACAGCATCATTTCTCTTATGTACAAAAGATTCATTATTGTTTATTACTGAATGTCTTTTTTATTGAATTAATGTTTATGTGTGCAAAATGAACAATACAATTCATTAATAATACGTAGAATATTAAAACACACGAGGAAATGAGACAGCATTGTTTTCGTTGATTACAAAACCAGTGACTGACTGGTTCTACATACAGTATTACCCCGCCTAACGCGGTTTCACTTAACGCGTTTTATCATATACGCGGTGCCTCGCCAGAGCTGAACTTTCACTTAACGCGGAATTTTTCATCATATACGCGGGAAGCGGCGCGGGAAGCGGCGCGGGCACGATGCGCACAAGGTCGCCCAGTCATCAAAACATTACCGAGTTCTTCACCCGCCACCCACCACAGCCGGCCCAAGTCAGTGATAGTGATAATTATAGTGAGGATATGGACTTATATGGCCTTTGAGGGGTTTGACAAAGAGGCCCTGCAAGCCTCTGTAGTGGATAGTGATACAATTGATACAAGTGATACAGGTGAGGGCCAATAATCTGCCCTCTGCCTCGGAACCAACCCCCCATCCCCGTGTGCCCAGCCATCTTTTCTACTAATGCAAGTGTTAAAAAACCTAATATTATTGATATTTCTCTTAATTATTAATTGTGTGTGCATACCATCATAAAGTTAAGATAAAATTTTTACTACAACATAGTTGTGTGTCGTCAAAAAGTGGAGTTTGGGGGTCGGGCCAGTCTCTATTGGAATTAATCCCATATGTTCTGTTGTTCACTTAACGCGGTTTTCACTTAACGCGGTACCCTGTGGGTTCAATTGACCGCGTTAAGCGGGGTACTACTGTATAAAACTGAAGAAAATAAGACCTTGTCTGTAGCTATAGTAAAATTAATATGGCTGTTTTAAGTAATGTTATTTAATGTTAATAAATGGAACAATAGAAGTAGCTAACGATAATGGTAAAGAAAAAAGAGAGATCTCGTATGTAAGTGCGCATGCGCACACGTGAAAAGATATCGTCATTACTTTACATAAGAATATGAAAGCAACACTTATTTACTGTTCATATATATTTTAATTAATGTTTCTGAATTTGTTTTTATTGAATTAATGTTTGTGTGTGCAAAATTAACAATACAATTTATTAATAATACGTGGAATATTAGAGGAGACGAGACGGCTGCCGGCATTGTTTATGTTAAAGCTTACAAAACCAGTGACTGATTGGTTCTACATATAAAACTGAAGAAAATAAGACCCTGATTTTAGCTGTAGTAAAATTAATGTAAAAAAAAAAAATATGGTTGTTTGAAGTACAGTGAGTTCTGCTATAACGCGTGTTTTGATAACGCGAATTTGCTCTAACGCGATTTATGAATTAGGAACAATATTTGTATAACGCGAACGCTTGTTTGCTATAACGCGATTTTTGCTTACTATTTCTCCAATTTTGTGGTATTAACTGTGAATATGGTAAAGAAGAATATCTCCAAAAAGCGTTCTGGTGATAGAATTCCCGGTGATGATCGTAAAAGAAAGGATATAACACTTAAAGAGAAGCTCGATGTTATCAACCTCAAAATCACCCTTCTCCCCCATCAAGTTACATTCATATTTTGTCAAGGTAAAGTATTACATTTACTGTATGATTTCATTATTAGATATGAATGTAACATTTATTTAGACTGTGCTATCCTTTGTGTTAGGCTAACTACTAAATTTTTTCGATTTCGAGTAATCTGCACCTAACCCTATTTTCTCCATAAGCCCTGTTATTTCTATTACGCGATTTTCTATAACACGATATTTTACAAGAACACAATTATCGCGTTATAGCAGAACTACCTGTACCTGTAATGTTATTTAATGTTAATAAATGGAACAATACAAGTAGCTAACCATTAATGGTAAAAAAAAAAGTGAGACTGCGCGTATGTAAGTGCGCACATGTGAAAACATATCGTCATTACTCTACATAAGAATATGAAAGCAACACTTATTTACTGCTCATATATATTATATATATATTGAAGGGTTATATGTTGTACTCTGTGTAGACAAACTAAAATCGTTCCGGACCACGGGAGTTTCCGGACCACAGAATGCCGGACTAGAGAGGTACAACCTGTATTGAGAAAATTTTTTCATCACCCCGAAAATTTGGGGATGAGAGATTTTTTCCCGGCTTTGAGAAAGTTGTCTCGTTACCAGAATATCTCTCATTCCCGGAAGTGCTCCGCACCATCTGTTCCGGCTAACGGAGATATCACTTATATGGTGATCACTCAATAAAAATGAGGAATTTGATATTGCATGTTGGTCCACCTAATGCTGATCCTACACTGAAGTGTTCAAGAGCAGAACCAAAATTGGTAGAAAAACTTTTCTTTTTCAATAAATTTTTTTTCTTTACATGAAAACGGATAACTCTACCATCAAAATACTGTTTTATCCAAATATCACACACCTGGTATGTTGCCCCAGAAATATCTTGGTCGTCTTTGAGGAGAGCAGTACTTTGCATCAATCTTGACAGGTTCTTTCTCAAGGAATCTAAAATAATTAAAAAGGCCCTGTAAACAAGCACCACTCCTTAACAACAATAAAAAAAAATTATACATATGTACAATATCAATTAAAAGTAGCAACCAAGAGAACCGTGTCATCTCAAATCACTATAAAGAAAGATCAAATACTCGAGCACCATAGGCTGGACCCAAAAGACAACAAAATCAAGACTCAATGTATTGAAAAAACCCGTCCCAAGAGAGATGCATTCATGCACCTAACCTTCCCTAATGACTGAAATTCATAACTCTTATGCCAGGAAATTTGCCTTCATAACAATTATAAATTTTTAAAGTTATAATTAATTAATCTCCAAAGGAAGGAACAGTCACATTAAACTATGAGCCCTCCTACTGTTAGGGAAAGACAGACTAAACCCCCACATTATTGAACCTTCACTTCCCATGACACATATGAACTATCCACTGTCAGCTTAGTTGCAATAAGACTGAATATTGACAGTTCTTTAATATATATAATATAAACTTTATAATCAAATTCTGGATAAAAAAAAAATATATATATATATATATATACTCAAATTATTTGCTATCTTGCAAGGATTCCAGCAATGAAAGTTATATTCTGCTAAGTTTAGACTGTGACATTTTATAAGATAAAAACTGTAAGCCTAAAATTAGCTTCACCCTGGCTGGGAGGAGGAGTTGAGGTGTTGACAGCCAGACGTGGGGGGATTACCCAGTGCGTAGTTATCAGTCATATAGAGGGAGTTTAAGGTTTTTGCTTATAAAATGTCACTTAATTGAATTGGCAGAATATAACTTACACTGCTGGAATTCTTGTAAGATAGTGATTAATTTGAGTATAAAAATGCAAAAATTTGGACTAGACATAAAATTTTTAGTAATTATTTAGTACATTTGAGTACAGTACAGGTTTGCCCTTAGGACAATTACTTCTTTTACTTTTTTACAATACACTGTATGTATTTAGGATGAAATATGCATGTAAACGAGTAAAAAAAATGAAGAAAGCTACGTATATCTACTCAAAAATATGAGTTGAAAAGCTTGTACTTAAATGTACTACACTAAAGGACTAAAATTTTTATCTCTTGCAAACTATAGGATGTTTATACTCAAATTATTTGCTATCTTGCAAGGATTCCAGCAATGTAAGTTATATTCTGCTAAATTTAAAATTAAAATTTAAGGATCATTGTGGGGCTGCTTATTTGCTCAGTGGCCCCCAGAACCCCCACTTGGTAAAAGTTAGGACAAGTACCAAAATTGTCTGGACTTTCGAGGGTTTACTATATGTTCTATTTTGCCTCAGGCCAAATCTCACATCAGACATACAATTATCCTCTGAAAGATAAACAATTTACATGCCATGGAAATATAGTACAGGTACCACAATACTGTTTGGGGCTGGTCCCATAAACTCTCTAACAAACCAGCAAACTGGAGCACTCAGCAAAGCAAGCAATTTATATTGTAATGTAATTTATACTATGCATAAAACTACTAGTTAGAATATGTGAATGCAGTACACACTTAGCTGTTTGCACCACCAAAGGTGGTGTAGACCAAAATTATTAATGGGTGAAGCTGCAACTAAATCTGAGGTGGAAATGCTTTCAGCCAATGTCAAGCAAATTAATAGTTCAGTGCATATGTGTTCATGCTCAGCAGTAATAAATTTCATTCAATCTCCCACTTTTATGGTACCTTCATGTCAATAGATGTCCTTAAGGAATATTGTACTGTTTAAAGCAGAAAAATAAATTATTTCCATAATTGATTAATTTTCTAAATTCCAGGGACACAAGTTGGGACCTAGAGAGTCATCCCTTTAAGCTTGCTGGCTATACTAGTTAAATGATGCTAAGGAAAAGTTATATATGAAGTTGACTCCACAATCCATCTTCCTCAAACTATGAGGGTGAAGTTCATAATTTGTTTTGCATGCTGGTTAATTACTAGTCTACTTTATACGACCAGAAAAACAACGTACATGTTGATATGCAACTTGATTTCTTGAGGCATATTTGAAACATTTTCAAATAACCAGAAGAGATGAGTGTTGCCATTGACAGCTTGAATAGTTTTCTGGACACGGAAAAAATGAAAGAAAAGAATTCCACTACCAGTAGGATCTGAAAAGAAGTCAAGTCCATAAATCAAATATGTAACACAAAATATCCTACAAAACTAAAACAATTCAGTTCCATAAAATACAATAAACAGCAAGTGTACTGTATTCTCCACATTTTGTACTAATAAAAATAACTATCAAAGTGCAAGTCACAAGATACAGGTAATTTCATGAGAAGACCTTAAATACTAGATCAATATTAATAAGAGTATATCTGAGTAATACAAGATACTTCCAGAGTGTTTATCAAACTGAATAAGTGGTAAATGAAAATGAAAGACATAGTAAATTTCCTTTTTCTAGAGGAGCCTGTCGTCAGGTGGCTCTTGTTAGATGGGGGCAAACTTCCAAAGGATCCTTGGGCATATTGGCTGTGCTCCTAGTGTCTGCCATAATTAATCTAATAGTACTACAATGTATTATCTAACCGACAACCCTTCCTCTGCTGTACAGCAGGGAAGATTACACCTGGTTTAAAAGTAGCCAAGAACAGGCTCATCATCTTCATCTGAAGCTGAAACCCATGAACGTCTATCATTCAGAGAACCCGTCATTTCGCTGTCCAACCAGGTGTGGATGTTGACAGCGCAGATCCAGAACTACATCATCCAGTACCCCTCCAACATGTGCAAGAAGTATTGTGACAAGAACATATGGTCATAGACAATGCCCCTGTAAATCCACCCACTATGGGAGCGTGGTTAAAACACTCAAGGTGAAACTCCAACCACTTAACACCACCTCACTCCTCCAACCCATGGATCAAAGCATCATATACACTTTCAAGGCCTACTATCTCGGGCGGATGATGAGGGAACTTGTACAGCAGACTGAAGACAACAGGAACAGTATCAAGGAGTTCTGGAAGAATTACAACATCAAGGCCATTGATCACACCAATGAATCTTGGAAGGAAGTGTCACATTAAACTATGAGTGGTGTGTGGTCCAAGATTTGTACTTAGTCCCTGCGCTATTTCTTAGGATTTGCTGATGTGGGAAAACTGCAGCAGAACATCATCAACCTTTATTCAAGACATCTTCAAAGGCAACTGTATAAATACAAAAGCTAAGGTGCTCCAGTGTTTCCCTTTTCCAGTGTGATCTTATCAAGATTTATCTTATCCACGTTTCCAGTGTGGATATATATTATAGGGTGATTCAGCAAAGAGTACATTAAATTGAAGGATGAAATCCTTGGATAATTCTAAACCACAATATTTCTCTGGTAAAATGTCAGATTCTGCATATGCCCACGTGTTCGTGACAGATGCGAGCAAATTAAACATAGTCCAAGCATTCTGGAAAGCGTCAGACAATCAATGGTTCAACGTGTACAGGCCTGCATTGAGGCAGAAGGGGGCAGCTTTGAACATTTCCTTTAGGTTGTAACAAAGAGGGGTCACACTGTAGAGATGTGACGAAATTATTACAAAAACCTACGGGGATTTCACTTCAAATTCACTCTCATTAATACATCTTAAACATCTTAAATGTATTGTAACATATGAACTATACAGAATCTGACACTTTACCATAGACATTGTGGTTTAGAAATATCCAAGGATTTCATCCCCCAATTTAATGTACTCTTCGCTGAATCACCCTGCATATACTCCCCCGTTTACGGAAAGGTTCTGTTCCTGGACCCTATCTGTAAGCCGAATTTTCTGAAAACCAAAAATGACCCTTTCATGAGGTAAACATGTACTGTACTGAATCACAGATGGCATATCACAAGGGGAGATGATCAGCTGCCTTCTGCATATCCTCTGCAAATAGTGCTGTTAAGCCGTACCAGTTACCTTCCGTAAGAACAAACTTTTGCACAACCCAAATTTTTTTATAATGGGACTTATGGGAGGCATTCTGTATCCCCAAATTTCTGTAAATTGAGTGTTCTGTGTGTGTGTGTGTGTGTGTGTGTGGGGATTTTTACCCTCTTTTCAAAAAAAACAAAAACAATAAAATTAATGAAAAATGCAAACTATATTCTTTAAATACTGTTTATGAATGCACCTTATACAATATAAATTAATAATAACATGGTCACAAAAGAGGAGATGGGATGCCATTGTTTTTGTTAGTGTTTGCACCCGGGAGTCCGGGGCGATGGTTCTACAAAAGAAAATGAAGAAAATAAGACCCTGGTTGTAGCTGTTTTAAGTAATGTTAATAAATGGAACAATAGAAGTAGCTAACCACTAATGGCAAAGAAAAAAGCGAGATGGACTGGGAACGCCTACATATACATGTGCATTCAAGGAAACAGTGTCATTTATCTTAGTAAGAATATGTACAAAAGATTCATTATTGTTTATTACTGAATATGTACTGTATTTGATTGAATTAATCTTTATACAGTATATGCAAAATGAACAATACAATTCATAATACTATGTAGAATATTAAAACACTAGAGGAAACAAGACGGCATTGTTTTCGTTAGTGTTTACACCCATAATGTTAGTTATCCACCTGTAACTGAAGAAAATAAGACCCTGGTTGCTGTTGTAGTAAAATTAACGTAAAAAATATGTGGTCCCTCGGTTAACGAACTCAATTCGTTCCAGAGGGTCATTCGTTAACCGAAACCATTGTTTCAATGGGATATTGGGTAATTGGTTCCAGCTCACAGAAAACTATATACAAAGTAAAGCCAAAATCACAGATATACACACAGTGGTCCCTCGGTTAACGAACACTTCGGTTAACAAATTACCTTCCATAAGAATCTTCAATTCGGTTAACGAACAAAATTCGATTAACGAATCCTTACGAAAATCACGTTTTGTTGTGAGCATCAGCTGGTAAGCTAATGGACTGGTCTGCCAATTCAGTAATCTGTTCTATATTTACATTCGTTTTCAATGGAGTAAATATCAATAAAGTTGTGCTCTTTAATATTCTTGCATTTTTTATATTAAAATTATTAGCCATTTTAACATTTATTTAACATATTGATAATATACACAGTACAGGGAATTAGTTTTTTGTGAGCCCATCAGATGCTTGACTCAGTCACAAGGCATCAGTTGGGCTTTGAAAACAGTGGAGTGAACATCTATTTTGTTGGTGTCTTGAATATTTTTGCATTTTTCATTGAAATTATTGGTCATTCTGAAATTTATTTAACATATTGATAATATATAGTGCAGTGTTGATTTAAATAAAATAATCTTGAATTACATCTAGTGAACTTAAAATTTTATTGGTGAAATTACTGCATCAAGCATGGGTCCCCTGAAAGGTGATATCTCCTCCATCCCCAATTCCTTCTCTTCTCCCTTCTCCTCCACCCCCACTTCTAATTCCCATCATCATCATCAACCAGGAACCTTCTACATACACACCTCAAAGTAAGTGTACTTAACTGCATTTTTTTTTTACTTTGTATGTACCTTGCGGTGAGCTGGAACCAATTACCCAATATCCCATTGAAACAATGGATTCGGTTAACGAAATTTTCGGCTAACTAACGACCCTCTGGAACGAATTGTGTTCGTTAACCGAGGGACCACTGTACCAAACTAAATTATTCCATTGAAACAACACTTCGATTTTGTGCGAATTCGATTTAAAGCGACCTCTCTTGGAACGTATCTACCATTATACCGAAGTTCTACTGCATACACAAAGAACTGTACACTTACCCCAATAATGGAAGGCAGATCCAGCTGGACATGCCTCACTGCAAGAGGCTTGCAGTCATTTTGAGTCTGAGTGCTTTGAAATTCCATATTCAGCACATATTTGTGAGGGAGCATGTCATCTTACAACAAATATTTGTATTTATTTATTTATTTTTGTCTCAAAAAATAATTTTTTCCAGCTTAAGAGGGGTCCGCCTTAGCGAGGTTTTACTGTACTATATAAACTGTGATATTTCTTTTACGAAAAGAACTTGACATTTACTGTGGTAAATTAATTTAATGTAGTTGTAAAAATGGTTAGTTGAGAATTTTTATACTGTTTTTATGGATTTTTCTTCTTCTAATATATAAATAAATTCTTTGCAGAATCAAGAGCACCAAAGCTAAGCAGTGCCAAACGAATCTGCTCTAAGACGAATATTACTATACAGCATGTGTTGAAATAACAATCAGTTCACCTTTAAATGAGCACAGACAGTTGCTGTAAGAGTAAAGTATACATACAGCTTTAGAATAAAACTGCTTAAAGGTGGTGTTCCTGTAGTAAACAGGCAGATGATGTGGGATGAGATGCATCTGTTAGGCTCAACCATAAAATTTCCTCACTGAAAAAAAAGCGGACACAGCAAAATAACCAGAAAGCCAAATTTCACATTGTGGGGTTTTCCCAACAACTAAAATGAGTTCTGGATGGTCATAAAATTCCCCATTCTAACCTTGCACATGGTGGCTGTTGGGAAAAACTCAAAAGCCAAATTTTGCATTTTGGTTATTTTGTTATGTCTACAATGACTATATCACAAAAACTGGTTTTTAGAAAAAAAAAGCCCCCCTTTTTTTAAATGCGAGTAAATCTGTTGCTTGACCCAAACACATATAATGCTCAAACCTATCCTATGCAAGCAAAAAATGGGCAGGCTGGGGTTGAGATGAATCTTAGGCATTAATGCTTTTTAGTAAAAAAAAATAAAATAAATAAAAGATAATAATAATAATAATAAAAATAAATGAGCGAGAATGTCATGAAACAAACTGTTCTAAAAGAAAGCATCTTAAACTAGGGATGCCTGTACTAACTTTATATAATCTTATAGTGTATGTGTACTTACCAAATAATCCTTTTCTGTTTGGATTGACAAAACTGAAGTCATTGCAAGGGGAACCTCCAATGAGAAGATCAATTGGGCATATCTCAGTAATCTGTAATAATACACACTGGTAGTAATTAATAGTACTGTATATCACAGTAATATGAAAATGATAATGCAAGCATAAACATCACTGTTAAAACTAGGGTTCTTTTATTAATACAGAGGAAAAATTAATTTTTGGTCTTCATTCACAATGTTGAATTGCATGTAAAAGAAATTTGGATTTCCTCCATAAAAATTCTGAACAATTCTGAACAGTCAACTCTGAACTTTGTGATTTGTGCAAATAAAATAAAATAAAAATAAATAAATAAATAAATAAAAAATAAAATATATTCAAAGGCCAAAGTACAGTACTATATACAAAATTATTAATTAATGATAACACTTAAGACTTTCTTAAATAAGAAGATTTTATACTAATATGAGCAAATTCTTAACCATCTTTTTCTTCTCACCTTATTAATATAAACTAGACTTGTGTCTGGAACCTTGACAATAAAATAAATTCAAACATTTGGTTATTTTAGGTTATCATTCACTTTTAAAATAAGATTTATATACCATAAGCTTACTACTTGACAAAAATGTACCCCTAAGGGACGAAGGCTCTTAAAGTTTTACTGCGAAGCATAAACATGTACCACTTGGATTCCTTAATTTTTTTGCCATCAGTTAATTATTAAACATAACTTGTGGAACACCACCATAATCTCAGTCTCCTTTTGCACAATGTAGATAATATATAATCAGGTCCTGCTCTGGCCACACTTGCATGAGTTTGCAATAACTACCTGATGGCAGCACTCCAGGATGCATGATCTCTTGCAACTTCATTAGTCATTTCTCACAACCTCTCTTATTTTCCACACTCAAACTCATGCATCTCTTGACCCACTGTCCTCCCCATTCTCTGTGTATGCCTTAATCTTGGCCTATCTCAACACAAAACTTTACCAATACCCAGCAACCTTCTCTGCACAGGGTTTCCTATCACTCAATGTCAAAATACACATCAATCTCACCATTCTCATTTCACTTTAATCAAGTACAGTACTCCCTCTTTATCGACGGGGGTTACGTTCTGTAAACGGCCGTCGATAAAGAAACCGTCGATACCGTGATGGTTACGTAATTTTTCTAACTATTATTAGCATATGTTGAATAAATGTACCTTTAATCATTAATGCGTTTCCTTTACGCATAACCTTAAATAATAGTGTATAAATAATAATATAATAAGTGGACAAAAATACTAGCAAACTTACGATTTCATTTATTGAAGTGAACATCGGTCCTTACAGTAAACAAAACAGTGTACAGTACAGTAAAAGTCCAAAAATCCGGCTGCCCAAGGCAAATTGTTTACCATTTATTATTACAACACTTTACACTGAAACGCGGGTAGTTTCAACAAAAATATTGTATATTTCCATTCAAGTATTTATTCAAGTCAATTAGGAGGGAATATTATTGTAATACAACAGTTTTTTAACTAAACCATTCGAAAAGTGATTACGGTAACATCTTTTGAACGAAAGAAAGTGAGTCATTGTTTTCGTCACGATTTGATCCCACTTTCCACTTTAATACGTACGTCATTTCAACAAAAATATTACATTTCCGTGAATGTATTATATCAAGCACAGTATGAATAGAATATCATTGTAATATAACAGAATTTTAACCGAAAACTATTAAAAAAACGAGTAACATCTCAAGAACATCGGAAGCATAGGTAAAGTCTTTTGTTTTCGACATGTATTTTATCCTATTTTACATTGAAATACATCACGTTTCAGCAAAACTACTATTTATTTCCGAGAATATATTCATTCAGGCGCAGTTTAGGTAAAATATACGTGTGATGTAATAATTTTTTAACTGAAAACGATTCGAAAAACACGTAGCCTCTAGCCCTGTTCAAGGAGAGGACTGGGAGGAGCTGTTTGGTGCTGCAGACGATGACAAGGAAAATGATTTTGATGGATTTTAATGAAAATATTCAGAAATATGGTATCGTAATATTTATTCAAGTCAATTAGGATATTATTGTAATACAATACAACAGTTTTTTAACTAAACCATTCGAAAAGTGATTACGGTAACATCTTTTGAACGAAAGAAAGCGCAAGTCATTGTTTTCGTCACGATTTGATCCCACTTTCCACTGTAATACGTACGTCATTTTAGCAAAAATATTACATTTCCGTGAATGTATTATATCAAGCACAGTATGAATAGAATATCATTGTAATATAACAGAATTTTAACCGAAAACTATTAAAAAAACGAGTAACATCTCAAGAACATCGGAAGCTTAGGTAAAGTCTTTTGTTTCCGTCATGTATTTTATCCTATTTTACATTGAAATACATCACGTTTCAGCAAAACTACTATTTATTTCCGAGAATATATTCATTCAGGCGCAGTTTAGGTAAAATATACGTGTGATGTAATAATTTTTTAACTGAAAATGATTCGAAAAACACGTACCCTCTAGCCCTGTTCAAGGAGAGGACTGGGAGAAGCTGTTTGGTGCCAAAATAAAAATCCGGCTAAATAATCCGTCGATAATCGAAACCGTCGATAAAAAATCCGTCGATAAAGAGGGAGTACTGTACAGGTATTCCTCGATATACGAATGGGGGTAGGTTCCAAAATAAAATTCATTAAGAGAATTTTCATATTTCGAATAACAAAACAAATAGGAAAAATAGAATCTGATTCCCCAATGACAAAAATACCCCCAAAACATGAAATCGGTTCACAAACAAGAAAAAACATACCAAGCAAATGATAAATAGCGCACAACTACTGAAATTCCTTACCTAACACATTAAAAACATTAATTAGTTACTATACTATCTACATGAAAATATGCAGTTAAACTGTTAAGGAAAAGCTAAATAAAAGTTTAATACAGCCACCAGCAGTGCCATTTGCATAGATGCTGGCTGCTTCACTCATGGCCACCCTCAAGCGTCACCACAGCAACGCAGCCCGGCCACCTCTGCCGACACAGCATCACCCCTCCCCCCTGCTCTCACACACAGGGAAATGTTTATTCCCTCATAGACCTTATAATAGTTATTTTACCTTTTTTTTTGGACATTATGTGCTGTATGTAGGATTGTGTGTGCATGTAACCGAGTGGAAAAAAAAGTGAAGACAGAGAAGTTTACCTATCCAAAATTACGAGTTGAAAAATAATCATAACATAACTCCCCCAGATCATCCTGCTAACTCTCGCTGATGCAGGAAGAAATGTTTATTCTTTATGTTTTTGACCATATGATAATTTTTGTATTATTATTTTTTGCACAATCTGTATGTAGGATTGTGTGCATGTAACTGGATGAAAAAATTACGAATTATGAGTTGAAAAATTACCATGACCTAACTCCTACCTCAGCCTGGTAGGGAGAGCGCTAGGTGATGTAGCTGCCCCAGCTGACTCCTAAAGGCACGCAATTTGAATTTTGGCCGGGACCCAAATTCGTATAAGCAGTGTATACTTTTGTAACATAAAAGAGGTAGTACTTTAGGAAATTTGTATCCAAAAATGTTTGTATCTCAAATGTTTGTATATCAAGGGATACCTGTATGTGTATAGCATCCTCTTTAGTGCGTATACTGCACAGTTATGGAGAACTTGAGCTTTATTCCTTTGTGTCTTACTCTAAAATTTACTTCAGATTGGTTAGAGATATTGCTCCTATTTGGGGAGCAAGCTGAGCATAGCACTGAGAATTGGTACCCCCTACCTTCCTTATTGGTTTGCTTTCATAAACGAATTAGCTTGATCCAAGACTTTAGTTTTTATCTGAAAAGAGTGATTCTGAAATACAGTTTTATATCCAAGATGAGATTGAGTAACTCAGTAACCCTCCCTGTTCCCTATGGAGTACTGAGATGAGATGGATCTGGGATGTTGTTCCTCAAGTTGGGGATTATAAGCGACATGCAATGAATGAAAAGATCAGAGGGTTATGTTTCTTCAAGCTTGGAAGCAAAATTCCCATGCCTTCTACCTCTTCAAACCAGAATAACGCTAGGCTTATTGGGTGTGAGAAACAAGAAGATACAAACATTACAAGAGCTCTAGATACATTATTAAACTACAGACTTTTTTTCTTAAATGGACATGATCCCTATATCACAACCTCTGGCTAAGAAATTAAAAAAGAATATACTTCCTACCCTTTTTTTCTCATCTTATTTCTTTCCAAAAAATTCTTGTTTCCTCATTGGAGGGGTAAAGACAAAATCTAGGTCAAAGGGAGGATTACAACCCCCTGTATTCCTGATGAAGAATCTGCCTGTGAGTATGAGGAGGATCACTGCACCCAAGAAAGAGGAATTTTCTTCTCCAGTGTTCCCCAGTAACACTTCACTCAGCAAGCTGCTTTTATCCTGCCAAACATACTCAAGTTTACCCAACACCCTTACAACTATTCTGGATTGGAATCAGTGGAGTTGAAAATGTAATGAACAGTGGCTGGGTTAGTCTGTGTGTCCTACACTGGCCAATGGCACAGGTGTAGACCTTAGCAGAATGCTACCTTTACTGTATTCTCTGTTTGATGCTTTTGATATTCCAAATGCTTATTTGGTGGTCTAGGAGTCCAACAACAAATTGATTCATTCTTGACTAGACTTTTGAGATTAAAGAAATTGGTCTATGACTAGCTAGCAAGCTGATGAGATGATAATGTTAAGTAAATGAATATAGAAGTATAGCACAAGTGAATAAATACAGTACTGTACTGTATAGTTATTTGAACTATAAACTTCTTACTCAATATTTTTTTTCACAAGAAATTTAAATTTAGTTAATGAAATTATGGTTATATATTTTACTTACCTGTCCATTGGTAAAGTTCTGAACATCTCCAATGAAGGTAATTTTTGTTCCAAAGTTTAAGGTTGCCACATTCATTGCAGATTTATTTATTTCAGAAGCAAAATATGCTTCTACTTCAAGACCAAGTTTATCCAGTGCGTAAAAGCCTATGAAAGATAATTTAATAGTAAGTAAACGTATTACATGCACAAAACCATTAATATATACAGTAGACCCTCAATACAATATAATGCAAGAGTGGGACCAAGAATGAAAATGTCAAAAAATGATATTAATCTACAATAAATTTAGAGAGAGAAAGAGATATCCCCCCCCCCCCTTTTTATAGGCACAGAATCATTTTATGTCCCACATCAAGGCCTGGGGGAGGGGGGGATAATATAATAATAATAATAATAAAGAGCCATAAATAAATAAAAAAATAAAAAAAATATGAATAGTGAGAAATGATATACAGGTATGTATGTTGTGTTGTCAAAGTAAGAGAAACAGTTGAAACCCTCCAATTATGTATAAATGAGGCAGAAAGTCAGATCAGCAACCTGGGACTTGGTCACAATTTTAGTGGTGTCATATGGCAGCAGGGTCTACCATTGGACAACACATAATGCTTCCAATATCTTCCCAGGATGTAGTACCTCCCTGTTTGATAGCTGCCTACTTCCTACTACCTGTGAAAATGTCAGAAATGATCTTAATGTTGATCCTAGGGCTCTAGTGATATCCAGAGTTCACTTCCCATTTTCAAGACGACTTGATGAATCCATTTTTACATTTGAACTAATACCCTTTGCCAATGACTGGCTAGCTAGCCAGTCGGGCAGTTGGTTAGTTCTCTATTATGCACTGTTGACAAGTACTATACTGTACATGTATAGGCTCTAAAAATACCTGAATATGCACCAGTCTAGTCTTAAATGAGCTCACACTCAGTGCTATCATAACATTTTCTGTCAGATTATTCCAAGAGAACCTTTCCTACATAGATGTTAGCTCTGACAGTTTTCTGTGCTTGAGGATTCATTTTTTAGAGAAGTATTTAATTTTTTTTGTCATATCAAATAAACTTTTAAAAGTTTAATATGAGCTGAAGACAATTGGTCGGCTCACAAAAAACAAGTTTCCACCCTCACTAGATGGCAGGACTGACACACACACACACAAAAGACAAAAATGAGTTTAACTTTGCTATCGAGAATTGTAAAGTGCTATGTGGAGGGGAAAGTCTATGAGGAACTGAAAATTCCACAGATCCATGAATTCACCTTGGGCTGGTTTCAAATGTTGAAAAACCAGTACAGCATCTTAAAGCCACTGGAGATAAAAATTTCAGCAAACACAGTGATGGAAAATGTTCTTATGCCAATCACTGTCAGCTAACAAGCCAACCATCCCATGATGCTCTACTCAGACTCCCTTGTGTATTGCTGGCATTTTCTACACCTCCAAACATTTCTTCACTTCCAAAATCCACACTCTCTCTTATAACTCTACAATTTGTACATATTATCATATAAAATTTAAGAATAATTTTAATTTTTATCTACAGTACAGTACACCTGGATAATTCGTGGATCTTTATTTCAAGGTCCTCTAATATTCGTGGATGACACCCTGGCAGTACCCAAGAATGTCTAAGGGTAGTTTTAAAGTTGCTGGCATTTTTGCGGCTGGGACAGGTAGCCATTCGTTCTAGAGACAGTAATTTGCTTTAACTGTATTGTATATATGTGTGTGTGTGCAGACACATGCACACACAAAACACATACAAATCAATAATAATGGGAAAATCCTCTCACAAACCAAAAAAAATAAAAAAAATATTACAAATATTGAGTCTACCCTCAAGTCCACTCCGTACTTTGTTATTAATAAAGCACGGAGTGAACTTGAGGGTAGACTCAACATTTTTACTTTTTTTTTCCGATTATTTATGAGAGGATTTTCCCATTATTATTGATTCGTATGTGTTTTGTGTGTGTATCTACACACACACACACACACATATATACAATTGAGGTAAAAGAAATAATTGTCCTAAGGGCAAACACATAAAGGGAATATACATTTCTTTGTTCTCAAGTAAAAATGTAACCTCCCCCCCTCTGTCAGCAAATGTTATTCGCGGATTTGGAGATTCGCGGCCATTTTGAGAACCAAACCCCCATGAATTTGAAGTGCATGCTATATTTAATTGTCCGCATATTGTATGAGAAAATGGAGAGAAATTATACAATCAGGCAACTGGCAAAGTGATTTTGTGAGTGGAGACAAGTCTACTTACCTTCAGTGAATTTGAAGAGTAAGTTATATGGTGACTGTAGGAGAATGATGACACATTGCGAGCTTATTTGTAGAGCTTTGTAACATTGTAAGTGTTAAAGAATGAGATAAGTAAAATAAGAATGCATACTGTTAGTAAAAAAAAAAAGTAACTTTTGGGTTTTTGTTGTACAGTCATTCGAAATTTCATAAGCCAAGGCTTAATAAATTGGGGTCTACCTGTATGCACAGTATATATATCTCCTGGTTAACAAAAACAAGGAAAATCGTGTGCAGACCTGCTGGAACCCCATAAAGGATCACTTCAACTAAAACTATAAGCAAGCTCTCTGTAACCCCCATAGGAAAAGGCAAGGAACCTTCTCATCAGAGCAGTGTCTGGGCAGGTTGGCAGTGAAAGGGAATTGTGTAATGCAGAAGTAACTGTTAAAGAATGAAACAATAAGAAAGAAAATACTGTACAACATCTACTAATTAACAACATGTAGGGGAGGGGAGCTAAGATAAAGGTCAACTATCAGGTAAACTCAATATCTACTCATTAATAACTTGTAAGGAAGGAAATTTAAGATATAGTACAGTACAACTATAAGGCAAAACACAGTCTTCTACTCACCAGTGCCAATACCATCAAAGAGGGAGAGGACTCTTAGCGGTCTATTTGGAAAAGTTGATTTATCAGGTACGTCATCCTCCAAAATCATATTACATGAATTTGATTGATGATTGCCAGATTTAGCAGCCAGCTATTAAAATTTTGTAAAGTTAGTTGCATTGTAATTGGGATGTAAATGTCTCCATAAATCCTGATTCCTTATGATGAGTGTAAGATCTGTTGATAGAATGCTGATATGAGATTCATAGACTGCTTCATACATCAAGATGAATGAGCTATTAATAATTATATTTCTAACATAGGGTTAGTTAACCCTGTGTTTGCTTGTACATCACCCCCTGTATGCTAATACTCCCTATGGGCCCCTACCTGAGCTATACAGTTACAGATAGTTGCTATGGTCAGCCAAAAAAGTAATAATAATAAATAAAAGGTAGCAACTGACAGCCAGAAGGTATGCACATTTATTTTAAATGGATTCGAACTAAATTCATATGTAAATTTAGAAATGTATCTGACAGGTATTTAAATACAATATGGAAGTAAAGATAAACCTCTATATACAATAGGCCAACCTACAATAATTCACATTAACAATGCTGATATACTAACACCACTTCCCTATCTGCGATGTAAACAAACTCAAATTAACGATATTCGGCATATGGAATGCATCACCCACTTCATTTGTCAGCTGAGGTGTCATCTACCCAAATGCCACCTCGTGGCCATCTGATGAACTACAGTGCAAGCACTGTTTCTTCTTGATTACATGTGTGTAAGAAATGGAGCGCATGTTTATTGGTCATCATTGGTGTTGTTTTTTTTCCCCCTTACAGTGAGAGGATATCACTGAAGTTCACATTATACTCTGATTTTGTGACTGTGAAGTGCTTTTCCTGTTTAAGGGACAATGAAGTTCTTTCACTCTGACTATGAAGTGCATCAGGTCAGTAATATGAAACCACTAATCCACCACCCCACCGCCACTGCAAATAAAAGTTTATATATATTGGGTCGACCTGACATTGCATCCGGTCAGGGCAGCAACATGAGACCCACTAATCCCATACCACACGTCCATCACAACATTTTCATTTTTTTTCATAAAGGAATTCACTCCCTACAATTATTATTATGTTTTCGTGACTGAAGTGAGCAGTGTAATTTTGAAAACGTCTGGGAAGGCTAAGGCACCCAGAAAACCAAGTCTCTGGAGGTGAAGCGGCATGAGACTCCCCAGAGGCTGTGTGGGAGTCAGAGTGACATCTCTACTCCACCTTCAAGAGTCCCCTTAGCCTCTAATGGGACACACAATGATGACCAGGCTTGTTCTTAAGAATGTAGTGAGTGTTGTTTAATTGTGATGTAGTGCTAGTAGTAGTCTAGGATTTTTTTTTCCAGTGATATACTGTATATGGGTGTTTGACTGGTCAGGAACCTATTTCACTGAACCGTATGCTATAATTAACCAGATTTATGATATTTCGTCCTGCGATTGGGTTTTCAGTAACCTAACCCATTGCAAATAGAGGTTTACCTATATTGTATTCATATACATTTGTACAACCTGTAATGTATCTTGTATTTAATTAAAATTTTACAAAAGTAAAATATTTAGTATTCAAATACATTTCAATGTACTGTATTTCCATCTGTCACGATCCAAAGTTTTTTTACCCCCACTGGGTGGAGAGAAGGCACAGCCAAGGTTGAAAAAAGGTCAGGCAAACATAAACTCATTCAGTAGTTTGGTGATGAGCCATAATGATGGTGGGGCTCACACACCAGCACCTCAACACAGTCACTCAGAAAAAAAATACAAGCACTGGTTTGAAATATGATTCAAAACAATGACATGATATGGTATATTAGTAGGGCTATACAGTAACTACTTTAAAAATAACAACATATAATGACAGCAAAAAGCTTAGTGTACATCTATTTGCCTGGCCTTTTTTCAACTTTGGCTTTGCCTTCCCTACAGCCTTGTACTTAATGTTAGTTTAATCATTACCTTTTCCTGCCAATTCATTCTTGGTTGAATAAGACCATGTGTATCTGGATGGTATGGCTTACACAAGAAACAGTGCCAGGGATCTGTTTCAATGATGCGTTGTACTGCACTTGGTGATACTAGCAGCTCAACACACCAAGTACAAAACACTCTGGCAAGAACACATTAGATGATTTCTTAAGTGGACATTGATTTTCTTGGCAGAATTTTTTTTTTAATTCAGAAAACATTGTTAATCCAATCTAATAGGGGGAGGGAGGGGTGTCCAGATGAGCCAATTGTCTGGATCATCTGAGTGTCCCGATGGACCCTTTTAGTCTGGACTAAACTAAATTGTTTAAATACTTTGAAAATACATACAGTATACTGTACAGCTAAAGATGATGAGAGAGATCCCAACTGCATGAGTCAAAACATAATTGCTTGTGTGCCAACTGCAGCTTGTCATACACATTAGGTGTTTTGTTTGCACTAGTTCAGATCCAGAACAGATTAACATAACATAAATACAGTTGACAAGAAGCCACTATGGCCTTTTGAGTCTAATTTTCTGTCTAATACTAGTTGGAAAAGGTGAAGAATATGGGTTAAGAGTTAATGCTGCAATTACAAAATTAATGGTTGTTTCCAAATTGGAAATAAATCCTAAAATAAAAAATATGGTTGGCATCAGGGAACTTAAACTAGTGGAAAGTTTTGTGTATCTGGGTGGCTGAAATGCCTAACTGTGTGATGAACGGAGGGGTGTGTAGAGGCCCATGTGGTTGATGAATACAAGTGTCAGATGAAGTAACACAGAGCATTATGGTGACATGAGCGGTTTGTGCTGCACACTTAATCTTTTTATTGCTACTCTTTTCATTTTAAAACAATTAAAATAACATTTGTTTCTGTTAATATTAATTAATTTTATAATTGTGTCAAATCTTATTGCTTGAAGACTGGATGTCACCTGTTCACTTACATCTCGCAGCAAGCAGCCAGCGCTACTACGGAAATAGGTGCACCATTCCCCTACAACTTAACAACCACCTCCCTCATCACCACTGCTGTGGAAATTATTTTGTATAATTCCATGTAATATTAAATTGTAAATAAAATGTTGTAGCAACTTGCCCCGCAGAACCCTAAATCACATTTGGATATTCGGCTGGTGGGTTTTGTGTGAAAAAAGTGTGAAATAGACTTGTTCTCAGGGGTAGATCATGGATTTCTGACAATAATTCATATTATCGATGATTCGCTTGTATAAAAATATAAATAGTGGCACTGGTTTATTATTAATATAAATAATTAGTCTAATGAGCACAGGTATCCATGACACGTTTCACTGGGTTGAGACAAGTTAACCATCTTTCATCAACTACTTTAATTCTCGTAAATAGGTTTATAAAAATAAACTAATAATAAATCATCAATGTATTACAAGAATTAACACAGTTATTCGAGTAGACTTTAAACTAATAAATAGTCAAGTGATACATGTCGAATGAGGATTGGTTCCTGGGCCTTTTAGCTGAGACATGGGTCGAGCTGCTTACACAACTATCCACAGCACACGCTAGACATGACAGCAAGACAGCGTTTTACTTTTATGTTTCCAGACATTACACAATGAAGCAACTTTCAACACTGGCTGAAGTCAACTTAGAATTTCATTAAAGAATCATAAACCCATCCTACGAAAAGTGGTTTCGTAGAAGAGGGTAGAAGAGAGGTAAGCCTAATTTGTGAAGTTATTAAATTAATTATTTGGTGTAAATAAAAAAAATATCACAATCCCTCATCATCACCACCACCTTTCATTCTTTCAGTGATGAAGAGATGGATTTCCCTCATCAGAAACAAAGTTGCTCTACCAACCACCTTTTCTGGCAGAGCTTATGCTAGTGTGGATAGACATATTTAAATTATACTACTGTATATACTGTACAAAGTCTGTTAACTTAAGAGATCAAATAGAGAACAGTTCACCTTACCTTTTACAGTCTGGTTCATCACATTCAAGAACTTCACCAAGACTCCCACACACTGCACAGTACATCTGTTGCATTATAATATTATATTAATAAAATAAGAATTAAGAAAATACAGTAAAGTATTGCTAATCCTTTGAATATTTGTGCACTGCAACTACCTCAGTATCTCTGGGTTTTCAAGATCTAAAAAATAAAAATCAGTCCTGAAATATTGTTTTCTAGCAAAGCCAATAGCCAAGTGGTTTTATATCACAACCTGTTATATACAGGGGGCCCCCAAGTTCGCGGTTCTCGGTTATTCGCGGATGACACCCTGGACATACCCAAGAATGTCTGTGGGTAGTTTTAAAATTGCCGGGATTTTTGCGGCTGAGACAGGGAGCCATTCGGTCTAGAGACAGTAATTTCCTTTACCCGTATTGTAAATATATGTGTGTAGACACATATTTGGGGGCCCCCTGTACATAAATAAATCAATGAAAACAACTTACACATCAGGGTGCCAGGTTCAAACCGGGGCAACTATGGTTCGTAGTCAGGGAGCTAGTCCACTGGACCACGATGGGCCAATGGACTTGCTGCCTGACTAACAACTGTGGTGGCCCTGGTTTGAACCTGGCACTCAGAGATGTAAATTGTTTACAGCAAAATGGCTCTTGAAATAAAGGTTGCAGACTGAGGAACTAAGATATAATACTTGTCCCCATCTATACAAGCCAGAGTGATTACTAATCCCTTTGAGTGCACCAATCACCCCCCCCCCCATCACATGATTCATTTTTAGTGGGTGGGAGAGAAGCAATTTGGTGCGACACATCTTGTGACAGCTAAGAGGTCTTAATAGAGCCAAGCCTGCTCAAACAATATACTGCATGCCAAAACTATGATCAACCATTTTAAATCCAGGAATAACTTAATGGATACTGTATTTCAATTCCAGCTAATGAAAGACAGATTGAAGGATATTCACTCTGTTGGATTAAGAATTCTACTAGGAATCAGGATTTCAAGACCAATTCTTCATTTCTAGTTATATCCTAATGTCAGGCTGCTCTTGTAATACAAAAGTTTGAGACAAAGAGCAAGGAGGTGCTAAAAAAGCCCATGGGATTAAGGGGTATGCATGGTGCACCCTTGGGAAATTTGACTATGTTTATAGCATCTTTTACTGGAAGGGAGGCTTCAATTCCCACCATTGTATTTGAAACCTTCAGGAGATAATATCCCCCAGTTTCAGGGGCCCTCAGTCACTGGTCAATAAGCCCAACATGCTGTTGTTGGTGTACATTGTCCCCTATCCCCCATAGCCTCCACTGCCTTACAGTGCATGAGCTCCAAGTGGTTGTACACTCAGACAAATTTAATGAATAAACCAGGGTATATGCAGATGCATAATACTGTACACAACAATTTTACTTTTTAATTGATGATAAATACACAATAGTATTTATTAAAGGGTGATAAATACACGATTGTACTGTACTAATTTACTAAGTGTTGAAGACAGACGTTGGGGTAAGCCTATCAGCTGTTAGACCACTGTAAACAAATTATTCATGGTTTTGAGTGTGGGATTCTTTTTCAGGAAAGTTGATTCCTTTAGGATACCCCTGAAGATGTGAATTACACGAAAGCGCTTGGGAACTTCGTGTTTTCTTGTGGTTATCAGCATATACTTGGATCATGCGCACCTATAGTGATTTAATTGCACACACACACACACACATATATATATATATATATATATATATATATATATATATATATATATATATATATATATATATATATATATATATATATATATATATATATATATATATATATATATATATATATATATATATATATATATATATATATATATATATATATATATATATATATATATATATATATATATATATATATATATATATATATATATATATATATATATATATATATATATATATATATATATATATATATATATATATATATTACACGTGAACTGAAAGTTAAATAAGTACAATACAGTAATTCAGGGAATTTTCTACTTACATCATTTGATCCATCCTCTTCACAGGCTAATTTGTTGTCTTCAAATTCTTCCTGTATGAAAGAAAATAATTATATTCACCAGTCTTATAACCATTGGGTTTACTGTACTAGAAAACAGTTAAACTATAAATTGGAATAGTTTCCATTTGACATGAAAATAAAGAATGATGAACCACAAACATTCTTTAAGCAAGTCTTTAACTTTGAAAATGAACAATTAACAAAGGAATAAAAAATGGGAAGTGTTGCTGACCTGAACTGCTCCAAAACCAGTGGATCATATTGCACGTCAATACAGTAAGCTCAAGTTGAAGATCAACTGGCATTTTTTCAACACCAAATAAAAAAGGAGAACAACAGAGTGCATGTCAGCTTAAAATTAGTGAGCAATTTTAGATTGCAAGTCAAGTATTAACAAAATACACAAAATACTTTAAGGTTTTCATCACAAACAGTAATCCACTGCCAAGTGGGCTATAGCTCATATCCTACCTGGAGAGGTAAAAATTAATTTAGCTAATCATAAATATCTCGATACTGTAATATATTTTGTGTGCAAAGAACGCTTTTCTTTGCAGTTTTGAATTCATTTAGGTAATTTGGCCAATATCAACATCAAATGGACAATCAGAGAAACAATTTACAGCATCCAGCTGTGAGAATTTTTTATCTTGTTGCTTCACATTAAAAAATCAAAGCAATCTTTGCTCTCAGTTCCAACACTCTTTTCATTACCACCTTGCATACATGTGTTGGGATTCAAAATCCTCAAGCAGGGTTACAAAGTGCTTGTGGTTTATACTTTTGCTCAAATGAAGATTACCACTTTTGCAACTGTGTCCACCCCACTGGTTAGATTTAAACCACAATTACAGAGGACCTCTTGGTAAATGATGCAATGTAAGAAAACAACTTTCTGTTCAGCATTTGCTTTTAACAACTTGGTCTAATACTTTTCAGCAACCCAACATATTAATAAACCCTAAACATCATTGATAATTCATAAAAAGTAACATAAATATAGCACAAAAGGTAGTTCTACAATACATAAACAGCTCCTTCCTTCTCATAATTTTGTGTGGGTTATACCAATACACTAACATGGAGACAGGTAGGTGCAGGGCTGGCTGTGTCCACGCTATGTAAACAATGACCAGGAAGCTAATACTGTAAGTACCAATTGCATTTAATATATTAACCAACTGCCCATCAGTTGCAACCTGTAGGCTTGATGAGTAAATTCATGTCTCCTTGGACTGATTATATCTTCAGAATCTTTAAACCTCAACTGTAAAAATAATACCCAAGTCTATAGTACACATACAAAAATAGGAGTGCAGTATATACTTACTTTACAAACTCCACAAGTGCCTCCTTTAATATAAGGATGTGGGGATACTACTTCACAATCAGTTTGGTCACATGATATACACAGTGTCTCTATGTCATATTTCCCATCACGGGCTGCCTTTAAGAGGAGATCTGAAAATAAGCGTTTATACACATGAATTTTATTACTGTACTGGAAAAAATAAATAAATAAAAAATGATGAAGACAGTATATTAGGACATTTTACATCACTTATTATTATTATTATGGTTGTTAATGCAAAATGATTGATACATGGGGGATAACGAGAAATAATATCCTAAAAAGGGGATAATAAGGGTCAGTATCCCAAACAAGGGATAACAAGGGTTAATATCCTAAATGAGGGATAAAAATTAATATCCTAAACAAGGGATAATAAGGGTTAACATCCTAAACGAGGGATAACGAGGAATAATATCCTATATGAGGGTTAATGAGGAATAATATCCGTGGAGATGGCACACATTTGTGTAGCAGTCTCTGACTCGCCACCCAGTAGCACTCAAGAGCAGAGGCTGAGCAGTGTGCTATATTTTTGCAAAACACATAATTTTCTTCATATATTTTTTTTTACTGTTACATGCACACACAATTGTCCATACAGAATGTACAAAATAAAATAAAAGAAATGATTAACGTAAGGTTATAAAATAATTTCTTATGACTGCAGGAGTTAGTGTCCGATCGTGCGAGGGGAAGGAGGGAGCAGGAGGGAGCAGGAGGGGGGTGCAGTGTCGGGGATCTCAGCCTCTACTTACAAGGACAAGCTGTGAACTGTGTTATTGTTCTATTTCAATTCGTATTTTCAGGTAGATACAAAAAGTAATTTTCTTCAATTCTTTTTTACTGTTACATGCACACACAAAAGCTGATACATAATGGAGAAAAAAAAAAAAAAAAAAAATATATATATATATATATATATATATACTGTATACATAAATAAATAATTATCATATGATCAAACACACAAAGGGAATAAACATTTCTTACATGCACTGGAGTTAGCCCTCAAAGCGGGGATGGGGGAAGCGAGAAGGGGAAGGGGGTGAGGCATGGGGATCTGTTCTCTGTCTTGTGTAAACAATTGACAAATGGCAATTCAGTATTTTTTCTTGTATTTTATTTATAATTTTTTTTTTATTCTACACACTTACTATGATTATGAAGTGCTTTTCTCTGTTTTTGTGACAAGTGCTTTTGCCATTTTTGTGACTGAAGTGAGCAGTGTACCTTTGAAAATGTCTAGCAAGCTGTTGTTGAAGGCTCCTGCGCCTGGGAAGGCAAAAGTGTTCATGAAAACTGTGGAAAACCGTGTCTCTGGAGGTGAACCTTGACATTGTGAAGCGACCAGGCTTGTTCTTAATGTAGCGAGTGTTGTGTAATTGTTTTCCATTTATTTTATTAGTGTAGGTTTTTTTTCGGTGATACATACGTGTGTTGGCTTGGCTTGGCTGGGAACGTATCCCATTGAACCCCATGTTATAATGAACTCGGGGTTTTCAGGAACATAACCCCATCGTAAATTGGGGGATACCTGCAATTTAAGGCTGCATACATACTGAGATACATTGTTGCACAACATTGTCTCTGGACTGTTTCGCAGCTGTCTCAGAAAAATCCAAATTTGTTGTGCGACTGTCTCACAACAGTCCAGAAACACGATTTTGGATGTTTCTTGTTTCCCATCCCATATGGGAAACATGATACAAAGTTGCTCAATCTGGACAATTTTTTTCGAAAACCAACGAATATTACTATAGGTAGGTGTATGTAATTGATATGTGCATGGCACAATAAAGGATTTTCCCAGTTTATTTTTTATGCAATTTCATTTAGTATTATTTTCCCCCTTTACAATACGTCAAATATTTGTAATAGCCCTTGTCTTATAGGCAGAAGTATTATATAAATGGGTTAATTACATTTGATTTGTATACTCTATCACCCTCTGTAACTTTCCACTAGCTATGAGGTAGCATGTTCAGAGCACGTGTTAAGGTGTGCCCACGGAAAGTCGCGTCATTTAGTGCTGAGCAAAGGCATTAAGTAGCCGGCTCTCTGGCCACCTAATGCGGGCAGTAGTTTGATATCCTTGATTAGAGGAAGACGTTATTGAGAGCCATTGTGAATGATTCCGTCTTCCCTCAAGGGAGGACGTCGGATATATTTCCGTTCTCCCTCGATGGGTCCCTACTCATTATCACTCACCGCTCATCGACAGGACTTACTTAGCAGAGCTATTATAACATAGCCTCCATCCTCATCTTAACACCCATAGCAAGTACAGTGATTAAGTTACGGTGATATACGCTTGGAACTGTATCTGAGATAGTTCCTCAATAAATAGATAACAGACAATTGGGTTTGGCTACTAAAACCCTATATAATATACATGTTCCAGCCTCATTAACCCAGATGGAATCAACGGTTAAAGGGCCAGAACATATTTTAATAAATTTACATTTACAAATTCCTTCTGGGCATCAAGGAGTGCATCACACACTTCCGGAACGATGGCAGATATTGACTGTTTTGACATTTTGAAGGTACACATCAGGCTTGTAAATGAGTCCCCACTGGCAAGATACCTTAAGATACTGCCAGGAGTATTTTGGCAGGGATTGAGACTCGATGGTTTGTATTTTGCTCTGTGATTTAGGGACCAACCCTTTTCAGTAATATTCAAAATCTGAAGCTGCTGTTCTTAAAAAGTTTCTAAATCCAGCTGCATCTTCTAGTTTCAAGTCTGTCATTAGTTTTTCTCCATATGTTGTTCCTTCATCCACCATCGTCTAGGTCTTTCCCTTACTCTCCGCCTTCTTTCTTCTAAGGAAATAACACAGGCACCCGCAGCAGTGGCCACTTCTGTATCCACCGACATGACGACGTCGACTGCTCTAACCGCCAATTCATCACTCTAGCTTGGTCTGGACGTGCAACAATGTTTCTGGACTGTTTCGTGACTGTTGCAAAACAATCGCAATACAGTCCAGCAACAAAGTTTACCCACTGTTTCTGGACTGTTTCGCAACAGTCGCTAAACAGTCCAGAAACAATGTTGCCGTGTCTCCCAAGTATTTCAGGACTGTCTCACGACTGTTTCTCGATTGTCTCGCAACAGTCCAGAAAAAGTGTTGCACGACTGCTTCTAGACCATGGATCTTGGTGTGTATGAGGCTCAACACATCAAGTATTGAAGGAAGTCTACGGGTAATCAATAAAAAAATGTACCGTCCTCATATCTAAAGTTTGGAGATCACAGGCCTTCACTCTAAATGTGTTTGGACTGTTTTTACCAATCCTCCAAGATTTTGCATCTCTCTGGGAGACACAAATTTTTTATTTCGTTCTTCCATCCCAGCCTCTGCTTTCCCCTGGTCCTCCTACTGTCAATTTTGCCCATTAATATTTCTGTTATGATCCCCTCATCCCTATTATATGACCAAAGTATCATGTCAGTGTAACTTGTTTTTAAGTCACCTATAACACCAAATTTCAAAGACCTCCCTCTTTCTGATGTCTGCTGAGTGTCCATGATCCTGACCCATACAACAGCCTCGACCATATATAGCCTTTCAGCAGCCTTTTTCTCAAACTGAAGTCAATGTCCCTTTTTATTACATCTTATAGATTATTAAATCCTGTTTTTGATGATTTCTTTCTCACATCCACCATCAAAGCTAATGTTACCTCTCATATACCCTATTTGCTAGCCCTTAAAACAAACACACAGGTTGCGTCCTATATGTAATTACCGAATATTGTTGGGAGAGGGATGGTTATTTTTTACATTTAGATATGCCTTGGGTCACTTGCAGTTCCCCAATGAATAAAAATACAGAGTATTTCAGAAACACACTTCTTAATTTTGGGGGTGCACTCCTGAGACATAAATAAGACTCCATGACTTGTGTCAACATCCCATCATTACGAAATTACAGTATACCACAAAATTGAGTAGGGAAGGACTGCAACAAGTCTATGGATATAAAACATGAAATTATCAAGTGCTACTTAAAGATAATGCTAACAGTCGAGTAGGTCTGTTGACAATTCACATACTGTACAGTGACACGTACATCTCATCTGGCACAATTCGCAATCAATCTTTGAGCTGGGATTATTGGTGACCACCTTATTGGCCTACGTTGCTACCCCAGCTACTGACAAGTGAAATATACACATATTTTCTTGAGAACACTTTGCCGGTGATGTTTGAGGATGTGCCCATCAGGATACGTCAACAACTGTGGTACATGAGTGATGGTGCCCCAGCTAATTTTCCTTGATAAACAATAGAATTCCTAAATGCTGGGTATCCTGGCATGTGGATAGAGCATGGAGACCCCTGTCCCATGGCCACATCGATCGCCTGACCTGGGTAGCCGAATATGTCCTGTTAATGCCCATACCATTTTTGAGGTCTAGGGCAGTAGAGCATTCCCATTTGATCTTGCAATTGTATCTCCCCTCAAAACAACTATCAACCGTATAAAAGGTAGGCTGGTTGCACAGGTTTCCATCAAGTGACAGAATGTCGAAATGAGAGCCATCTAACTAGCCAGTACACACATCATGCAAGCAATAGACCATCATCTTCATTTACAGCAATGTGAGCAGAATCAGTTCTTCATCTGCACCTTTTATGGTAAATGTTTCTATAGTAAATTCAAAGACACTTTATACAGTTGCATCATGCAAAGTCATCACTTATGATAATTAGCATTAATTTGAGGGTCATAATTTTTTTTGATAGACAGAAAAGAAACCATGACCACTTCTTTGGAGAAAAAATTATTTCAAGCATTCCAGTTCATCAAGCAAAACAGACATGAGCAAATAATTTCTTGGAGCTTATCTACCAAAGCTATTGAAGCAACACTGGCCCCAACCTTTAAAAGGCAAGATGACCAAGAATTAAGGAAGAAACTTTAACAAGCCACAAACTCCATAATAGATACTGTGGTTGCTGCCTAAATGATGAAAATGGGTAGACGGACAACATACCCATGAAACTTCCCATATAATACACACCTTTAGGTTTCGAGTTCTGCCTCTCATTAGCATTTGATGAATCCACACTGTCAGATTGTGATGATGAGGAGGAAGAGGCTGTCCTCAGCAGTGTCTTCTTTATTCGACATAAACAACGTTCAACCTTGGGAGACAGATGTATATCTGTAAGATAATGAATATTACCAATTAGACACCAAAATTTGCTTACTGATATGTAACAAAATAATTATGTAAAATATACATCCTGTGTCAAAAACAATTTTGTGTGTAGGATAAATGAATTCAGATAATAATCCAATAATGATGTGTAAAACTTCCCCTCACATAAAGAGACTGTGTGTAAGCCACCTGTTAGGGTCTAATATGGGGTCACATGGACAGGAATTTTTCTATCCCATAATCTGACCAGGACTGACAAGCAAAACCATATGGTAGACCTTGAGAATAAGCATGGACCTGTACAATGGTGGGCTGCCATGCTAACCTCTTGGCTATCAAGATTATGAAAACCTGAAAATTTTATTTACAGAAAACCCAATTCAAGTTAGGTCTGGTAGGTATATTGCAACTACATTCTGTAATTCAATGTCAAAATTCTAAAGCTTTTTCAAAATTCAATATACTTTACTCGTAGAAAATAAAAAGTTAATGGTATACATTACATTTAACTGTATAAAAAAATTTATTGTCATCAAATGCAGTTTCATAACTTCTGGGGAGAAAAAAGAAGTTTAATTATGTGAACTGCTCTTCAAGTTCATGCAATGAATACAATCTATAGCAATTACATTGTAATGTCTACAAGAATAAAGGGAGATTTTGGACACACTCACCTGTATTTTGTTCAAAATTCACTGCACTGGGGAAGTCATTTACAGCCCAATTCACCAATGAAAATTTTGAGTCTAAAACTTCCAATTTACACTGTTGTCGAAATTCCTGAGAAAAATATCAATATACTGTATCAGACCAGACTTGAACAATAGTGGTGCTGGTTCAGTACATTCTGGAGCAAGTACATGGCCAGTGCTTGCCAACTGTGTGCAACTGGGACGTGACTGACTGTCCAAGCGGCCAACAGGCTATTCAATAGCGAAGACCACAAAGTACAATAGAGTCTTGATAATTCACGAAATACAAATTCGCATTCTGAAATTTGTAGGTACAGTACCTCTATTACTACCTCTTATTTAAATTCTGCGTTTAAATATTCACAAATCGCGGCCAAGTGCCGAAGTCTTTGTTTACATATAAAACCATAAGTTGTGGAAATCTCCTTTCATTGCTCTAAATTGCCATGGAAACAAGGAAAATATAATAGAAATATTACTACACTGCCCCAATGTGACTTAGAAATAAAAAAAAACATTCTATATTAAACTATAAAAATAAAAGTAGTAAGTGAAATGTTTCTGCAAAGCAGGGCGGTTGGGTGATGGCCTGACCTCCCCCCCCCTCCCATTCCTGAGCCGAGAGCACACCCTCCATATCAACCTCATTAATACATTATGCAATTTCACAATACAGTACAGGGTAATTCCCATACTATTTAAGGTTCATTTGCTACCTGGTTAATAAAATAATAAATTTTCACATTATTGTATTATACAGTATATTAAAAAAAACATGAGTTATTGAGTGGTATTAAATTTTGGTTCTTTGTTGACAGTGTGGTCACAGCCAGTTTGGTGCATGACTGTCTCAATGTTGGTATATTAGGAAAAGAGCTGTTTATGTAAAATATTATATTCTTTAGAATATGTATTACTGTATTTTTTGTATCATGTATGATATTTTGGGTTAATTAAAGGAGTTTTAGAACAGTTGTGGTTATTTCTTGGCCTCTGGAAGCAAACTAAATATAATCTATTTAATTAAATTAAACTATAATTTGCAATTTAATAATACAGCGATATCCCCGTTAGCCGGAACATTTGGTGCAGAGCACTTCCGGGGATGAGAGATTTCCAGCTAACCAATATTTTCAGGTTACTGGGAGAAGTTTCCGAGTGTCTAAACTAGATATCTTGCACACGTACACACACACACACACACACACACACTAGCCCACTTCCTCAGAATGTTTCTGGGTGCTGGGATGTTTTCCTCAAGTCTAAACTACCAGAGTCCATAAATGCAGTTCTAGTTAAGTTAGAGACTCCATTTCTTTACTATAATAATCCAGAATAGTTTATATAAAAGTTTGGTAAAATAAATATATATGAAAATTAAAAATTTATACGATATGGGTGTGAATGAAACTGTGTGTTACAGCAAAGACTGGTATTTTCCACTCCCATGGAGCTGTGGGGGATTAGTGGGTCTCTTGTACCTGACAGGTGGAGGGGGATTAGTGGTCTCATATTACTGACCTTCTGATGGAATGTCAGGTCACACTTTCTTGGGTGGGGGATTAGTGGGTCTCATGACCTGAAGATGTTTTGAATAAACACGAAACCTAAAGTATTTTTAGGAGTGAAAAAGCAGAAATGTGTGGGTAATTCGAGAGTTGGAGTGGAAATGAGTGTTGCTAAGCACTCCTCAACAGCTGATATCTAACTCGCAGTCACACACACACACAAATTTGTCACACAATAAGAGCCTCACTCCATATGTCTGCTGTCTTAATTCCCTCGTTAGGGGTATGTGAGTGGTGTTGGAGTGTGTGGGTGTGATGTTGGGGTGTGTGTGGGGAGGGTGTGTTTGTGGCTGGTTGTTGCAATGTGTGTGTGATCATACTAATTGGTGTCACGATGTGTAATGTTTGGTCGCACGGTCACTCCCCCCCCCCTCCTCACTCAAGTGTGGCTATTTGTGATAGGGAGATGAATTTGATACCATCCTTAATAAATTATCTACGAAACATTTCCAATAAGATATCTTTAAACAAAATATTTCTATATGATATAGTGATGGGAATCCCATTCTTTTATATACCCTGTATATATATAAAAAAAAAGTAAGAAATGTTGATACCGTAGTCAGTAAAATCGGTTCTAATTTCGTTACACACTATTTTGTTTGTTTTTTTAATAAAAACAATCCTGAATACTTTATCTAAAAGTTTGTTTAAATAAATAAATAAATTAAAAAAAGCTCAATCTGATACGGGCATGAACAGAACTGTTTCTTTTATCTTCACCACTGATCGGCTCGTTAGTCGCTTGGGCAATCGTCACGTCTCTGTTACACACTTTACTCAATTGACTGTAATACATAACTAATCATGTCTTAACACTTGCGATGAAGATTGGGTGGGAGATTATTGGGTCACGTTACTAACCTGACCCAGTGTTGGGTGGGGGATTAGTGGGTCTTATGACCTGAATGTCTTGAATGACAATATTTTTTACCTATGAGGTATATTCATATTACTATACTGTATTGTATATGAAGGTTACATATATTAATAAACACAGACTATTACAGTACAGTGGTCCCTCGGTTAACGAAAGGTTCGATTAACGAAATTTCAGTTAACGAATTAGCTCCCATAAGGATTTTCAGTTCGATTAACAAAATCCTTTCGACAAACACGTTTTGTTGTGCGCATCAGCTTATCAGCCAGTCCACCACTACACGATCTTTCACAGAAGAAAAAACTTACCTCCAAACTTGAACCCCCTGTACCTTGGTAACATAGTCCTCAAACGCGAACAAAATACTAAATTCCTCGGAGTTATTGTTGATGAGAAACTTAACTGGAGAAACCACATACAGTGGTAGCGGAAAGTTTGGGCGCAAAATTACAGGAGCCCAAACTTTCCGCTATTATCAAAACATACGATAAATACCAATTTCCGCTCAAACTTTTCGCTATATTTCAATGCTAGGGTTTGTACCGCTATTTAGGCGAGACAATACGCACTACTTGGCAACTCTGATTAGTCGCTTCAGTGAGCACATGGGTGCAGTGTGTAAACTTCTCTCACGCGGACTAGTCGTTTTTTTGCGTTTTGTTCTGTGTTTTTGCCTCAATATCTCTGTAATGGGAAGTGGTACAGAGCTGGGAAGAGACACAATTGTTGCTATTATAACCCTCTATAAGGAGGGTTATAAGTGTAAAGATATAGCCACTCGTGTGGGAATAGGAGTGCGCCAAGTTCAAAAGTGGATCAAGAAATTTAGAGACGGCGGAGGTGAGGATATTCCTACCCCCAAGCCTCGCTCTGGTAGGCCAAGGAAAATACAAAATCGTACTTCCAAGGTTATAAAGAGGCAGTTGGATAAAAATCCAACACTCACAGCTCGAAAACTGAAGGAAAATAACCCTGCACTGGTCCAGGACGTGTCTGTAAGATGTATTTCTGATCATTTACTCAAAGATTTACAATATCGCAGTTGTTGTGCTAAAGTTCTTCCCCTCTTAAGTGCAAAAAATGTACGGGATCGCATTGCTTTTAGCAAGAAATATAAGGATTGGACCCTAGAAGACTGGGAACAAGTCTTGTGGAGTGATGAGTCAATGTTTGTGGTGTCATCTGGCTGCAGGTCCAAGCGTGTCAGGCGTCCCAAAGGATCGGACCCAAATGACCCCCGCTACACAGCTAAAGTTGTAAAGCATGCTCCAAGTGTTATGGTGTGGGGATGCTTTGCATTTGGTGGAGTTGGCAATTTAGTATTTTTTGAAAAAAATGAGTGTAAATCAGCACAGTTATTTCGAGTTATTGTGTGATAACCTGCCTGAAAGCTTTGAAAAGTGTAACGCTAGCTGGTTTATGCAAGATGGAGCTCCTGCTCACACAGCTCGATCTATTATCCAGTGGTTAGAGGACTGTGGTGTAGATTACTTCAAAAAGTGGCCTGGGAATTCACCAGACCTAAATCCCATAGAGCACGTGTGGCATATCATTAAAAAAGAGCTTCAGGATCGTGACGCTTCGACAGTAGCGAAGCTAAAAATAGAAATACAGGATATTTGGGATAATATCATTCCCCAACACGTAGAAAAACTGGCAAGATGCATCCCACAACGTTTGGAGAAGGTCATCAAGCTTAGAGGAAAATCGCTTGGCAAATAAGGTACGTCATGAGCCCTTTAAATATCTATTTAAATGTCACAATTGTTTACATTCGTCTTGCGCCCAAACTTTCTGCTACCACTGTACAAGCAATTCACAGTAAAATCAATAAACAGTGCGGTATCATGTATCACACTCGACAGTCACTCACTCTCACAGCAATCAAAGAAATCTATCATGATCTTGTTTACCAACACCTGATACACTGTCACACACTATGGGGGGCCTCTGGCTCTTCAAAAACACAATCTCTGGTTACTGCACAAAAGAGAGTTGTATGGACAAAAACCTACTTGAAAAAAACAGATAACACAAACGAAAAATTTGCTATATTGAAATTTTTAAAATTCGAAGATATTAACACTTACTGCTGTGCCCTCTTTGTTTACAAATCTATCAATCACTTGCTTGGCAATAATTACTTCCAGTTCCGGAATAATAAGAGATACAACTTAAGGCACCCAGAGCTACTAAGACCACCCCCATGCGCTCCTCTCAGTCCCAGACCTCCATAAAATATCATGGTGTGAAGGTATGGAACAACTTACCCCCACCCATCCGAGCAAAGACTATGCTCCCTTCATTTAAATCATCTCTAAAAAAATATCTATTGTCGAAGTATTAATATTTCTTGTAACACTTAATATAGTTACAGTATGTACCTGCTTTTATTGTACCACCAAATCCGTTTTATCGGAAATTATCATGTAAATAAATAAGTAATTACCATTGCAATAAACATAATTGCCAACTAGACATAATCCTGAAAGCTCTGTCCTCTTGTACTGCTCCCCCATTATACTTATGTTTTTAAATTCCACTCTAATTTATATGTATATGTATATGTGTATGTATGTGTGTGTGTGTGTGTGTGTATATATATATATATATATATATATATATATATATATATATATATATATATATATATATATATATATATATATATATATATATATATATATATATATATATATATATATATATATATATATATATGTATATATGTATATGTATGTGTATATGTATGTATAAATAAATAAATAAAAATAATAAAAATAAATAAATAAATAAAAAATAAAAATAATTAATAAAATAAATAAATATTGAAGTGATAACCGTGGTAACATTATGAGATGTACTTATTACTACCATGCTATTGTACTATTCCAGATGATACTAAATGTTACATAATACTTCCTTGAGATAAATGTATAGTATATATCAGGTGCCTCAAAGAGAGCTCAGGTTCTCAACTGGCTCAGCCATGTTAATATTGTTATTTCTATCCACTCTGTATCTGTATTTTTCTGGCTAAATAAAATGTTTCAATTCAATTCAATTCAAAAGTTCTATGTTTACATTCGTTTCCAGTGGAGTAAATGTCAAGAAAGTTGGTCTCTTGAATATTTCTGCATTTTTTATATTAAAATTATTGGTCATTCTGAAACTTAGTTAACATAGTGATAATATATACAGTACAGGGAACAGTTTTTGTGTGCCCTTCAGCTGATTGAATCACCCAACAACACTTCTCAGTTTAACTTTGTTTACAGTGGAGTGAACATCCATTTTGTTGGTCTCTTGAATATTTTGCATTTTTACATTAAAATTATTGGTCATTCTGAAATTTAGTTAACATATTGATAATATACGGTGCAGAAATTATTATGAAACACGAAGAAGGCGTTAGAACCAATGCACTATGTAATGAATATGGCATGTCATCATCGACTGCCTCTACAATCAGATGTTTGATATGTAAACAAGGCTGCCGGGAATACGACATACACACCTCAAAGTAAGTTAAACTACAGTATGCTGTTGTTTTTTATTTATTATTGTACAGTATACTGTACAGTACAGTACTGTACTTAGTTTATATTTAATGTTTTGTTAATTCTATTACCGGTATACAGTACTTTGTATGTATACTTTTTCTGTGAGTTGGAACCAATTACCCAATATCCCCTTGAAATAATATTCAGTTAATGAAATTTTCGGTTAACGAACGACTCTGTGGAATGAATTGTGTTCGTTAACAGAGGGACCACTGTAATGTATCTGCACTAATTAATGAAAAACAAATAAACAATAGTGTATCATGAATGAGTCAGTACAGTAGGCAAACAGGAGACGACCCTTGTGGGAGGGAGGTGGCGTGTGTCACTTTTACCCCCCCCCCCACGGAGGATAGATTAATGCTTATAAAATGTCACTGACTTGACTTACGAGAATATAACTTGTATTGCTGAAATTCTTGTAAGATAGCAATTATTTTGAGTATAAACATCACTTATTTTGCACCACACACACAACTCCACATATACTGTACACACAACCATACACACATACTCCACACACACATACTTCACACAACCACACACACACATGGGAATTGGTCGGGGTTTTTTTTGGGTGGTGGGGGCAGATACTTTTACCCCCCCCATAGACCCTTCTCCATCTGGCTGGGAGGAGGAGGTGGGGTGTCAACAGCCAGAAGGGGAAATTAATGCTCACTCAAGGATTATGAAAGGTTTTATATTTTTCGTTTATAAAATATCACTGACTTGACTTAGGAGAATATAACGTGCAGTGCTGAAATTCTTGTAAGATGGCAATTAATTTGAGTGTAAACATCCCTTATTTTGCACCATACATAATAATTTAGTAATTAACTTAGTACATTTGAGTACAGGTTGTGATGATTTATGTGGTTGCAGTTTCAAAGCTTTGTGACATTACTTATGTATAATGAGTCTCCATATGCCCTGGTTTATTCATTGATCAGTTGTCTAAGTGCAGAAGTAGCCCTATCGAGCCATCATGTATCAATTAATTTTTAAATAGAAATTATAATGTAAAATGTTATAAGACAATGGTTTCCTAGTGCTGTTAATGTGTGTGCTGTGATAAGTGTCTTGGCATGTCACCACACCACCTGACTCCTGAACAAACTCCTCATTAACTTCTTCAAATCCTACAATGTGCTTGGCAAGCTCAAAACACACACCAGAATTAAGACAACAAGCAACCAATGAGGGTCTTGTTGTGTGATTGCATGGAGGCGAATTAAAAGATCAGCTGGTGAGGAGCTTATCGCTTGGCAACACTGGTGCATGTTACCAATCCATCTCTCTAATCACCCACACCTTTCTGCTTTCTCACTCCATATTTTAAAATGTTATGTAATGCAATGCAATGTTGAAGGGATACAACTTTGCTCATTTATATTATACTTACCACAATCTCCCTAAAAATACTTTAGGGTTTGTGTTTATTCAAGACATCATCAGGTCATGAGACCCACTAATCCCCCACCCAAGAAAGGGTGACCTGATATTCCATCAGAATGTCACTAATATGTGACCACTAACCCCCCACCCTATCTCCACCTGACATTGAGTCAGGTCAGGTCCCCAAAAAAAAAAATATTTGAAATTTCATCTTTATTCAAGACATTTTCTCGATTTTCAACCTCAAAAAATTTGTTCTCAAAGCCGGAAATTTTTTAAAAATTCCGGCTTTGGGAATGATTTTCCGAGTAAATTTCAATTCCGGTTATCGGAGATTTCCGGGTTTGAAGGATTCCGGCTAACGGAGACATTACTGTACATGTCTTTTGGTAACTAACCAGTGAATTATCAAGACTCCACTGTATAAAGTTAACCTGAAAGATTGAGCCTTAAATCCCATTTTACATGTTAACCTAAACCACATGACTCTGTTGACTAAGAAAGGTACAGTACAAGATTAAGTAAACTACAAATAAACCAGATTTATAATATTTGTGTTAAAGATTTCTGAAAATAACATATTAATGAAATGTAGGGGAACTCCTTTGTGCATATGTGGGGGTAATTGCCATAACTTCAATAAAATTTCACAATGTACAGTATTAACATTACACTTACAACATAAAAAGTTACACCAAAAAACTACAATGGCACAATGTATCCAAGCACTAAACACTACAATGTATAAAACTAACAATGGTCCTGCAATAAGCAACCACCTGTTTCCCTATCCCTCCCCATACACCACCAACACTACCCTTCCAATGTCGTGCACTGACAAAATCAATCAACCAACCATGTTAAATCTACACAAATCATCAACATCTTGTAGTCATTTTCCATGTCTACATGGGTTAACCTTGATTACCTGATGGCAGCTCTCCATGCTGTGTAGTCTCTTGCATCTTTTATCGTCAGGTTTTGAACTCGGATGTCATTTCTTACAACCTCTCCCCATGTTATTATTCTAGGACTACCCCCAACTCTCCTCTCCACATTTATAAGTGCACCTCTTGACTCAGTTGGTCTCCATTCTCTCCATATACCTAAACCAACTCAGCCTACATCTGAGCAAACCTTCACAAATATTTTTAATACCCAGTTACCCTCTTAGCTCTGAACAAAGTTTCCTATCTTTCAGCGTCATATTGCACATCCACCTCAACATTCTCCTTTCAGCTCACTCAAGTCTGCATATGTCGTCATCTTAACCACCTATACTTCACCTGCCCTACATCACACTTCTCATGCCAGTTGCATACCCTCCAGCCACAGCTAGCTTCTGCACACACTGCAGCACTTGATCACGTCACCCAGGTAGCAGAACAAACTGATAACAATGCAGGGATACATCCTCAAGGTAGAATTTCTCTAGCCTTACTGAAGGGTACATTATTACCTGTGCATGTTAATCAATATATTGCCTTGTAGAACATCTGCAAACTGCCATTTACATCACTGAAGCCACCTTCCATGTTCACTGCACATTATTAAGTTGCTGCTGACACCTTTCTTATAGACAGCACACAGTCATTTTAACAATGAACAGACTTAAATGAGGTATTAAACTACTTGACTGGGCACTACCCAAACAAATATAGGGGGTCCCTGGGTTACGAACGGGTTCCGTTCCAGAAGATTTTCTTATGTCGGATTTGTATGTAAGTCAGGGAACACATGCTATGTGCATACCGTACTTACAGAACAATGTTTAAAATCCCACTATATCATATCCTAAGTCCTTATATACATCTTAAATCACTTAATTTAAGAAAAAATAAGTAAAAATAGAATGACAAACTACAGTAAATGAAAGTAAAAAATAAGTCATCAGGTAAATAAAATATACAGTACAGTGACCCCTCGTTTAACGAACTCAATCCGTTCCAGAAGGTCGTTCGTTAACCGAGAAGGTCGTTAACCGAAACCATTGTTTCAATGGGTTTTGGGTAATTGGTTCCAGCTCACCGAAAATTTCCTAAATTCAACAAAAATAGTAGAAAAGTTCACTTACTTTGAGGTGTGTATGTAGAAGGCTCCTGGATAATGATGATGATGGGAATTAGAATGGTGGTGGAGGAGAAGGGAGAAGAGAAGGCATTGGGGTGGAAGAGAAGTCACCCCATGGTGCCATTTCACCCATAAAATTTTAGTTCTCTTGGTGTAATTCAAGATTATTTTCTTTAAATCAACACTGCACTGCATTATATATTGTCAATATGTAAAATAAATTTCAAAATGACCAATAATTTGCTTGGAAACACAGAAAAAAAGCATTTAGTTGAAGAGAGTCTCAAGCAAGATGTTACCTCCAGTGAAAACAGAGAGAGACTAACGCCTGTTTGCTGTGTTAAAAGGCTGGATGCCGCGCATTAAACTAGTCACTTTACCTTCAATTATGTTCAATAATTGTTAAAATGACGAAAAAAATTGAATATTAAACTTTTAAAATTATTGAATAGTATAACTTCTTGATATTTACTAAAATAGTAAGGAATTTAAGCCCTAGAACCGATTAATGTATTGGCTGACTGATACTAAAGCTGGTTGCCCGGTCAGTGAAAGCGAAAACATGTTGAAGTCGGTTCGTAAGAAATTCGTTAACCGAATTGAAGATCCTTATGGAAGGCAGTTCGTTAACCGAAATTTCGTTAACCGAGGCGTTCGTTAAACGAGGGGTCACTGTACTATAAATTTCAAGTTTAACCCTGTTCGTAAGTCAAGGACCACCTGTATGCATACTACGAATTAGGTAAAAGCTGCTCTAATTGAGAAGATTGCATCTTCAAGACTTAAGTAACATGAAATGAGCATAATCTAAAAATGGTCAAATTATATGAGGTGTTACACCCTTTTCCCCTTCACTTCATCTTGTATTACACATACTGTACTGTACTTTGTACTTACCTGAAGACATTCCAAAACTGCTGTTTTATATGTGCCACTCTGCGTGTTGGAAAAACTACTTCTAAAATTCTCGGCAAAATCCATTATCTTTCTTACAGGTACCTGTAATGACACACAGTAAAAGCAATATTTTCAAGAAGTTACTACTGTATATATGTGACACTGAAAGATAGGAAACCCTATGCAGAACTATGAGGGTAGCTGGGTATTGGGATATAGGTGGGTTTTGCATAGGTGTAGAATGATATGGTTCAAGCATGTAGAGAGAGTGGAAACCAGCTGGGTAAAGGGATGATTGAATTTGAACTAGGGTAGGCCAAGAATAACATGGGGAGGGATTGTACAATATGACCCCCAAATGAAACTGATGAGAGGGAGCAAGAGACCATGTAGCATAAAGCTGCCAACAAGGAATCACAGGTAACTCATACAAGCATGGAAAATTGGCCTTATAATGATGATGATGATGATTATGATGAGCTAGAAAAATATATCAACACTTACCGGTGATACTCTGTTGTCTGCAAACCAAAATACCCAAGCACTACTCAGGGAGGGTCTTTTCATGCCACAGTCATCATGGTTCACAATAACACCTAAAGAGAATATTAATTTTTTGTTATTATTTTATGGGTTATTGTTAAAAAATAATGACATTTACAGAGCTCATGTAATCAAATTTACAGGAATGCCCAACATAAAATTTTAATCATTGCCGTGGTTTAAGAAATCTGAAAAAATCAAGCTGTGCAGATTAGCAGTGCCCAGCAGCTCAGTCGTAACCAGACTAGGGGCCAGGCAAGTGATTTTTCATGTACTGTACATGTGCTCGGCACTTGCCCGGCGGACAAGTTAATAGTTTGAGAGTAAAATACCTAGACAGAAACTTATCAGGTACTGCATGACCCCATCTCACTGTACATGTTTAACCAGAAAGGGCTGTCAATGGGGGCATTTGTCATCAGCGTACAGTACCAGGATTAGTGACGTATGTCAAGAGGAAGTAATTTACCTCTACATTAAGCTGCCTAACAGCCTCTAGCTAGTCGGTCAATTTGACAATATTTCAAAGGAACAACCAAGATGAGAAGTTGTAAGCCTGAGGTGACAGGACTTATGACCTTACATGACAAGTGTTACCATAATTTACACCAGATTTGGGGGGGGGGGGGTTAGTGAGGATAGGTGATCATAGGTAGAAGCCGTCTCTGTCTCCCCACACACCCTGCAATTGTGAGGTGAAGTAACAGGATTTATAACATCACATGACAAGGATTACCACTTGGGAATGAGAGATTTCCGGGTAAAGAGACGACTCTCTCAAAGCGGGAAAAAAATCCCTCATCCCTGGAATTTTCCAGGTAACGGAAAAAAATGTTTCGGAAGTTCCAGAAATTGACCATTAAATTATCTCTTGAACCCAGAAATTTACGGGTAACGTAAATTTTTCTCAGAATTTCAAGAAAATGCACCTGATTTCCATCTCTCAAACCCGGAAAAAACTCCCCCATCCACGGAAGTTTCCAGGTATCGGGAAAATTATATCAAAATTTTCCAGAAAATGTGCCCCTCGGAAATTCATACCCAAGGCCGGAATATTCCGTCAAATTTCAGCTTTAGGAGCGATTTTCTGAGAAAATTTCAATTCCGGTTATTGGAGAGTTCCGGGTTTGAGGGATTCCAGCTAACGGAGATATTACTCTCACTAAGTGATTGAATGTTAAACAAGGGATACCTGTATTGTGTTGTCAATCTGTGGAAGTCACATACTGTACAGTACAGTATTGTCAACTGACAACTACAGGTATACAGTACTGTACTATAATTATACCATAAACTGTGTTTGGTTTTATTACTTTATTTGTTAATGGTATTTAACGAAAATTATATTTTTTCCAAGCTTATATTGTGACTTTTTCATGTAACTATAATTCCATTTGTCCAAAAACAGAACCGCTCTCGTAAAATCCGGGACCCACCCCCGAATGGAATATTTATGAAAATTCAAGAGCTTGTGCAGTGTCAATACTGTACAGAAAAATAAGAGCTGTACAATTACCTGGCCATGCTCTGCTACCTGCTATCTTGGCCCATACAAGCCTTCCACGGTCAGCATTCGATATGAAGCTCATGTCTGCTGGTGTAGTTCTCTTCTCTAACATTATCCACTGGGTCTGTTACAAGGTATATGAAAAGAACATCATTTATGGCTCAAATCATTAGTTTTTGAGATAAGCTTCCCCCATTCCCTCTCTCAGAATCTATGGATTTGCTATAAAAACCAAGGAAAGTGTACCCTGTACAATACACCAAAAAAAGACGTTTTTTTCTATAAAATTTTAAATCCTCATTTATACATAATTTGGACCAGAAATGCCATTGAAGAGAAGTGTCTTAATACTGACGACCAAGGGAAAAGCTGCTCTCGTGTCCACAAAAAACACAAAATTACATCATATTATAGTAAATTCTGTTTAATATACCAGCCATGGCTAAGAAATTAGGTAAGGTTAGGTAGGTTTGTTTGGTTAAGTTGGTGAGGTCTAACACCGCTTCTACAGTTTTTTTTTAATTTCAACTAAGGTTAGGTTAGGTTTAATTTAGAAATAACCACCACAATTTCACTGTAATCTACAGAGAACACTGTCGTAGTTTGTGCATTTTTTTTAAAGGTAGTGGATATTTTGCAGTGACCGACTAAGTTCCTACTAATGCTATTTTACCTTGAGTGTGCTCTGATTGGGTTAATCATCCATTACTAGCGAACAATGCGATAACTATATTTGACCGTGACTGGCAGTATTTGGCATTTATTTCGCATTGAATCAATCGTTGTGTATCTATACACAGGAGTTGCTCAATTTCGTTCATTTTTCCACAGATTTTCTTATCATTATAAAAGAGGTGATATTTACTAGAACCTAATAGAAACTAAACTCACCAACCAAAGAAACCAACCTAACTTCCTAGCCAAAGGGCGGACACCCCCGTCATATTTAACAGAAAGTACTTACCCAATCAGAGCGCACTCACCGTAAAATAACATTATTAATAACTTAGCTGGTCACAGCAAAATACCCACTACCATAACCATTGGAAAAACATAAGTTTCAACTTCGATTTCGTTTAGTGGCAACAAGCGAAATGGTTAACGTGTAAATTATTGCTGCCAACGATTCTAGCAAGAACACACTGCTTTTCCACCATAATTTTTGTAGTTAATTGCTAGTGACAGTGTTCTCTTTTAAGGAAGTGTTTCTTTTTTATAATTTATACTATAATACCGTCAGCGAGCCATGGAAGGTGGAGAGCATAGTGCGCGGGTCGTCTGAATCGCATTACCATGCTATACAATACATGACCCAACTCTGAAAACATAGCGTTTCCTCAATAGGGGAATACGTTACATTAGGTTAAATTAGTATAAGTTAAATATTGACAACATTGTATAACCACTCAGGGGGGTTGAACGGGTGCAAAGCCCCCCACTCTGGGGAAAGGTCAGGTTATGTTAGGTTAAATAAGGAAAACATGATTTTCTCCCCCATAAAGAAAATAACTCCAATAAAAAAGCAGCAAAATTCATGCAAAAAAAAGTTTTTGCTGGCGAAATCGCTCGCAGCACTTGAGTAAACGTTTACCCTATACAGATAATAATGTGTGGAAAATGAGCGAAATCGAACTCCTGGTAGTCGCGGCTTCCTCATAAATTAACGGTAATTATATAGGACTAACACGCGGGCGAATTTGATTGAAAACAATAATAAAAATGCAGGATTTTCTTTGTTATATTACAGTGGACATTGTTGTAGTTGTTTAAATGTTAAAAAAATATATATATTTAAAATAAACGCTACTTAACATTTGTGGGTATGAAAAACAAACCTAACCAACCAACCCAAACAAACCTACCTAACCTTACCTAACTTCCCGGTATATTAAGCAGAGAGAACTTACTATATGGTGAAATTTGAGTCATTTTCTGAACGAGATAATACTGCAGCATCGGCGCTATGAGCCCTGGCGGGTTAGTCTTATATATTAACCAATTAACTTTATCATTAAATATAAAATACCCTATATCTTAAGTATGTCCACTACAATAAATTACCCACACGCCAATCAGTAGCGAAAGGGATAAAATAAATATAATTATTCTTGCCTTAAACTTCAATTCTTACAGAGATGCTTTAATACTACTACTCTACAATTAATCAGTATTCTCATTTCTAATATATGGGCAATACCTTAAAACATTTACTCAATATGTAAGTATGGTCAAACAAAGTATAATTACATTTAACTCCTCGTATACATAGGCCTACTGCAGCTTCCCAGCTTGATAAAACCGCTCTTATAAGTTATAATACATGTGAGGGAAGAGAGCGGCGTGTACATAAACAAAAGACAATCGTAACCTGTTGATTAATAAGTATGGAGTTGGTTATAAGTGAAATATATCCTTTATTATGGTATTAAATAGTCTAAGCAATAATATTATTCAAATTACACAGTAGCTTGTTGCATTTTCTGAGGATTTATAAACGTCCAAAGTTAAACTCAATGAGGGTTAAAGAATGAGAGGAAGGGTGTAGGATAAAGATTTACGCCACAAATGGGTATTATTAGAGAGTTTGCCCCTTATCATAGACCTTTTTGAGTATGTTCTTTCATATTCTTGGCCCAAAATAGGGTGAATGGTATTATTGCAGTTTTTTACAACCATAGAATTGAAAAAAAAAATCCCCCCCCAACAGAAGTGTAATTCTGTCCTTTAATGACTTGAATCCTGGCATTGTTTTCGCCTCTTTGTGGATGTATGTCCGCTCAGGCATGCGCTTCCACAATAATCCAGTCTCATCCACATTGAATATTTGCTCAGGCAAATAATTCCCTTCCACAATCACATCATCTAACTCCTCCTAAAAAGCTTCGGCAGCACCAACATCAGCACTAGCTGCCTCTCCACTCACCTTAACTTTGTGTAAACTGTGTCGTTTTTTAAATCTGTTAAACCACCCACGACTTGCTGTAAAGGTTTGCTCACATTCATCTCCTGCCTGCTCCTTCAGGCTTTGGAACAGGCTTCTTGCTTTAGCCTGAAAGGTAAAAAGGCTTAAGGGTACACGCTTCTGTATTTGGTCTTCTATCCATATCACCAATAATTTTTCCATGTCGTGAATAGGACCTTGTCTTTTCTTTGAAATTATAGTTCCCTTTATAGGTGTTGTTCCTTTCACTACATCACGAATACGTTCCTTGTCCTTCAGAATAGTGGATATGGTCGAGTGCGAGAAACCTAGGTCGCGTGAGATTGTTGCTACAGTTTTACCATTCTCATATTGCATTATTATCTTCATTTTCATCTCAAAAGTAATTGCCTGTCTCGTTTTCTTCTGAGCACCACCAGCACTCTCACTTGTACGCTTTCCAGTCATTATAAAGTCAATTAAATACGATAATAACGTAAGTAGTTACACAGCGCGATCAGTATAGGATACGATAGCCCAACACCAACTAAGCGCTGTACTGAGTGAGTGTAACCAGTGGTTACTGACCCACGCTGACCCTGGGATCGGAAACGTTTCAGTATAGAAATATATATCATTTAATAAAATATTATATATATATATATATATATATATATATCATACATCAGAGCAGGCGTAATGCGGATATATATAGTGAGTCATATATAATATATATATATATATATATATATATATTTATATATATATATATATATATATATATAATACACCTCAAAATATAGACATTGGTTTTTATCAATTTATCTTATCCACGTTTTCCATGAAAATATATATATATATATATATATATATATATATATATATATATATATATATATATATATATATATACAAGCCTTCTTGTAATAAAACTAAGTATTCGTATACTACTGTTTTTTAACGTAAATTCCATTGTAATGTATTCCCCCATACTTTTTTGGGATGGTTTTGTAATGCAAGGAAACTAATTTGTCAGTATAAAGGGGACACGAGATATTCACTTTATGTACTTTGATTGTGAACTCAAAGAAGCCATTATTAATAATGATAACTGAAAACACAGCCATATGAAATGTTGCTCCACAAGTACACTATATATCATGTAAACAAGTCACTTATGTATGCATATGGGAGTGAAGTAACACTTCAATATCTACATATGTAAATCATTTACGTGAGATTGCATTGCCTGTATTGATTAATTTCCAGCACGCCATATGGTATTGTGGGGTTCAGATGTTTGTGTTCACACTCAGGATGGAATGGAGAAAGGAAACTCACGATGTGCTCTCTATATACATGTTGTATTGGATGTGCAATGCAGCTTGGTGCTGGGAAGGCAGCATGGTTACAAGCGTGATGTAGAGAGAGCTGGTTGGTGAGGATGCTCAGAGGAGGACCAGCTTGTGGGTCGCCATGCTCGCCGGCGGGAGCGAGGACCGCCAGGCAGCGGGGGAGGAGGTGTTGCTAGCTGGTTGGTGGAGGTAGAAAGAGGGCAGGTCATGATGATGATGATAATGAAGTAAAGTGGCAAATGACTTTGCACTGGGAAAGGAGAGGAGAGAGAGAGAGAAGTAAAGCATGGAAACGGGAAGAAAAGTGGGAGGGGTAGATAGCAGGTGGGCTGTCCACCTAGCGGAGACGAGAGGGCAGGGCAGGTCACCACGAGGTCAGGTCTTAAATAGCGGGGGTAGGCGTGGCTTAGTAGTTGACCCCCGCTCCGTGATGTATGGCGGCGCTGGTTGACCTAGACCACGAGGCATACACTGGGGAATTGGTGGGGTCGGCTACTCAGCGACAAACAGCGTTTGTAGGGGAGAAATCCACTACAGTATAGTACATAATGAATTCAAATATTCTAATTACATGAACTTGGTAAGTATTAATAATAAATTAAAAGTTATTCCTGAGCCGCTTTCTAATTTAGTACCTTTCTTACGCACTAGATAACGGGGTTTACCCGGGGTAAAAATCGTACTGATAAAGGGTATTTGGTAACTCGTCAGGGTATCACTTCTCACTGCCACTCTGTCCTGCGTAGCAGTGAGAAGTGATACCACCCTCAGTGTCAAGACCTGACTGAATTACTCAGAATAGGCAAACTGTACTACAAGCTTTGTCAATAAATTTAAACTAAAAAAAATCAGGGTACACCCGGCTACTCCAGAAGAACGCCGCGCTTTCCTCTCATTCCTTCTACACTCATTGGTTAAACTCACTCAAAAACGATATATGCCCACTTTGTCTACTCACTCATGGGTCCGCTATAGTACATCCTTCTTTCCTCACACAACTAAACTGTGGAATTCTCTGCCTTCTTCTGTTTCCATATTCATACAATCTGTCTCACTTCAAAAAGTTGGTTTTCCTGCATTTTCGTGGTGTAGATTAATATAGTTTTCCCCTTCTAATTTTTTTACCCTTATTGTTTTTGCACCCCAAGGCCCCATTCTGGGTCGATGACCTGTGCTCGGGTGGGCTGTTCCCCATAAACACACACACACACACACACACACACACACACACACAAAACACAATTTGGTACAGTTACCCACTGAATATTGAGTCACTCATAGAAAACAAATACATTTGTAAGTTACAAAAAACGTAAGTATTTAAACTATTAAAGGGATAACATGCGAAAATTCTCTGCCTATGATCGCCTCCAAAAGCTCGTGTGTACTACACAGCACAACATAGTACAAATTAAATAGGTTATACAGACGGAAAGATTCAGAAAGTATATTTAATAATACCATAGTTATGTTTAGACGACGTAACTAAAAACAATATGAAGATTTAATTGTAAGGTTTAAGTATATATTACAGTGAATATCAATAAAAACTAAGGTAAATATGAAATACCAAATAAATCACTTTAAAATATGAAGAAAATGACCTCAAATGATAGAAATAAATGCAATAATATAATACCTTAAGTTATAGACTTACGAACTAAATAAGCCTTAAATAGAAGAATATGTATCTTGTCAGGTTGAGCTCGTGGTAGACCAACAGTAAGAAGTATCGCATGACCCGACCTGACCACGAAACGACATTAACTTAGGGCAAATGTGAAAAGATTTTTAGTCTGTATATTGACAAGGAACGAAATATCCTAATACCGTTATGAGAATAAACTACTAGGATTTAGACAAAGATCGTTCATATACCTTTTCTTTTATCCTCTTCACCACTGATCGGCTCGTTAGCTGCTTGGGCGATCGGTCACGTCTCTGTTACTTTTCCTTTTCTTTTATCCTCTTCACCAAGTGATCGACTCTTTAGCCGCTTGGGCGATCGGTCACGTCTCTGTTACGCACTGTTGGCAAGTACTGGGCATGCACCTGCTCCTGAATGTACCTGAACCTACTCCAGTGTTGGTCAAGTCTTGTTTTGAAAGAGCTCACACTCGGTGCCGTCACAACACTCTCTGGTAGATTGTTCCAAGAGTTTACAACCCTCACTCCGAAAAAGTTTGCCCTCACAGTTTTCTCGACTTGCGGCTTCTTCAATCTTGAGCTGTGACTCCTTGTGGGGCGAGCGTTCGCCAGCTCCAAGTAAGGACACTCGACTGAGTACCTGCAATGCCCTTTGAGATGCTTATACACCTCAAATAGGTCACCCCTTGCCCGTCTGTAGTATAAGCTAGGCAAGTTCAGGTGCTCCAATCTCTCAGGGTAGCTGAGGTACCGAAATCAGGCACCAGTCTGGTGACCCTCCTTTGAACATTTTCAACCAACTGACAGTCCCTAACATATCTCGGGGACAAGACGGGGTGACAGTACTCCAGATGGAGAAGCACTTCACTCTTGAAGATCGTTACGAGGGACGGTGGGTGACGTAAATAAAATACTGTGACGTTCTTCAAAAATTTTTCCCTATTGTAAATTCTTGAGTTTGGTGAAAAGAAAGATTCAAGAGTTTATTTAGGTATGACAATGGATTAGCGTGTAAGGGAGGAGAGGTCTGTCTGTCTGTTTGTCTGTCATACCTCTAGGTATAATAACCTCTGTCGATCTGTATGTCTGTCTGTCATATCAGTTTCATATAAAATCCTCTGTCAGTTTGTTTACCTGTCTATCAGTGGTGGAACAGCTTGTGAAGAGGGACGTGTCTTTAGTAAGCTGCCTCTTTTTCTTGAGGTTGTTAACGGGATGTCAAGCTGATGTGGCAGGCGAGAAGTACATCCTTGCTTGTTGTGTTCTGAGGTCCTCTAAAGTGCGGTGTCCTCTGTAGTACTTTGGATAGATAACAGGAACATTTACTCCCCAGGTATGCTTTTATACACATCGGGATATTGGGTGCCGTCTATCACAGCTGCTACGCCTTTCCCTGCATATGCCGCCAATTCCAATTGTGATATCCGAACCTATGCCTTTTGAGATTTCTTAGTGACTTATGATGAAGAATCCCCATTGCCTTTCTCTCGAGTTTTCTGGTCAATTAAAAAACAAAATGGTTTCCTTCGTCAGAGTTCTTCTCATAACCTAACCTAACCTAACCTAACCCCCAGCCAGACGACCTATTTCCTCCCTACACGTGTGTGTGTCTCTCTCCTCCCACATACAATCTCCATCCCTCATCATCCAACGTGAATAATTCATTCTTGTCCTACGGTACAGAACGTAAGGCAGTACTGTATAATGTATCGGCAAAAGAATCCCCGAATCTCTCTCTCTCTCTCTCTCTCTCTCTCTCTCTCTCTCTTCCGTTTAAGACGGGTATGCAAGACTGTGTAATGGACCGATAAAATGATTCAATCCACCTTGTTCGTCTTTCGTGCGAATTCAAGACTGTCGGGTGTGCTATTCAGGCGAATGAACACTCGTTGTACTTTTTGTTTGTCGTGTGTTTACAAGACTGTATTGAGTGTTAGTAAAGACTGCCATCCCTCTTTATTTTTTGCTTGTTTATCGTGTGTTTGCAAGACTGTTTTGTGTGTTTGTGTTAGTAAAGAGAGCCATTCTTCTTTACATCTTTTATCGCGTGAATGAAATAGTCTATAACATTATTCAAGAATTTCTTCAACGCAACATTGGCTGGTAAAGAGCGATGGCTAATTTCCTTTCCTATTTATTCTTAATTGAAGTATAATAATTCTCCAACATCCATCCCAGTAAAAAACAAATAAATGAATAAAATAATAAAAAATGACGAGACTCCGAACATGACTATCATCAGTTGAAGAATTATCACAGGGCACGATGAATTATGACACATATTAGTACCGTCGTTATTGCGCATTTGGGTGATTTACCGATGATAATTACACACCAGGATCGTATGATAGATATTAAGCAGTTAATTACCTGGCACCGTTGTTAAGGGTCTGTTGTTGTTAGAGACGCGAGGCTATTATAGTCTGCACGTCCCGTTTGTGTTAATATTATGACGTTATTGTCTTATTATCTGAGGGGAAGGGAATTAATGGTGGGTCGAGTTATCACAGTTTATTACATATCAACCAAATGCTGCTTCATATCTACCAAATACTGCCTCATATCTATCAAGTACTACCTCGCATCTACCACATATCCACCAAATACTACCACATATTTACGTATGCATGCATGGAGTGAAGCACGGACCGACGATCAAAGAGGAGTATGCGGCCGAACTAAAGAAGAGGGTATACGGACACGGACGGACGGACGGACGGACGGACTCAAGATTGAGGTGATCATTAAGATTACTGAAACACACTACTTCCTGGTCGATGTGAACTACAGGTGTCTGTTGATCTGTATTATTCGTCTGTCTTTCTGCCTGTTCTTCTGTTTGCCTGGATAACTTTTTATCTGTCTGCCTGTCTATCTGTTTCTCAGTCTGTTTCTGCCTGTTTTTAGTTACCTCCGTTTCTTTGTGTGTCTGAGTATCTGTTTCCTCTTGTCTGTGTCTGTCTGTCTGTCACTGCAACGAACTATCTAAAATTAGAATAAACACTGGAACAAGGAGTTTTATTCAAGATAAGTCTGGCGTAACACTCAACCAAATACTACCAATAACTGTCATTCTCAAATACTCTTACCATGACTATTCCTCGCCACTAAAGATTTAAGAATACACTAATTGGTTGACTAAAACTAAAACACAAGAATTACATCTAAAAATAACATAAAAAACACATACATCCGTGAACTAGATACGTTCACTTCGTACTAGGACGAAAAAAAATAACATTAATTTTCGTACAAAAGATTCTCACCGTCCAGTAATTGAGGCTAAATGAACATACGTATTGAGTTAACAGTGTCTGTATAATTCTGATTTTATTTTCGGACGTAATTTCTCGTGTTTTAGCTAATAGGTGTGTCCTTAATCTTCACCTACGAGAAATAATCACCGTAGGAACCTTTGAGGATCCTAACTTACAAAGTTACAACAGGCCCCGACACCCAATACATCTTTACACTGGGAAGTATATATACATAAAATTTACATGAGGTAGAAATTACACCTTTGCTGAGTAGTCTCTGGTGTGTACTTGTCATGCTGCGAGTCAAAATTACATTACAATTTTGTATGGGTGAGTTTTTTATGTTCCCTAATAACACTGAGGTCGTATATTAATGTGGCTTGGTGTCTTGGAGGTCACGGAACCCTCTGTGTTTTTACCTGTAATAATGATGATGATGATGATGATGATGATGATGATGTTAAGAGTATGAAAACTACTACTACTATTACTACTTCTAATAATAATAATAATAATAATAATAATAATAATAATAATAATAATAATAATAATAATAATGATAATAATACCACTAGCCACCTCCTCCTAATAATAATATTTCATAATGATTGAAGTACACATTGAATCTAGTTAAAACAATTAATTTACACAAAGTAAAAAAACAATAATAATATACAGTTTTAAAATTTTTAAAATCATGTGACGTTAGGTTCATATATCCACGTCAGTCACAGCGATATATCTTAATTATAAAGTATTGGTGTCTGGTGTGTGAACTGGTCTAGAATTCGTGCTACAAAAATCTTAGTTCTTGTAGCGTCGTAGTTTTTGTAACACTTCTTCACTACTCGCGAGAAAATCAGTATCATCTACATACCAATTATTTGCTATTTCTTTATTATTTATTAGCACTACAGCTCAATGATACTAGTAAAGATCTTGTAGGATTCTTGTATCTCCATCATTAATGTTTATTTCCCCAAGATATCAATAATTTATCAAGTCTTACCTTGTGAAACGCTTTTCCCCCAAAACCATATATGAGATATATAAATTTCTTTACACCTTAAAAGCCTTCAATTTGATCTTCATAACTCACTGTGTAATATAACTTGGACCTTCACTCTGATTGCTGACAATAACGAAAGTGCTGTGAGCCTCTAATGGTTCACTCAGGATGGTTTTATGAAGATACAACAGTGTGTAGTACAGTACTGGTGTAACGTAACTTGTGATGACGTAAGGTAACGTCTGTCACATAATCTTAGTCACGCATGAATTAATTAGTTAACACTGATAACATAATAATTACTGGAACTATGGACTCTAACTCAGTCTCACATTAATGATTAGTGTCTGCACTTTAATTACAAAAATATCATGAACTGATTACCTGTAGGACAAGAAACATGAAAAATGAATAGAATATAAATTTTTGCTTGTATTTTTGCATAAAGTCAGTCGCACGGACTTACCTGTCAATTACTGAAGCTGGTGTACATGAAGGGTGATATTAGTTTCACCACAGGCGCTCTGCCTTCAGTCACGGGTCAAGGAGAAAAGCTGAAAGCAGTTTTAGTTAATATTCGAGTGATGTTGAAACATAAGCCTGATGAAATTTGAAATAAAATCACCGTCTGTCATCATGGAAATGCCCATAGTGGTTTAAGAAAAAGAGGTAGGTGCTTGTTTACCGTGGCCATATGAACACATAGAGGCGGGTGTACGCAGGAGCAATAGCTACCCAGAAATAATAATAATAATAGTAGTAATAATAATAATAATAATGATACTAATAATAATAATAATACATCTTTATCAGATGGTTTAGAAAGACGAGTAAACATAATTATCTTGTATGGTAATCAACAGAAAGTGAACGGAAGATAAAAAGAGGACAATGAGAGAACTCGATTCAGAATCCGGATTTGATCAGCTAATTTCTTGCTGACCTCTGATGAAGAAAATTCGCCAGGAAACTAAGTGTGATAAATGAATTACTCGCATACACTGCACATAGGTTATTGTGCCAGTGTGTCTCCTGTTACTTCTCCCAGGAAGATTTCTCTTCATCTTGTTCTTATGACGCCGAACCAAATCTTAAAAGCAAGGAAGAGAAGTCAGCTGTAACCCTTCCCACAGTATGTCAGGGCGGCGCTGATCTGTTGGTCGGAGAAAGAAATAAATAAAATAGAGGGTTTAGTGGATGAAACTCCTGTCAAGCTTCTCAGTCTGTTTGGTCCTTAGCCAGAACTCTCCTCTCAAGATAACTTAATGAAGGTCTTTCTCGTCCAGACTGTGACTGTAGGAAGTAACTAGGATTAGTCCTCAGGTTTCATAAAGGATGGCGGCCCTACTGAGGTCCTAGTTTGTGCTGCATTCAACTGTTGGTTCCTGACCTCCACCGCCTAATATCAAGCTGTTTCTAGGTGTCACAGGTCACCAATCGAAAAACCAAAAACCATAAATGAACAAGATGGGTGACCTCTGCCCCTTCCAAGAGTCAGACGCTGAATCCGCTATGTCTGAGGGTTGTGGATCTGACGTCCCCTTTACAATCGGTTGGTGTGGAGTGCTGTGTGTTGTTGAGAGTTTGACTTAGTCTGACACACACTTCTACTGGTCACTAGGACAACTACCACACCCCTGGACACCTTAAAAGTTCTCTGGTTTAACTGGCTGATTGATCTTCTCGAGAGTAATATGTGCTGATGGTGAACGACTGCTCCACCTGACATAGCGGGTTGTGATAGGTTGTTCCTCGGCTCACAGGTCAACTGTCTTGATCCTCAGTCATTAAGTGAGATTTCAATATTTTAGTATTTCTCTTTTCGTTGACTTGTGGGAACATTATCCTCCCGTAGGCAAAGTGAATTGATAAATCGAAACTCATTATCATTTAAAAATATTTATTAAAAACATACACACAGAAGTAAACAAATAAAATAAAAACTAAAAACTGCCAGCTTATAGCAACAATGGACAGTGTTTGAAGACCACGTATTTGGTGTTCAGTTTTACAGTATTTATCTGAAGTATTGGTATATATTTTATGATGTACATAAACTACAGTTCCCGCGCGTTATTGGTAACGGGAAAAAATTCTCTTTGTGTAAATGTCAGGTAGAACAGCGAGGAAGAATTCAGAAACATAACAAAGAAATAAAGGACAACATAAACAACAAGATATAAAGCAATAAAAAAGGTTAGTGGTTTAAGACACAATACCTTACAAGACAAAAAGACAAAAATAAAGAACACAAGACAAAGACAAAGTAAGACAAAAAGAGACTACACTGGACTGTTTTAGCCAGGAAGAGGCGGCGGGAAGGGACGTTGTGTTCACTGATGAGTGGGTGGCTGGGCGACCATCAAGTCCTTCTCGCAGTGTCTTACTTTAGAAGGTTACTCCGGGGTTTCAGAGGAGGCACGATACTGTTTACGATCCCAGGGATGTACAGGGACTTTAGTTATGCGCATATGCATTCAAGATTCATTAATTGTATGTTTCGTATGGATGGGAGATGTTAGAAGCGTGTCTATGAGTACAAGAGCAGTTAATAATAATAATAATAATAATAATAATAATAATAATAATAATTAACGGTTTATTGAAAGAGCTTGGTAGCCAGAAGGCTGAAAATATACAGTTACATAATTGGGGAATGGGTTTCGAATTACAAATAATATACAAATAAAATAAGTGATATAAATAAGATATATAATAACTAGATGGGGAAAAGCTCAAACTACAGAGCATTTCAACATAGTGACAGTGCAAGAAGTAGTATTTACTGGGAGTGAATACACTGGTTTATTACAAGTTATTGATAATTTTTACAATGGTTGGGACTGGGCTGTTCTTATAGCGATCAGTTCGTGCACGTATGGGCTGGATGCGGTTGTGGTGTCGAACAGCAATTCTCGGGCTAGGGATCTCAGGTGGTAGTAGGAGCCGGTGTCGAGGATGGTGCAGAAGCTTCTTACCAAATTTGCAGGTGAGGTCGTGGTGATGGTCAGTGAGAGTCGAAAGGGTCAGTGTGTTGAGCGCTTCTTGATATGTGGAGTAGGAAGGGGAGAGAATAATCTTGCATGCCCTCTTTTGCACTTTTTCTAGGTGTTTGCGTTGTGTGGCATTTAGGGAGGAAGACCAGGTAGGGGAGGCATAGGTGAGCTTGGGAAGTATGAATGTTGAGTAAACACTGAGGAGCTCGGGTGCAGGAACTCCGAGGGACTTGAGTCGGCGGAGGAGGTGGAGACGGAAACTGGAGGATTTGACATCGTCACTGACGTGTGGTTTCCAATTTAGTTTGTTGTTTATGGTGACGCCGAGGAGCTTCGTGGATTCTACAACCTGGAGTGTGTTCGGACCTAAATTAATGGAAGGGGGTGGGACAATGTCGGAGGAGAGGTTGATGTGCATAACCATGGTCTTGGTATGGTTGATGGTGACGTGGTTGTTGGTGGCCCAGTTTTGGAGACTGTTCAATAAATCCTGAAGGGCGGTATAGTCGGGAGCAGAATTGTTGACGCTGATCCCAATGGTGGAGTCGTCGACATATTTCCAGCGAGCGGGGGTTTCTCTTAGGGCATCATTGATAAGCATAAGGAAGCAGAGTGGTCCCATCTTGGTGCCTTGGGGGACGCCACAGGTGAGTGACTGAAAGGTGGAGACAGCCCCTCGGAAGCGTACAGCTTGGCGTAGTGTGTTTTTGTGTGGATAGGAGACGTTAGTAGTGTGTCTGTCTGCATACAGACGTTAATAGTGTAGCTATGTGTACGGAAGACATCAAGGGAGAGAGAGAGAGAGAGAGAGAGAGAGAGTCATCAACGCCTTATGGCTATAACAAGCTGGGATAAGCAATAGCAAGTCACATTTGCAGCTGTGAAAACACACATGATGATGATCACCAGGCAGGGTGAACCAAAGCTCAAAGAACTTCGCCATTGATGAATGGTTCTGCATTAGAATATAACAACCAGGTGGATATCCTGGGAATAAAATTTGACTCTGACATGACAGCATAGAGTCAAGAGCAAAAGTCTTATGAGAAAGGCAACAAACAAACGAGCTGACTAGACAACAGGAGGCACAACACCTCTACAATATACACCACCCATAACATACAACACGCGACTGAAGGAAACATAAAACTTTATTTGATTAATTTATTCTCACATCAATAACATGCGAGGAAGCTTCACACCTCTATATTACACCACCAAGAATAATCAGTTATTACCTTATATACATACACACACACACACACACACACATATATATATATATATATATATATATATATATATATATATATATATATATATATATATATATATATATATATATATATATATATATACATACAGTATATATATATTGTTGCCACAGTGACACCTGCTTCAATTGCAGCGCTGTTAGCCATACAAATTGATTACTTTTGGAGTGATAGTAATTTTTCCTGTTATTAAACTGAAGCACTTCGGACTGAAGTTTCTATTATACATAGTATAGAATGTATATATTACTAGTGATAACACCAGTCATTAAACACCCTGCAGAATGTAAACATTAGCAGTGATCATAGTATTAAGATATCGCATACCATGACCAGCGACCACTGAAGATAATGTGGCTCAAATCCTGAAAATGATGGACACAGAGGAGGGGAAACTGCGGCAGACAATCAACCAATGAGTCAGGGGTTACGGGGCCAAAACTGCTGTCAGCTACGGTGATGAAACAGTGAACAGACGTGAAAAATAACCATTTTGTCATCTGTTCACACGTTCATCTCTCCTGCCTAACAAAACCCAATTTAATACCTTTCCTGCTCTCCCTCTTGTATCTGTACAGCCAGGCATGGGTCACGTCCCACCTCCCTCCCTCAGCCTGGTCAGGTGTCCCGCGGCCAACACTCTCACAATACACACCCTCACAATAGACAGTCTTACAACAGACAGCACCCTTCAGTCGTCCTGTTTGCTAAACCATTTTCTTAGCAATATGATGTTTTCTGTGATTTCTGAAGAGGGTGCAGAGGCCAAATGGATACAGAACTTGCTCCTTGTCCTAAGGCTCACAGGTTCACGCTCAAGTCACTCCGAGACCACATGGCTATAAATGAGTACCGAATTTTACAGTTAGGGAAAGGGAGATTGTCAAGTGCATGGCCGGCCACTGCCTCCCTGTGCATTGTGATGTACCCGCAATGCATCAGGCCTTCAGGGTCCACTTTAATTTTGTTCCCCTGATTCCTGATTATTGTGACTGGCAAAGACGTGATCGAATAAGAATTGGTAATGGAAAATCTCAAACTTTTATTCGGTGGGTTTACAAGTTCAGACTTTTTACAGTATATGGAAATTCCTCTCCCGATGGGGTTTATGTCCTGTCTAGATAATTAAAAAAAAGTCTGGAATGCTATGGTAAATCAGACACCAAGTGACTGTTTTTGTTTGTCATCACGGAGTCTGTGTAGGAGTGAAAGAAACAGAGATGTAGTCTGTAACAAGATGAGAAGTCGAGAAGCAATGCAACTGGGTCAAAACAACAGTAGTCTTTAGGTAAGGAAGAGACGACTCCAGCCGAGAATAATAACAGTAAAGGAACATATCTAGTCGTAAAGAGCCACAGTTACTGGCTGGTCTTCTGGTCATAAAATACGAGTCAGAGAACCAGATAGATGACTCCTCCCTCGCTACCACCAGCTTGCATAACTATCAAGTGATTTCCTCTCAGATATTATCACAAAAGAAGAATAAGTGGACGACAACACCAACACCACCAATAAAAACCACAACAATAACAGCACACACACACACACACACACACACACACACACACACACACACACACACACACACACACACACACCTCATCACCAGCGGTTACAACATCCAATAACTTTATTCTAATTTAATATGAATATTGTAATAGGTGATCTATTAATATTACCGGTACAATTACTATAAGTGATCATATTTCACGCTATATTGATATATTCTCTATGCTGTTAGGCTATATGTTAGTAAATATATTCATGACATATTAATTTGAATATAATCAGGTTCAGTAATTGTCATAAATATTTATTACACGTAGGTCATGTAGGTCAGGCTTTACGATAGGGTAGTTATGTTGTTCGTTTGATGGTAATAGCTTTTTTTGTGTTTAAAACCACCGTAAGGGAGAGAGAATAACCTCAAACCTGTAGTCCCTGGAGAGAGAGAGAGAGAGAGAGAGAGAGAGAGAGAGAGAGAGAGAGAGAGAGAGAGAGAGAGAGAGAGAGAGAGAGAGAGAGAGAGAGAGACTACACCCATATTTAGCATAATCTCCTTCTCACTCTCCTCCTACCACCACCTGTCTTCACCTGGCACCCTCCTCCTACCACCACTGTCTTCACCTGGCACCCTCCTCCTACCACCACCTGTCTTCACCTGGCACCCTCATCCTACCACCACCACCTGTCTTCACCTGGCACCCTCATCCTACCACCACCACCTGTCTTCACCTGGCACCTCCTCCTACCACCACCTGTCTTCATCTGGCACCCTCCTCCTACTATCACCTGTCTTCACCTGGCACCCTCCTCCTACCACAACCACCAGTCTTCACCTGGCACCCTCCTCCTACCACCACCTGTCTTCACCTGGCACCCTCCTCCTACCACCAGCTTTTCCCATTAAATACGACAAGATGGATGAGAGAATTAGCCTGAGTATTTTATGTACATAATTACATTGATCCCTCCTCCTTCCCCCCTCCCCTCCTTCCCCTTCCCTCTTCCCTACTGCCCCCTTCCTTCCTTCTCCTTAAAAAATCACCTCAACGAGTTCATTATGTGACTAATTGTTCAACTGAGAGAGAGAGAGAGAGAGAGAGAGAGAGAGAGAGAGAGAGAGAGAGAGAGAGAGAGAGAGAGAGAGAGAGAGAGAGAGAGAGAGAGAGAGAGAGAGTAAATGTGTGTGTACGTGTGAGTATATGTGCCTGTTATTTCAGCGTGTGTGACTCCTGGTGGCCACAACCAACACTTCGTCTACAGGGACTTGAAAGAGCTCTTCGTATATTTTGTCTTTAAGAATCTTTGTTGACATAATATTGGGTGTTCGTGACGAGAGGCCGGCTGGTGATAAATACTGAACTCGGATGAGGTGTGACAGTCATGCACACACACAGATAGATTGTCTACCAAGAAGAGAACATTTTTAATCAGTACGAGTAGGCCTTAAGGTCAGATGATGTTTACCTGATTCTTGAGGAGACGCAGTACCAAAATCGACAGGATGAAACCTCTGTAATGTGTGAACAATAAAACACTAAAACACTGAATTTCTGGATGTTTAACAGTCCAGGGAGGAAACGACCCAAACCAGCTGTGCTAACTAGATCAAGGTTGTTGGAGGTGACGGTAAGAGAACATGATGTGCTTCACCTCCTTAACACGGGTAAACCAGTTGACTTAACAAGGTCAACCCAAGACTGCTGCTAGAGAGTGCGGACCAATTAGCACCTCCTCGTACTTTACTTTACTGAGGGGAAGAGGAGGTCTGCTGCAGCGTGAAGAAAGGCAAACATGCTTACACTCCATAAAAGAACGAGCCGAGTATAAGTCAGCCACTACAGACCAGATTTAGGGGACAAAACTACTGTATCCTGCCATATGACGTAGATCTTTGAGGAGGAGCAGATGTTAAAGAGGAAGAAGGAGTTCGTTGTGTTCCAGCGCCAGGGACTTGATGAGTAAAAAAATCCGCCGTGTTGTCTAGCTGGCGCCTTTGACCACTTCTAACACGTTTTACAACTCCTTGGTGACGCCTACCTTCAGGGGTGTGGTCTAGGGTGCGACTAAACGGTGTAGAATTCGACAGTACTTGAGTGATCCAAACCAAACCAAACCAAAACTTATATACTTAGGCAGATGACTTTAATCTTTTACTTTAGAAAGAAGAAGAAACATTCCACACTTGACCTGACATATCGACAACACTAAAGAGATCTTGGAAACCTTGCTGATATATTCTTAGTAAATGGACGGGACTGGAGACGGACGGAAGAAGATATAAATGGATGGACGGACGGAAGCGGAGACGGATGGACAGACGGAAGAGGAGACGGATGGAAGGACGGATAAGGAGACGGATGGACGGACGGAAGAGGAGACGGCTGGATGGACGGACGAGAGAGGAGAGAGACGGACGTATAAAATGCTTGAAAATCCAAATTTCGTTCATAAAAAATTAAAACCATAAAATTACAGCATTCAATAATAATAATAATAATAATAATAATAAGCAGTAGTAATCAGGTGTGCCACAATATAACAGTTCGGGAAAAATTAATGTCCTCGGCAGCGAAAGAGAACCATCGCACTAGTTGGCATGGCACAGATATTGCACCCTGAAGTTATTACCCTTTTCATGCCCCAAGTGCTGCCTTGAGTCCAAAATAAAGTATCCCCCAGACTTTTATTAATTCAGTGGGTTGACACAGATATCTTGTGGTGGGAGATCTACGCCAGATCAAATTCAGCAGCCTCAGCACAGCCACCATTTCTGCGGCAGCTCCTTCCCGCCAAATCTTCGGGAGAGTCAGACGCCCTAATATTTCTCCTAGTATGGGCAAGGAGACTATTATCTATCTATATTTTAACTCATGGAATTACAGTTATAAAAGTTTAGTTAAAATTATGTAAACTGTGCTCAATAAATTTTAGAAATTCTTCCGGTTGTAAAAATAATATATAATTGAAGTGGCCGAGTGTAGATTAGATCTCATTAGTGAACGATGTTTTCCTAAATTTATTCACGACTTTCGTGTTTCATAAATCTATTACATTACAAATAACAATCTCAGTACTACAGTACTACAACATGATTTAGGTCAAATTTACTAGTGAGTCGATTTGATTCGGTAAATATTAAGACTCCGAGGACAATAGCAACGAACATCTCGGTTTCCTTGGAGAGATATCAGTGGGTGTAGCCGTGAGCCACGACGACGTGGACCAACACAGACATAATCAGCCAAGCTGGATAAGTTCACAGTAGTTTGTAGATCTATAATTTCTGCTCGTACTCTATATTCCCCATTAAACTTTCCTTAAGACTGTAGTTCTCTTCTTTAGAGTATTAGTTGCTCAGAGAGTCGACCAGTAACGAAGAGGATAAAATTAAATAAGAATTCCTTTGAAAATCGAAAAACTTTTGTAAACCTCGTGTAATGCTGAAGGGTGTTTCCCGGGAGGTTAGCAGAATTAATAAGCATTATTTATATTCATTAAAACGTGAAGGTAAAAATGGGTCCCACAGGCATAACTGCCCGTTAGGGACAGTGTGGATATAGCACATTAAATACTAGACCTTCGTTATGCATGGAGGTAACGTGTCCGGTACTGCACCCGACCGTCTTCACTTACCCAACTGGTGGACTGGAAGAGTGTCCCACAGGCCCAGTCTAGATTCAACGAGCCTCGGGACGGGAGGCGAGTGATGTTTCTATTCGCCAGCCTCACGCCAAGTATTCATTTAAGACCCTCACCGACACACGTACAGTACAGTTGAGGACAAGGAAGGTCAGTACACGTCACCGTCAACTTCACTTTCATCGTACCAGTTATATTAAAACGACCGCTGAGGGAAGGAGCTGTTTTCAGTCTCAATTACGTCTTTTCATTTATATTACACACAAACATCTAAATTATAATTCAGGCTGGGTTTAACTTTAATTTATCAAAGCTTTGCCACTGTAACAGACTTTATAAAACCACAACAAATGACGTTTTACTTATGTTTGTGACTGACACATGACCCACTGGCCACAAAATGTCAGACTACAAAAACTTTTAAAAACAACACCAAAATATACAGGAATAAAACAAACATCATAATGCTGTAAAATACAGTCAGATGTTTCAAGAAAACAAAAATAAAAAAGCTAAGTTTGGCTGTTGTCTCTGGGTACTCCATGTACTGTAGTGTTGCTAATGGACGTCTTGGACAGGACGGACATTTGGACGGTCGGACGGAAAGACGTATGTCCCCCTACACACGCCCCAGGGAACCATTATACCCACAGTTAAATTAAATATACCTACATAATATATTTTATTTGTGTCTACGAGAATAAAATTTGTAAAACTCACGAATTTCTGTACACATTTAAGTTCACGCCAGGAGTTGTAATGGCAGGTATTTCAAGCCCGTACAGACAGACTGTGAGGTCATGCAAGTCGACCACACAACGTCCTCAGTATATACAGTCCTCTCCAGGGAATAATGTTTAATGTATAAGAGTAAATTTACGGAATGAAGCACCAAGATTAATTCGACCTGAAGAACGGGAGATCTAGTTGAAGATAAATGTCAAAAGATTATGTTTTCAATACAGAGAAGGAGAGAAAGGTGTTAGGACAGACAGACGCCTCCCCCCCTTCCCACCTACCACTTCATCTTCTCGCGATGGTCACAAAACGTTTCATTATTTTAAAAGTTTCGTCATCACCTCAAGTGTTTCTGAGGACACCTTACTGGCAGAGTTGGTGGTGAAAGTGTGACCTCTCTCTCTTACCTACTGTATAATATATATATATATATATATATATATATATATATATATATATATATATATATATATATATATATATATATATATACTTACTTTTTTATCGCTGATATTTCCCAGCTTCATGAATACATCAAAAGGAAACGAAAATGAAAAATAGTTGGGTAAAAATAAGGATTTTTTTAGTTATTTTTAACAGAGCTTTAAAATACCTGGCCTGACGAGGATGTATCTATAATATTATTATATTATCTATGATCTATAATAATAAAAGGACATGTCTGTGAGTGCCTGTGCCTGTTCTTGCCATAGCCCCAAAACGGAGGCAGTTAGAGACCTGAAACTTTACACACATAATGCATGGGTGCTAAGGCTGTGCACCTGAGCATTACTATTGACCACGGACCCCAGGGAGGTCCGGGCAAGAACCAAAACTCTTTCCTGACTGAGATATCACCACGACTGTCACCTTGACTGTGACAGTCAAGGTGAAGCATCATAGTGTCTCAGTGGCGAAGCCCCAGTGGCGCTTTCAGTATAGGCGTTTATTGTAAGGTGTTTTTAGATGCACGGAATAGCTAACGCATTAGCTTTCCCGGACTGTCATTAAAAAATACGACATTGCACCGCGTCTTGGGGAATAATTGTTGTACAAAACAGTCTTCAGAAAACAATAAAATTAGGATAACTGTTATTTGGACTCAATACGGAAAGAAATAGTGAAGAAAATATATAGAAAATTATGGAACGAAAGACAAAAAAGGAAAAAAGTCAATCAGGCAACAATAAATAAGAATAACACCAAAAATCGGGCCCGTTGTAAAGGTAATTTCTCCGGAACTTCATCTTCTCTCGCGGCTAGGAGTTCGCATATTTGTGCAAGAAATACGATGAATTTCAGGTTCGTTTAAGTCTTAATTTTTGCACTTACAGAACTGTATTCAACTTGTTCACCTTCATTTAAAGTTTCTTATGAGTAATATATTCATGTTTCAATCATATTTGAGTAATTATCATTATTGTTACACCAAAGTCACCAACGGCTAATGAAATCGGACAGCGCCCACTTAAAAAGGGCGGAGCCAAAACTGGTTTCAACTAGGCGCACTCCTTTTCAATTTTTTCACGCCATACGCTTTGATTTAGGTCCTATACAATATACTACCGTATAAAATTAGTTTTATTATTATATCACAGTTTTTTATTGCCTTACATGCCTCCAACTCTTCAATACTTAATCCCCATAAGAGGTCATGATCAGCGTATTTTCAGTAGGAGAAATCGCTGATTGGTTGTAACCTATTTGGGCCGCTTGGGCGCTGCACAATGTAAACGCCTGATAGAGGCGTTAGCTTTTCCCTCTGAACGTGTTAGGCGCACAACTCAAAAGCAGCGTCAGCGCATATAGAATAGCTAACGTGGTAACTATTCCGTGCATCGAAAACACCTTACAATAAACGGCTTAAGTCAACATATCTTAGCAGAATATTAACTATACGCTCCTGTCATAGAATATTGGTGGGGGGGAGGGGGGTCATAGTGTCTCCCCGTCCTTCCTTCCATTCGTTTTATATCATAAACAAGTAAGTCGAGTTCGATAATAATTTTTTCTTTAATTATTCACTTTATGACTAGAGTTACGTCGCCTTTTCGCCTTAGAAATGTTAATTGGGACATGCTATGACTTCCAGCAGACGCGTAATGTAGGGAAAAGTTCTTCAATAATGTGAATGAAAAAATTATATCATACGCCATTTACATACGAGAACATACCAAGTTATACTACACATCCGCCGTGTGAAGAATATCTTTAGCAATGAGTGTGTGTACATGAACGAGGAGGAATTGAGATACATACAGAGGGAATGACGTGCAAGAACTGATATGTTATGTAACTCGAACGTTTGATAGAATTCTTTCTCTGAGTACGGACTTGCGGAACACTCTGCATGGCAAGTATAACCAAATATAAGTAACACAGAAATCCTGTTCATTTAAAAAGAAGAAAACGCACAGAAACCACATTTCAAAAACTTAATATGTTGAAGGAAATAGAAATACTCAAAGGAAATATGTAAACTTCCGGGAAATACATAATACTTTACAAAATACGGAACGGCCATCAAAGTAAGCTGGTCAGGCTATATATTATTGGGTTGGCTGTCGAAGAATGAGGAAGTATTGGGCTTAATAATCTCTATGCTTCACTCTGTGGTACCATAGTGTGTACCTGGGGTGTGCCTGGGGTGTACCTGGGGTGTAATTTGCGTGTACCTGCCCAACAACTTTATATATGTGCTCCTTAAGAATATTTATGGTCCTGTTGTTACTTCCGTAAGGCAATATTTTCCCTCGTGTTCAATAACCTCGTGGACGTGGCGGTGAGGGCCATTGTGTCTTACTTCACTGGTGTGGTGGTCGCTCTTATTACCTCTTCCATGGTCAAGTATACCATTCTCTTGGCCAGATTTAGACGGATGGGTGGGTCAGTGAGGGCGGTGATGGTGTGCTAAGACTGTTAGTGATCGTCTGTATTGCGTCGACCGCCAGGGCGGGTTTACCACTGTCATGCCTCGTACTAGACAGACAAGTGTGTGTCGAGATGACCGGTGATGGTTTATTTACCAGGCAGGTTGATCGACTTTACTGACCATACGCCAAGAGTGTATGGCACTACTTTGTCTCTGCTGTCGACAGACGCCATCTAGCGTATGGTAATGGCGCTGTGTGTGGGCAGGGGAGCGAGACATGCATTATGGCACCACATTTAGCTTAATGGAGCCAAGTTTTTGGCTGACCCTCAAGCTTAATGGTCCGAGGGTGAGGGATCTTCACTAAGCACGCGAGGCTTATGCAACGTTATTGTTCATATTAAAGGTCATTATATTGACTCAACGCGACACTGTACTGTAGGGGGTCGTGTGAGAGGTTGTTGGACACACTGCCCCTCTTAATGAGTCATCTGATGGTGATATATTTCCCACACTCACCCCTCAACCCCTGCCTCCCCCTTCACCCCCGACCTCCCCCTCCACCCTCTACCTCCCCCTCCACCCCCTACCTTCCCCTCCCTGGTAGGCGGGACGGGCGGACTCAGTGGAGTGGAACCATCTTGACACACGCCCACAACCCACCACACACACCAGCTGTGCCCAGTTTCGTGAAATTCCGCTGAAAACTGGTGCATGGGTTATTTATACTGACACATGATACCAGACAAAGAGACAGACAGACACATGCCGATTACTATATCCCCTCCAGCCGAGAGACTATAAAAATACAACATTATTGGCCCCAGGTAACACAAGGTACACAGTTCCGTACTTTATATTCAATGGTCACTGTACAGGCGGTGGCATTAAGGCGTTACTATTGTCATGAGAATTGAGGCTCAATAGGTTACGTCATGAACTATCATCTTAACACGTACACTAGTTATTATTGTTATTGTCTTAAGTGGTCGTCTCATTATCACAGGAAGACACTTTGTATGCAGATCAGGTGAAGGTGTGGTCAGGTAGGTGAAGGTGAGAGTGAAGATGAGAGTGAAGGTGTGGTCAGACGCAGGTGAAGGTGAGGGTGAAGGTGTGGTCAGGAGCAGGTGAAGGTGAGAGTGACGGTGTGACCAGAAGGAGGTGAAGGTGAGGGTGAAGGTGTGGTCAGACGCAGGTGAAGGTGAGAGTGAAGGTGTGGTCAGACGCAGGTGAAGGTGAGAGTGAAGGTGTGGTCAGGAGCAGGTGAAGGTGAGAGTGACGGTGTGACCAGGTGGAGGTGAGGGTGAGGGTGAAGGTGTGGTCAGGTATGTGAAGGTGGGAGCGAAGGTGTGGCCAAGTGAAGGCGAGAGCGAAGGTGTGGTCAAGTGGAGGTGAAGGTAGGACACTGACACACCCACAGGCCACCTCACCACTAGAACCTGTGGACCAGTGACCATGTAACAGTAGTCAGGACACAAAACAATATAGCCAAGAGTTCTAGAAGGAGGGTTGGTTGTTGTCAGGCCAGGGTAAACATGGCCAGGTGCTCTTGCTGATACATAACACCGTGTTGCAGGTACTGGCTCTCTCCCACAGGTGTATTGTGGGTAAGAGGAGGAAAGAAAACGAGAAATATTCATACTAATAGCAACAGCAACAACAACAGCAACAGCAACAGCAACAGCAACAGCAACAACAACAGCAACAGCAATAATAATAATAATAATAATAATAATAATAATAATAATAATAATAATAATAATAATAATAATAATAATAATAATAATACCGTCATACCAGAATTAATGAGGTATACAAGACCTCTCATAGGGTTTGTTTATACTGTACAGGAGCCAATTAATTTTAGTTCTCACTGTTTTCGATTCATTAAGTTACTGCCTTTGTTGATTGATATTGTGTGTGTGTGTGTAAATAATTTCAACTTTCAGAAGGGTATGAAACTCACTATTTATTGTAGGAAAGGATGTTTTGACTGATGTATGATGTTATGGTGTTGGTTGATGTTATGGTGTTGGTTGATGTTATGGTGTTGGTTGATGTATGATGTTATGGTGTTGGTTGATGTATGATGTTATGGTGTTGGTTGATGTATGATGTTATGGTGTTGGTTGATGTATGATGTTATGATGTTGGTTGATGTATGATGTTATGGTGTTGGTTGATGTATGATGTTATGGTGTTGGTTGATGTATGATGTTATGGTGTTGGTTGATGTATGATGTTATGGTGTTGGTTGATGTATGATGTTATGGTGTTGGTTGATGTATGATGTTATGGTGTTGGTTGATGTATGATGTTATGGTGTTGGTTGATGTATGATGTTATGGTGTTGGTTGATGCATGACGCTGCCGTGTGAGGTTATGCATGGCGTTACAATACTGAGTTGATTAATGAGTTTATGATATTGACTTACCGATATATCTCATAATACTGGTGAATTATATAACAATGTTCAGGTGCGGGTTAATGTATGACGTCAGGGTGATGCATGACGTCAGAGTGTTGGTGATGCATGACGTCAGAGTGATGCATGAGGGTACTATGTCAACAAGTTATTACCCAGTCAACACTATAAGTCAGAAAGAGGTGTAAATAGCCGCTAGTGGTGAAGGCAATAGCCACAGGGAGCCGGGTAAGGAGCGACACACAGGCCATGTTGGTTAATTCAGCGGCAAAACGACGTGGCGGTAGACATATATATAAAGGAAATTATGCCAACAGACTTATATGTGTCTTCAGTGTGATGATGGGGCTAGGGGGGAGGCAGAGAGAGGGGGGGAACAGGAATGGTGGAGGAGGAAGAGGGGTGGAGGAGAGTATACAGTTAGGTCCCCCAAATCTCTTCTCTCTCTCTCTCTCACATACACACACACACACACACACACTCACACACACGCACACACACGCTCACACACACACACAAAGCAAATCACGATATCACTCTTCGAATGTTTCTAAAGCAGTAAAAGCCATTCTGATAAATAATATCTATCAAGGTAGCAGTCGAGACGTTTCCCATCATCCAGATATGACGTGCGTGTGTGTTGGGGTGAGGGAGGGAGGGGTGAGGGAGGGAGGGAAAGGAGGAGAGCGGGTGGGAGAAAGGGAAGAAGAAGAGGAGGAGGGCGGAAGAGAGGGAGAGAAGGAGGGAAAGAGGGAAGGAAGGAGGGAGAGAGGGAGGGAAGGAGGAGGGAGAGAGGGAGGGAAGGGGAGGTACGAGGCTCAATAATTTACTCCACGGGGCAGTTTCTACCACACACCACCTCCCTTATAAAATAGTTAATGCCACATATTTGATAAAGCAACAAATATGAGTGACTTGATGTATTATTATGACAAAAAAGTATCGCAACAAACCCACCCTTCCCTTCCCTTCCTTCCCTTCCCTTCCCTCCATTCCCTTCCCTGTGTAAATAAAAAAAATATGACCGCAGTACTAAAATATTAACTAGGCTCCTCAGTGCTCCCTCTGTCGGTTCGTCGGGAAGGCGCGAGCAACCTACTTCACTATAGTTCTGGCCACCGATCACAGCCTAACCACTTACTAGCGACTGTTGTGGGTTAGCTTAAGGCTATTACTTATTACAGCCCGATATATTGCTAGTGTTTGTTGTATCCTATTAGTGAGGATCAACCTATTTCTAAGGGTTATTGTAGTCTCACCTATTTCTAGTGATTGTTGTGGCGCGATATATTTCCGATTGTTGTATTTGTTATAGTTATTACAATTGTTGTTGTTCAATCAATTTCTAATCCTTCTACATACACGCACATATGTACAGTCTCGTTCAAAATTCTTCGACCACTGCTGGGGACAGCTGGCAACTCAAGGCCGTTTGTTTACTATAGTACGTAGTGTAATATAATACTAAACAACAAAGCCCAACCATTAAATTAAGCAACGGGGAACTAAGTAATCAATCACCGATCACTTTTACATTTATTAATAATCTTTACTACGTACAATAGTAAACAAACGGCCTTGAGTTGCCAGCTGTCTCCAGTAGTGTTCGAAGAATCATGAACGAGACTGTACATACAATTAAAAACACACATACACACAAATACAAAACTTACATATGTGTATATAAACACACTCACATATATGAATCCAGTTGAACACACACACACACACACACACACACACACACACACACACACACACACACTCACTTTTGCCTCCATACTAACGGAATGGGAACACAATTACTGGGGAATATTTCGGGGGGATTCCTACGATCGTTTAATTGTTAAGGTCGGAAGGTAAACTGTTGGAAGTGAATGGCGTTGAAAAATGTATGAAGGATTGAGATGGAAAATTCATATGAAACTATTTAGATATTTGAGGTAAAATCCCGAATACCTGAGGGAAGGTGGAGAGGTGAGAGAATTAGAGGAAGGAAGTGAGGAAATGGAAGGAAGGAAGGAAGGAAGGAAGGAAGGAAGGAAGGAAGGAAGGAAGGAAGGAAGGAAGGAAGGAAGGAAGGTATAGAAATTTGGAGTTAGAGAATGAAAGAAGTAAAGAAGTGTGGATGTAAATTAACCACATATACTTCACTCAATCCTTTTATAGGCCTAAAATTTCCTTAATATAAAAAGGAATACTCAGCCTCTCATGTCACAGCATCTGATTAGGAATACGATTTTTGTTACTTATTATTATTATTATTATTATTATTATTATTATTATTATTATTATGATTATTATGTTTATTATTATTATTATTATTAATATTATTATTATTATTATTATTATCAATATTATTGTTATTGTTGTTGTCGTTATTTTGTTGTTGTTGTTATTATGAACATCGTTGTTGTTGCTGTTATTGTTATCATTTAATAGCATAGTAAACAACGCCCTGGGCCACTGGGTATTAAGCTTCAAAAGACGCTGGTTTGATATCATTACGCCGCTTCAACAAGTAATGAAGCCAATTTATACGAGAATAGAAACACACATTTAAGGCCGCGCTCTTTACCTGAAACATATGGTGATGGCTGATAAACGACAAACAGACAGACAGACAAACAGACAGACAGGCAGACAGACAGACAGGCAGACAGACAGATAGATAGTACAGGTATACAAACTAGTGTAAAAAGAAAAATGATTTGACCAAGGACAGTCTAACAAGGCCACCCTAAGATTAATGACGTCATCAATAACTATAATAATATAATTAAGATTCACTCATAAATTACTGCGTTGATATTTTACCAGTAGTTAAAATATTGTACTTGATGTTTAAGATCCGGATTCAAGTCTTACCTTCAAGAACGTAAACAACATCATTTTCTAAGTATCGTTAATATAACTTTAATAAAACATGATTGATTTTATTGTTTTAAATTATTGTATACATCTTATTTCAATGATTGTACACCAGGGTATGAAATGAGCACCAGGGGATACATTATCATACATGAGGTGTAAAGATTATCTTGAGCTAGGGATAAATTATTGTACATCAAGGAATAACAAAACATATCCGGGAAGGGTAACAGATTATCATACACAACGGGATAAACTATCGTACATTAGAGGACAAATTACGTTCGAGATAGAAGGAAAAGATCTCTTACTGCGGAATAAGTTATCGTACTCCAGCGGAAATGATCGTACACTGGAGGATAAATTACCATACTAAGACGGTCAAGACATGAAGACTCGAGGTCGTAAAATTACCACACAGGGAGACTACCAGCCAGCCTCCTACACAAGGTCTCTGCTGCTGAGTTATTACTGGGGCTAAATCTGGCCACACAGACGTCGTAGCAGAAAAGAGAGAGAGAGAGAGAGAGAAAGAGAGAGAGAGAGAGAGAGAGAGAGAGAGAGAGAGAGAGAGAGAGAGAGAGAGAGAGAGAGAGAGAGAGAGAGAGACATTAATCTCACCTCTCCTCCCTACCTCCGCCATACGCCCGTCTGCTCGCTCGTAACCTCGGTCCAACTTCACTTTCTTGTGGAAATAACTTTTGGGTTGTGGACGGCATTTCTGGGATGTGAAGATCACCAACATTTTATATTTTGCGGTGAAGCTGTGGGAAGGTTTCAGCCTGGGTGGGAGTGGAGAGAGAGACACGGCCGCCAGATACGGCTGCCTCATCTCTCAAAATTTCCCCGTGGCTGAGTTGAGGGCGCGACAAACGCTATTTATTTGCCCAAAGCGAAAAATACTCACATTGAACTTATCTAAATCTAAACTAAACGAAGCATACTTAGCTGAATGAAACACAAATGAAACCGGTCACTCATAACTTAGAAGGAACGAAACTTTTTTATAATCTAAACTCGATCGCACCAATTTTACAAAAACAAAACCTTATCGAACTCTGTCCATTGAAACCAAAAGAAACTAAACACGCGACCTATTAATTCAGTATACAAATGACTGACCTAATTCATATATGGTTGTCTGACCTACTGAGAGATACATTAACCTCCAATAACACAATTAGGTAACTCGGTAAAATAATAAACAATAATACAACCACATTTGTATGTTATGGTGACTCAGATAATGGCGAAGGGTGAGTCATTGTAGAGGGACCGTGTTGTGGGTGTGTGGGTGAGTGGATGTTGTGTTGTGGGTGTTGTGGGCAGGTGTTGTGGGCAGGTGTTGTGGGTGTTGTGGGCAGGTGTTGTGGGTGTGTGGGTGTGTGGATGTTGTGTTGTGGGTGTTGTGGGCAGGTGTTGTGGGTGTTGTGGGCAGGTGTTGTGGGTGTTGTGGGCAGGTGTTGTGGGTGTGTGGGTGTGTGGATGTTGTGTTGTGGGCAGGTGTTGTGGATATTGTGGGTGTGTGGATATTATGGGAGTGTGGATATTTTGGGTGTGTAGATATTGTGGGTGTGTGGATGCTGTGGGTGTGAATGTGTGTGCTGTATCTTGGCCGTGTTAATGGTGCGGGTAGTATTGGTTTCCCCACGTGATGTATGTACGAGCTGTGAGAGTTACGGCCGGGATACGATTCGACTGTTTCTGTGTTCTTGTCTAAGCTCCGTGACTGTACGGTGGAGAAGGTGACTCAGGTACGGTGTTGGCAGCAGAGAGAGCGAACAGATACTCTCTAGCTTTATTCCCGACGGGACTGAAATGTTCGAAAGTGGAGGTATTGCATAGAGATTAAGTTAAATTTACCGATTATTCCACTAGTTAATGTCTCTGTAAGATTATAAAATGGTTGCGGGATTTGGTTGAGAGTATCTGAGGGCACGTAGCAGGGACCAGGTTGATGACGGTGACTAAATAAACAGGAGGTGGCCAGGTGATCCTAGAGGCGAGGAGACAGTAAGTGTGTAAAGACTTAGTAGGTTGGTCCCGTCTCTCTCTGCACAGTGAGTGACCCGGGCTGTGGGAGAGAGACAGGGCTGGCGAGACTATAAGGACGGTTCCCTGTCTCCTTGAGGGTCTAGATGCGGGTATAGGATCACGTAGAGAAAGGCTGCAAAAATTCGAGAAGGTGGTTTCCGTATCTCCAGCAGGGTGAGGGACGCGGCTGGCTTCATAACTCGCTGGTTGGAAAGATTGAGAAAGGGAAAGTGCAATGTTCTGTAGAGTTGTGGAGAGCAGAGGAGTGCCTGACGGACCAAAGAGGATCTGTTTCAACTTCGGTATATGAGAAAGTTAGCTGTACAATCCTATTTGACTATGTGGAAGGGAGTGGAGGCAAAGAGAGGCAGACATGGGAAAGGAAGTGATGATCCACTGGAGCCACAAAACAATATAAATCTGATAGAGCCATAAAAACACCACTCGTAGGATTATTAAAGTGAGGTAACTCCACACGGGGGGGCTCAGGTCACGGGTTCAGTACTATGTAAACACATAACACTAATCAAAAGATGCGTTAGCGCTGGTTCGGCCAAAACATAGTTCTCACCGTGAGTCAGACAGTCAATCATCTAGTCAGACTGGTAGTTATAGAGCTGACTGGCGCAGCTTGGATATAACAAAGAAGAATATCAAATGTAATTTTTTTGTGGTGAAAAGTTCGACGAACTTATATAGTTTTGGCAAAAACTTTGATAAGTCTTACATCATTTTGGTGAAATTTACGATGTGCCTCGTGTCGTAGTCTTTCTTAAGACTTTCATCATTATACGAGAAAGAAAAAGAGACGAAGAAAGAAGGTTTTTATCTCTGCTATCGTTTTATGTTTCCCAACGACTTTTTTGTTTACGTGTGTGACGTCACTTTCCGCGCGTGCGCATCAGGCCAGCGAGTACCAAGAATCTCAACATGAGCGATGATCAAGGGAATGGATTCAATGGGTTTATCCATATCAACCAGTTTTCTTTTGAGTTTAAAAAGTGATATACGAGGAGGTTAAACAAAGGCGTGACCTGACATAAATCACGAGGCCAGTGAGAACTAGACGTCGAGGAGGTGGAGGAGGGGCAAGTGGGGGAGGAGGGAAGGGTGTCATAATTTTGGTGTCTGGTAAGTGAGGTATCAATTGTTGGGGCGATAGAAGGGGTAGAGAACCTAAAGGGGTACAATAGAGGAAGTATTAGTAAGATAATAAAGTTAATCAGTTTTAAAACATTCTTCAATAAAAAATTAGGACACAAACAAACTTGAAGAAAGAGAAGAGAGTCAGATATATAATAATACATAGATGTTCTAGAGAGTCCATTATGAGTTTCTAAAGTGATATAAACAATGCAAGAGAAGCCCCTGTACAACACGACTAAAACGATTAATGGCAACAGTCGCCTTATGTATGATTAACGGCAGCAGTACGATGGAGAGTTATAATGTGACCTCTGAGCACCAACTTCTCGTCTCTCCGATTCATGTTGGCTTGGTGGAGCTTCTGATCACTCTCATCAGCCGCAAATAACAACACCTCGGTGAAACACTCATGGGCTCGTGGGCCGTGGGTTCGAATCCTGGCGGGTTGAGGTGTTGATTAAATATATATATATATATATATACATATATATATATATATATATATATATATATATATATATATATATATATATATATATATATATATATATATATATATATATATATATATATATATATCTTGATAAAATCACACGGGAAAAGGGAAACAACGGAGGTGCTCCGTTGTTTCCCTTTTCCGTTTTCACTGTGGATCTACATGAAATATATATATATATATATATATATATATATATATATACTGCATATATAACTATAGTACTATACGAAAAATTTCAAGTAATAAATACATTGAAGACTCTTGATATAATTATGAGCTCTGTTCACCTTCTTATGGTGTTCATTCGAAACCAATTTCCCTATTGTAATTTGATATTCGGCTGGATACTCCTATCACTACAGTTTTCTTCTCTCGCCAGCAGGATATTCATATCAATATCCTTCCCATCTCCTTTTGATGAGTATTCCTTTTCAGTTCCACTGTGTGTGTTGGTTGGAGGTTCAGCGCAGTGACCTGTCGTCCAGGAAAGGTACAACAGGCTATGCACCCTTCACCGTCAGTGTACAACGAACTTCTGCACGGAACTGTACATACAGTATACCCAGTTAGAGCGGACTCCTGCAGCAAAGGGGATTTACTCCGGGACGAAGAAAGAAAAAACTTAAGATTAACAATTTGTTTGATGGGGAGATTCTGGGAAAATTTCTAACACGAAGTCCTTTGATTTCCTCCACATTTTTCAGACCATGTTCAGCAAACACCGCCCCTCCCTCCCTCCCTCCCTCCCGCCACTCTCAGAATTCTGATTTTAGCAGAATTAAACCGACGTTGCGTAAACTATGTTATTAAAAGTTCATGTTCACTGAAGAGGAATAAAGTTATATTATCAGCAATATACAGCATTTGTGTTTATACATACAAATAATATCTCTCCGAATTTCTAAGAGCTTGTGTGTTGTTTAATGTAAAAACTGGTGAGTTGTGCTTTAAGATAACCGCCATTGAAACATATTAATACAAGATATAAAGACAAGGTTACACACACACACACACACACACACACACACACATACATGCACGCTAGATATGTATGTATGTATGTATATATATATATATATATATATATATATATATATATATATATATATATATATATATATATATATATATATATATATATATATATATATATACATATATGTGTGTGTGTGTGTGTGTGTGTGTGTGAACATTGCCACACTTCTATTTAATAAAGGAAAACAAAGAAGACTTGAATAAATATAGAAAAAACAGCATGACATTAGTTACACATTATTGAACGGGTTAACTCCACTCTATACCCGCCAATGGATGTTTTTACTCTTTAGGCATACATTGTTGTTATTGTGTTCGTCTAAAAGATGAAAACGCGTATAACTTATTCATACATGTATACATAAAGACATAGACCAATATAACTTATTTATACATGCATACATAAAGACAAACCTATATAACTTACTTATACATCTATACATGAAGTCATAAACCAATATAACTTACCTATACATGTATACATAAAAACATAAACCAATATAACTTACCTATACATGTATACATAATGACAAACCAATACACATTATCTATACCTGTATATAATAAAGACAAATACCTCCATCATAACTGCCCTAAGGAGAAGGAAAAAGTAAATTGTGTATCTTTAGGAAATCATGTTAATATTTTCAAGGTTGTGAATGTCATTAAACGCACCAAAAATAACTCAAGTTTCACAAGAAAGCAATTTAGAATTTTAAGAATTTAATGAGTGCTGTGTAATTGTTGATATATTTCGCGGAAAATATTACGAGAACGAACGAGAGGTGGTGGTGATGGTGGTGGTGAGGGTGGTGGTGAGGTGGTGGTGGTGGTGGTGGTGGTGGTGGTGGTGGTGATGGTGGTGGTGAGGGTGGTGGAAATGATGAAGGTTCTTGTGGTGATAGTGATGGTTGTGAAGATAGTGAAAATGATGGTGGTGTTGGTGACAGTGAAAATGATGATGGATGATAGTGATAATGGTGATGTCGGAGATGATAGTGAAGATATGATGATGATGATGATGATGGCAGTGAGTATGATGATAATGAGGATGATGATGATGATGATGTTAATGATAAAACCAGTGATCATGAACATATTTCCGACAATATGAACAAACTCCTTGTAGTGATGATAAATGATGATAGATGGTGAGAATGATAATAATAATGATGTTATTGGGGCATGAAGGCCATTAATTAATTATTACAAGTAAAACTCAGTGAAATTTCGTTCCAAGTTTAAATTAATTCTTATCGGAGTAAAAATAACATCTTGGCCTTTCACTGTATGTAAACACAGACTCTCTCTCTCTCTCTCTCTCTCTCTCTCTCTCTCTCTCTCCACCTCCCCTCTACTCATTTTTATTCATATTTTATCTTCTCTCACACACTCTCTCTCTCTCTCTTCCTTATTATCATCATTACCTCTCCCTCAATAATTCCCCTCTCCTAACCGCTACTCTGGCTCTTTTCTCTCCCTTAGTTTTCCTTTCCCCTCTTCTCCCTCACACCTCCTCTTCTACTTCCAGACATTCCTTTTCTTACTTATCCCTTCTCTCCCCACTTCGTCTCGATCTCCTCTTCCTCTACCCCCCTTTTCCCTCACACTCATTATCTTCTACCAATGCCTAGCCTCTCTCTCTCTCTCTCTCTCTCTCTCTCTCTCTCTCTCTCTCCTCTTCGCTCGCCCTCGTCTCTCAGCTCTCTTTCTCTCTCCTCTCTCTTTCTCTCTCTCTCTCTGTCTCTCTCTCACTCTCTTTCTTCCCCTCGCCCTCGTCTCATAGTTTCTTCTCTCTCAGCTCTCTCTTCTCTCCCCACCTCTCTCTCTCTCTCTCTCTCTCTTCTTCCCTCGCCCTCGTCTCTCAGCTCTCTCTTCTCTCCCCTCTCCCTCGCTCTCACTACCCTCTCCCTCACCATTTAATGCAATTTGCCATTCTTTGTTTCAGCTAATACAATATATGAAGACACGAAGACAATTTAATACAAGTATACATCCTAGGAGATAATACAACAGGTGAATAATACACTACACCACTGGGAGATAATACAACAGGTGAATAATACAATACACCACTGGGAGATAATACAACAGGTGAATAATGCAACCGGAAAATAATAAAATACACAACTTGGGAATAATCGATTATATTAAGGAATAATCATGTTTGAGTGATTATGTTTGTATGTGTTTGTTTGTATGTATGTGTTTGTGTGTGTTTTGTATGTGTTTGTTTGTATGTGTTTGTTTGTATGTGTATAAATGGATGTATGACTTTGAAAATAAAGAGTTCAATATCATCATCACCATCATCACCATTATAATCATTGTCACCATTATCATTATCACCATCATCATCACTGTCACCTTTATCATCACTACCAACACCATCACCTTCACCTTCATCATCACCATAACCACTATCGCCATTGACAATCACCATCATAAGAAACACTCCATTAACGTGATGAAGTAGAATGAAAGTGGTGGCAGTCGGAACGTGTGTGTGTGTGTTTGTGTGTGTGTGTGTGTTTGTGTGTGTGTGTGTGTGTGTGTGTGTGTGTGTGTGTGTGGTGGGTTGTGTAGTGTGTGTGTGTGTAGTGGGTTGTGTGTGTGTGTGTGTGTGTGTGTGTGTGTGTGTGTGTGTGTGTGTGTGTGTGAAATAAAATACAAAGTTGGCCATATAAAGACACGTGTTTATGTCAGTTAGTGAAATGCGGCAAGACGAGACCGTAGAGTTATTTCCCAGATCGTGCGTGATGGGGGTGTGTGTGTGGTGGGTGTGGTGGGTACGTAGGTTGTGTAGTGTGTGTGTGTGTGTGGAGTGGGTTGTGTGTGTGTGTGGAGTGGGTTGTGTGTGTGTGTGTGTGTGTGTGTGTGTGTGTGTGTGTGTGTGTGTGTGTGTGTGTGTGTGAAATAAAATACAAAGTTAAGTCATATAAAGACACGTGTTTATGCTGGGGTTAGTGAATGCGGCAAGACGAGACCGTAGAGTTGTTTCAGATTGTGTGTGATGGGGTGTGTGTGGTGGGTGTGTGTGGTGGGTGCGAGGTGAGTGTGTAGTGGGTTGTGTGGTGTGTGTGTGTGTGTGGTGTGTGTGTGTGTGTGTGTGTGTGTGTGTAATGTTATGCTTCTGAGATATATGTATACTCATCATCTATATGTATACACTGATCCCTATTTGGTGTTCCTTGGTATATATTCATACTTACACCCAGTTATTATCCCTATGTTTGGCTAATTAAGGAAGTTATTCGTTCATTATTATTTTCTTTACTTGCTGCTGTTGTTGTTGTTGTTTGTTGTTGTCGTTATTTGTTATTGTTATTTGGTGTGTCTCTTGTTACTGTTATTTTGTTATTTGTTACTGCTGTTGTTTTGTTGTTATTATTTGCTGTTGCTGCTGTACTCGTTCTAACTGTACTGTGGGTCACTGTGTGTATGATTGGGTTAGTCACTTTGTAAATGTATTGGTCTCCTTATGTTTACAAATCTCTGCTTAGTACGAGCAGAGAATTATTTATTGGCAACAGGGGAGTTCTTATGCTGGTTATAATTACTTGAGGGTCAGTCCACAGACAAATATTTGAACTATAATAAATAATAAGTCATTAGATTTTTTACATACCCATATATATACAGCTAACATGTACAGTACTTGCTCGAGGGACCACAGTGACCTATGCAACACACGTGAAGGTTCTGTAAGTTAACGGTGACTCTACTTACTCAATAGTTATAGGGCTGTCTACACATGCACACACAATGTGCACAATACAAACAATTTCCATCTATATTTTTCCTTCTTCTATTTCCTTAATTTTGCAGTGACGGGAAATCATTCAGTTGATGACGGGGAATCGACCGGAGGTGTCGGAGAAATGGTCAGCCTGGCTGGTGGTGGCGGGGAATCGACCAATAGTGACAAGGAAACGATTTGATGGGGAATCGTCTTGACGGGGGAAACGTCTAGCAACCTGGCGGGGAAGTGGTGGTGTGGCTGGGGTAAGTTGCTGGATGTGGTAGAGGTGTGACGGGATATGTAGCGGAGGTGTGGCGGGGGTGTGTTATGGGATGTAGCAGGGTTGTGTGGCTGGGGTGTGTGACGGGAAAGTGGCTGGATGTGGCGGGGAAATGGCGGAGTTGTGTGTCAGGGAGGTGGCGTGGGGGGTGTGGGTGTGGCGGGAGTTGTAGTGGGGCTGTGGCGGGGGTGTGGAGTGGGGTGTGGCGGGGGTGGCGGAGGGCCAGGCTGGACACTGCTGGTGATAATCACATCACTTTGTCTGGCTGTCTCCTGTAAGTCAGCCCTCTTAGTTCTCGTCTCCTTCTTCTTCCCCTCATTATCAAAACCTCCTCCATTCCTTCCCTCCGTCCTCTCTTCTATTCTTTACCTTCGTTCTCTCCTCCTCCACTTCCCATCTTTGTGCTCTCCTCCATTCCTAACATATATTCTCTCCTTCATATATTATCTTTATTCTCTCCTCCTTCCTCCTTTTCACTTTTACCTCCTCTTCCTCTTCTTGCATTCAATACTTTCTTCCTTCCGTCATTATCATTCACCTCCTCTCTTCCTCTTCATCTTCTTCTTCCTTTTCTTATCAAGTCTATTTTCATTCTCTCGTTCTGATCTTACTCTTCCTTTCTTCATCATCGTCATCTCATCTCCTCCCCTTACCCTCTGTCTTACAACCACCTCCACTCTCCCTCACCAACCATTCCCTCTCCCCTCCCCCTTCCCCCAAATCCACCCCTATCTCTCTCTCACCCCTGTAATCCTTCCTCCTCGCACCACCAACCATCTCTCCCTCTCCTCTCCTCGTAACTTAAGAGTCTACGTACTAGTAAATTGACCCCGTCACCTCACAAGGAAAACCCCACTAAAATATCGCCTTCACCCCCCTCCCCCCGTAACTTGGTGACGAACTTGTTATCAACTAGACAAGATAATAGCAAAGTTCTATACGAAACTAGGCCAAATTCTTAAGAAACTAGACCAGAAGTTGCGAATTTCTCTTTATGAAACTGAGCAGCAGCAGCAGCAGCAGCAGCAGCAGTAAGTGGTCTTTGAAAGTTTATACATCTAAATTATGACAACTACAGTACAAGTTAATTATTTAGCATGTAGATAATTGCTTGAAACTCTTGTACATGGGATCAAAGGAGACAGAAGTACCAAAACATCTTAAGTAAGTTTAAAAGCAAACAAAGCGAAATGTGAGCAGTATTAGGAGGGATTAAACCAATGTCTCACGTAAAGAATATAAAGACATTGTCTCTCATAATTACAAAGCTAAATCATTTTCCTTTGTTGCTTGGAGTGGAGAGTTAAGTCAACTGACAATTACAGAATAAAGTTGCAGATGAAACACTATATTCTCAAGGTAAACATTCACCTTTAATCAACGCGCCTCCCTTTGTTTACCTGGCAAAAATGTCAAGGTTAGTGGGGCGGGAGGCCGTGTGTTGGGTCCTGAGCCACCAAGATTCTCTGTGTTATTGTTGTCCTCCAGCTGGTGTTGAGAGAGAGCCTCTGGTCAAGATAGAGTCTCTGAGAAATGTTGATATCACTATGAAATTATTTTTCTGATGTACAATAATTCAGCCACTTAAATGCTTTTTATCTTCAGTGACGGTAAACATGAGACTTTGTCAATAGAACTCGTCTCAGTTTTTCTTAAGTTCAGGCAAGTTTTCTTCGTACTTGGAGAGCGACGTACGCATCTACCTGACCAATATGGCATGATATATGTACTGTGACTACTGTAAAGAAATACGTTTTTGTATCCCTAGTTACGAAGATACACTCAAGCATACGAAACGTTGATGCAAAAAAAGAAGAAAAAAAAAGATGAAATTTTAGAAGATGTAAAGTGGTTTCGATGTCAGCTAGTCCATAAAGGTTCCAATAATTTCCAGTTTAAGAGACTCTCGTGTGGACGTGAAGGGAACTGTGTTATTGGCCCACTCTCAAAATATTCAGTGAGAGAGACTAAACTTTTACTTCCTCCCTACAACACTGTTCACAATACAAAATATACAACAATACACAATATAATATTAACAGCAGGAAAACAACAAACAAATAAAATTCTCTGAGAAAATAATAGTGTGAAAATCTTTATCTTTAAAACAGGTGACCTGGAAACTGGATCATCCAACGCTGGCACAATACTAACCCTTACCCTCTTGACCTTCACCACTTAATAAACCTAAGACTTCCCTCACACTCCTTCCTTCAATTACTCCTAACCCTTTTACTATTTTTATTTGACATTTAATCCCCCTTTGAACCAGTTATCACCCTGACCTGAATTGTGTGGACTAACAAAGTAACAGACACACACAGACACAGACATGCCAGGAACAAGTCCGTCTTCTTTCACTCTCGAGAGCTCAGGAAGAAAATTTTACAGATATACACGAAAAAAATAACACCTGGGAACTTTTAAGGGATTAACTACAACAGATTACGCACGGAAATATTCGAGTATTTTATCTGTTAAGTCTTTACTTTTAATACAGATTCATTGACGTGGTGCTCGAGGGTGAGTTTCCACAGCGGTTGGGAAATTCATGCGACACACAAGCAGCTGTGAGAACAAGGAGCCAACTGTTGCTTACCCAGGCGTCGTAGCTTCCCGCTCTCTCTAATGACACAAGCGGTTTGTGGCGGGCGTTGTAGCCACGTATAGTGCAACATTAATGCCCTCCACCTCTCATCAAGGATCCTCAACTAAACACTATCTTAATTTACACGTCTGCGGGGAGCGTTTACAGTGTGGCCGTAGACAACAACAACGAGGAGTTGTAGTGTAGATGTAACAGTTTAACGCCGTTGTCAGACTCAGCCGTTACTCAATAGATGGCGGTGACTAAAAAGAACGAGGGATTTTTACGAGAGCGTCTGTTAGTTGACAGATTTAATGCCTCACGTCGTTTGCTTATGCAATATTTACATTTAAATAAAGCGCTGCTGCTAGTGTGTGTGTGTGTGTGTGTGTGTGTGTGTGTGTGTGTGTATTCCAGGGCACTGCGACGACCTGCATAACGAACAACTCTCACGTTTATCTTTTATTAGCGATAAAATAAGACCGCATTATTTTAATTTCAGGCGTCATGGCTTCCTTTAACGAGCAGCGGAGTAATTGTGAGAGCTGCTCGCCGCCCACACTGCCAGCTGTTAATGGTGGTGGTGTCACTATTAGGACTCCTCATAGTTATGTTATCATCTCCTAGAATAATTCCACTACACCTTGAAGAACTGAACTCTTAAATGAGATGAATCTAACCCCTTAAATACGATGAACTAATTCACTCCAATACAGTTACTCGAGTACAGTCAGCTAATCCTTTGAGTACAGTTACACGACCCGGAAGAAGGTGCATTACTAGAATATGACTTACAGCGGCCACATTTTTAAGCGCCATCTACACAGTGTGAGACTTAAGCGAGATCTCTTATACGTGCTCATTTAAAACATCTCAAGTGAACTATATAAGAAATTCATATCTTAGCGATGACGACGGAGAGAGAGAGAGAGAGAGAGAGAGAGAGAGAGAGAGAGAGAGAGAGAGAATTAATTGGAATAAAAGGAAAACTACATAAGTGTTTCAACTCTGAATTCACAAAATTCCCACCATTAATCTTCTCTCCATCAACTAGGAATAAAATAATGATAATAATAATAATAATAATAATAATAATTACAGCCTCTATAATCATACAACAATGAATGGCTCGCAGTATAATTTCCAACACTATAATGACCTTTGTGTGTGTGTAAGTCAGCCTCTGTGAACGAGTTAAGAAGGAAATACAGAGAGAGAGAGTCTTTGAGCATCCGGGATCACGAATTACGACTAAATGTTACGATGTTAAACAGAGAGAACAGAACGGTATTTTTTTTTCGTACCTGGCCAGATCACCTGCTAATGACAACACGCCGCCATGTTAATTAATGTTCATAGTTTTTGTGTTGCCAGTACGCACGGTGCCGCTGAACCTGTGTTGTTGGTGTTGCTGTTGTTGTCTTAATGTATTCAGGATCCTTTCAGAGGTTCAGGTGTGGAGGGATAGTGTTACAGGTGTGTACAGGAGGTGTCGACGGTGTGTGTTGCGTCCTGCCAATGTTGAAACACTGTGATGTTTGTTTGTTTTGAAAGGAATTTGAAATAAGGTGTGTATGTGTGTGTGTGTGTGTGTGTGAGAGAGAGAGAGATACGTGTACTTAAGAGTAAAGTGTGTGTGTGTGTGTGCTTGTGTTTTCATACGTGTACTTAAGAGTAAAGTGTGTGTGTGTGTGTCTGCTCCCTGTACCCAAACAGTTCACTCCCTCCATGCCTCTCTCCTCCCCTCTCTGTGTCTTAACTATTTGATCAATTACTCTACCTTTATACTCCTCAGGTCAAATCTACTCCCATATTAACTCCTCTACTCACTCACACTGTCCACTTACTCCCTACGCACTACTTATCCATTCTCTCTCTTTTCCCTCTCCCTCCCTCCTTCCTTCCCCTTATCCCTCCCTCTCTCTATTCACCATTCACCTTTAATTCCCATATCCACCCACGCACACACATCCACCTGGCAGACACAGCTAACCCACCCCACCCCACCCCACCCTAACCACGTCTACCCTTCTACAACACAAAGCGACTCTATCCTCCCCACTAACCACCCAATCACACTTCAGCCATCTCTCGTTTTTTTAACCCACGAAAAATTATAACCAGTTTAGGATATTTTTTCGCCTCACTAATTAAGGGCAGCGGACCATACTGGGGGAAAAAATTGTTAGTTCTTTTTTAGCGTGCAGCTTGCTAAGTCGGCCATAATGATGGTGCGGCCCTGTGTGATGCACGCAGCCACGGGCTTTTAAAGTGGATGGATGAAACTAATCTTCTATCCTAGGGGAGGGGGAAGGGGCAATGGTGGTTTTGTGGTGGTGGTGGTGGTGGTGATGTGTAGAGTTGTGATGGTGGTATGTTGGGTTGTGGTGGTGTTGAGGTGGTGATGTATAGTGCTGTGGTGTTTCAGTAGTGTTTTTGCCGTGTTACTGAGATGTTAGGTGGTGTTAAGGTGATGTTATGGTGAGGTTTTGTGATATTAAAGTGACGTTATTTGATGTTATGTAATGTTATAGAGATACAATGTGATGTTATGGAGATACTATGTGATGTAATGGTGACGGTATGTGAAGTTAAAGTGACGTTAAGTGATACAGCTGTGATGGTATGTAATGTCGCATAACTGAATTGATTCCATATAAAACAACACGAATAAAACCAAACTACTGTAACGAGCTTTTCTTAACAAGGCTTCAGCTATGATCAATCAAGACTAACCATGATAAGTTAAAATGTTAAGTTAAAATAGGTTAAAACATAACTAGATACAAACAAGTAATCAAAATAAGTTATGAAATTAAAAATAAATGTGTAAATAAAATATAAAAGCATAGAAAAGTATAAGTTCTCGTCAAATATAAGCGCTCAGTTAAAAAAGTTTGCGGTTTTAATGTCCTATTTTGTTTACCATCGACTGTCACTTGTTTTTACCGCGTCTTGTTACCTGACTGCCCCTGGCTTATATTTTTTCCCGGTAAATGTTAACCTGTAAACAATTTTATACGATGTCAAGTTGCAAAAATAAAAATTAACATGAAGCATCATCGCTACGTACATTTAAGTATGATAGACGAGCATAACTATGTGTGTTTAGGCTACAATAAACCTCGAGGATAATTTTTGCTTATCTAATTCTTATCTTCACGCTGTAATGAATTATATTAATCTTTATACGCGTTATCTCACTAAATTCCTCTCTACAAATATCATCCATTTAACCAGAATTTAAGAGTAAAAACAAATATAGTTAACTGCAATAATTCCGTAGTATAAATTTGGTTATACAATTCTCGTCTTTACGCTACATGAAATTTGCATAAACATTTATACATGGTATCCCTCACTATATTACAATGTACACACGCTAGCTGTTCACGACACACCGCTCCACACTGTTTAGATTTGGGAAATTCCTGCATCCTTTTGAGGGCGTCACTCTGAGCTCTCACGTCCGCATCAACTTAATGGGTACAATGGTGCTCTTAGCAGACACGTTCTAACATTATTATTATTATACTAATTCCTAGTTCTATTATTATCATATTTGTTGTTGTTGTTTTTATTATTGTTATTGTTGTTGTGAGTGTTGTTGTTGTTATTGTTGTTGTTATTGTTGTTGTTATTGTTGTTATTGTTATTATTATTGTTGTTCTTGTTGTTATCGTTGTTGTATTATTGTTATTGCTATTGTTTTTATTGTTATTATTGTGAATATCATTATTATTATTATTATTTCATTGTTATTATTACTGTCGCCATTGTTATTTCTTTCTTCATCTTCACTTCCTCCTCCCTCTCCCTCCAATTATCACTACTACTCCTGCTCTCCTCATTATAGTATACGGCCGTGGTGTAGTTAGCGTGCTGCCTGCTATGGCCTGTTAAATTTTACAGCTCACGTTAAAATTATCTTAGCTTGCGTTATGTCCCAATTTGTTTTGTTTTTTTAGCTTCTTTCTTCGTGTGTGTGTGTGTGTATGTGTGTGTGTGTGTGTGTGTGTGTGTGTGTGTGTGTGTGTGTGTGTTTATTTGGTTCCCCTCTTCACTTCCTGTTTGTCTTTTTTTCTCTATTGTTTTCCATATATACAGTATGAGTGAATAAAAAATAAAAACATGATGAAACAAGAATCAAACGACAAACACACATACACACAAAAAAATATAGTAACACACACAACGAACATCACAAAACACAAACAAACAAACTCAAACAAACAATGATAAGCACCCACACACAAACATGACAAGCAAGCGCAAACATACAATACAAAACAGAAATAAAACATAAAAACACAACAAAAAACAATAACAAAGTATAAACTGTTACATAAAACAACTAAAATAAATTTAACGTGTACAGTAAAACTTAACTAGCAATAGCAGGCGGCATGCTAACTACAGCCTGGCAGTAAACTCATATTATGGCGTGGGGTGTGAGTATGGGGGAGCTTAGTGGGGTGAGAGTGTGTGTGGGAGCTTAGTGGGGTGAAAGTGTGGTTGGGGAGCTTATTGGGGTGAGATTGTGTGTGTGGGAGCTTAGTGGGGTGAGAGTAAGGGGGAGCTTAGTAGGGTGAGAGTTTAGTGGGGGAGCTTAGTTGGGTGAGTGTGTGGGGGAGTTTATTGGGGGTGAGAGTGGGAAGGTTAGTGGGGTGAGTGTGTGGGGAGCTTAGTGGGGTGAGAGTGTGAGGAACTTGGTGGGATGGAGAGTGTTAGTGGGGTGAGAGTGTGAGGCTTAGTGGGGTGAGGTGTGAGGAGCTTAGTGGGGTGAGAGTGTGAGGGAGCTTGGCGGGGGTGAGTGTGGGGAGCTTAGTGGGGTGAGGTGGAGAGCCAGACCTCACAACGCCCCATCTCCGGTTTTACAGGTCGACTTGATAACGGTATCCTATTCACTGACTTCCTTTATAGAAGAATAATAATAGAAATACTACCACACACACCTCCTCTTCACCACTCACCGTCTCTCCTCCTCCTCTCCACCACACACCGCCCTCTCCTCCTCCTCCTCCACCACTCCGCCTCTCTCCTCCTCTCCACCACACACACCTCTCTCCTCCCCACCACACCTCCCTCCACCACACACCACCTCTCCACCACACACCGCCTCTCTTCCTCCTCTCCACCACACACCTCCTCTCCATCACACACCGCCTCTCTTCCTCCTCTCCACCACACACCTCCTCTCCACCACACACCTCCTCTCCACCACTCACCGCCTCTTCTGTACTGGTATTGCCCTCCCCCCGAACGTGTGTGTGTGTGTGTGTGTGTGTGTGTGTGTGTGTGTGTGTGTGTTAGTGTCCAGCGATGATGATTTACTTACGAAATAGTTAAAATAATTGATGTTGTTATTACTATTTTAAAAGTAACAATTGAGACTAAAACTTCTCATCCGAGTTTCGTGTATCATAATGAAACGAAAAAAGAACAAATTAAATCAACTGATACTTACGTCAAGATGGAAATCATGAACAAAGGAAAATAAATTAATTCTCTCGTGTTTACTGAACCTGCTGCTTGGACTGAAGACTTCACCACTGTTCATATCTAATATCTCTATTCCAAGTTAATTATACAGTTAATAATCCAAGAATCATCTTAAACTAGACTAAACGACAGGGATAATATTTGGAATTCCTAATTATGTTAACTTCGGTACAGTCCCCTTCACTAGTGCGTTTACAGGGGCTCGTCAGGTAAACATTCCAGAAATCTTTGAGATATTTGTTTTAATATTACATTAATTTGAATCCATAGTATGTTTACTATTGCGAGTTTCCTTCTGTCGAATGTAGTCAAACACAGGGCTGCCACACTGCTCAAAACCTGACCAGCCCCTGTAAATGCACTAGTGAAGGGGACTGTACATACCGATGATGTTAAATGTTGATATAAGGCGGAGTTAACTTTAGTAGTGTGCTATAGAGTATTTTTTATCCTGTTTATAAGTAATTCAGAAGCACGATGTTATGTTGTGTTTAATGAGTTTGTATTTTTCATGGCTGATATTTTAATTTATCTTCTAACACTTTATATCTAGTCCAACACATGCATTATATACTTACACAATACACAAGTAAACACATATACACACACATACGTACACATACACACATTTTAACACGCTTTACATTTTAACATGTACATTATCATATCTTAACATTCAATTCTACATTCTAACATTATCATTTTAACATATTACAGTTAAAAAATACTAAACATATCAATATATCAGTATTTTAACAACTTGGAATAATAATACAGAGTGAAACGTTAAATTTAACATAAAAACAATATTAACATTAACAATTCTATATCCTCTCCCTGTTAAATTCCCGTTGCAGCTCAATCAGACAGTGGCATAATGTTTTGTTCATTTCCGGTGAGTAATATTATTTTTGCTTTTAGTCAGATAAACAAGTATATATCTGTCTATTTAATAAACAATTGATTAACTTCTCTGGTTGATTGGTAGTCAGAATAATCTCTATTGCTGTGGTTGAGTATCACTGTAAATCAATCCATCAACTCTGGTTAATCTAGTGGTAGTTAATCATAGTTTGGGGAGATAATTAGGTAGTTGTGTGTGTGTTGATGAACTGTGGTGAAGGGATGTGTGTATGGGGAAGAGTCTATGGGAAGTGTCTTAGGGGAAGTGTCTTAGGGGAAGTGTTTGTGGGGAAGTGTTCTGGGGAAGTGTCTTTGGGAGAGTGTTTGTGGGGAAGTGTGTATGGGGAAGAGTCTTAGGGCAATTATCTTTGGGAAGTGTCTTTGGGGAAGTGTCTTAGGAGAAGTTCTGAGCAGTGTTTACGGGGAAGTGTTCTAAGGGGTATCTGAAGGAAGTATCCAAATGAAGTGTCCTGAGGAATCATCTGAGGGAAGTATCCAAGTGTAGTGTCCTGGGGAAGTATCCTGGGGAAGTGCCTAGGAGAAGTGCCCTGGGGAGGAGTAGGATATTAAGAACACAGAAAAAAAAAATATATGCTATTGTTTTCGTCGTGAAATATGATCAGCATCCTCTAGCTAAGTCACGTACATGGTGGTCACACTCACACACACACACACACACACACACACACACACACACACACACACACACACACACACACACACACACAGGGCTTCTCCTTTAACAAACAAGCAACACAAACTAGCTCATTATTACCCGACAACAATCATCTTTCCGAGGAGAAAAACTAATTAAAAGTAAAAAAAGGAAAAAAAAAAAATTAAGTGGTGACGTCAGGAGGAAGTGAAGGAGGAGCCTCTGTTTGACGCTCGGCAACTGAGGGTCCTTCACTTACACAGGTATCAGGTTATCCCCCCCACCAGCAGGTGAAGGGGGAGTGCTCTGGTGAGGGTGGGTGGATTGGTAAGCTACGCATTAGCTGGAACAACAGGGGGTAACACTAGAACAAAGAGTGGGATGGAACAAAGAAAGAGTGGGATGGAGCAAAGATGGAGTGGGATGGAACAAAGATGGAGTGGGATGGAACAAAGAAAGAGTGGGAAAACGAGGAACAAGAGAGAGAGAAGAGGAGGAGGAAGAGGAGGAGAAAGAGGAAGAAGAAGAAGAGGAAGTGGCGGTGAAGGAGCGATGGATGCACCAGAACAATGAGCAGGTTAGTGAAGACGGCCACATCAGCATGGTGGGAGGTGGGCCAAGTGTCCTCGTGCACACTCTTACATCCTATCGTCAGCCTGAAGTAGGGGGAGGGGTAGGGTCCTTCTGCTGGGGTAGGGAGAGAAGGTGGGGAGGTGGGGTTGATGGGGTGGAGAGGAAGAGAGGTGGAGAGGAGGAGAGTTGGGTGGTGGTGGAGAGGTGTAAAGGGAGAGAGGTGGGTGGAGGTTGAGAGGGGGAGAGGTGGGGTGGGTGGAGGTTGAGAGGGGGAGAGGTGGGGTTGGTGGGGTGGAGAGGGAGAAAGGTGAGGTTGGTGGGGTGGAGAGGAGAGGGACAGGGTGGGTAAGGTGGGGGTTACAGGGATAAAGGGTTCTACGGCTAGGGAGAGAGATGGAGTGGGGTTGGGCTGGGAGCCCTGAGGAAAGGAAGGTGTTTAAGAGTGGGGAGAGGGGGGAAGAGAAGGTTCGGAGAGTGGGGAGAGGGATGAGAGTTGTTAAATCAGTCTGCTGGTGTCTGCTTGATACAATCTGCTGGTGTCTACATAATATTAGTCTGCTGCTGTCTGGGAGTTACGCTGTCCTCTGAGGTGGATTCTGCTTGTACTAGTCTGCTGGTCTATGTACGTATATGTTTGCTGGTTTGTGTACGTATCGGTCTGCTGGTCAGTGTCATTGGTCTGCTGGTATGTGTAATTATTGAACTGTTGGTCTGTGTAAGTATTGGTCTACTGGTCTGTGTAATCATTGATCTGTTGGTCTGTGTACATATCGGTTTACTGGTCTGTGTATACTTATCGATCTGCTGGTCTGTGTACGTATTGATCTGCTGGTCTCTGCGGGAGGCTCCGTCGTCTGCAGACTCTCTCCTATATACACGTCTGTTGTGATTAAGGCGGAGTTTTCTGCCCTACTTGAGTTCTATGGGACCCCTCTAGATTGGTCCTTTCTGTACACACACAAAACTTTATGGTGGCAATCTAGGTGAGTGACGGACGTGGCGCAGGGGAGGAGGGGTAGGAGGAGGAGGATTAAGGGGAAGGGGTGGTGAGGGGTGAAGAGAGGTAGACTGAGTAAAAGAAAGCGGAGAGGGATAGGAGAGGGGTGGAGAAGGATTAACAGGAACAGCAATGGGTGGAGAGAGGTGGAAAGAGTGGAGGAAAAGGGAGAGGGGAGGGGGTAGAGAGGGGAAGAGGGCACATTAGGATTTTCTTCCTCACTCCTCGTCATCCAAGAGACTGTGGGGTAGGTGATTCGCTCCCCAGGGCAGGTGAAGATTGACACAAGCATTACTCTTCCTCACTCTCCAGTTCTCGAAGTTAAGAAAATGCGTCAGCAATAAACTGTTTCATGATGGGATCTTTATTATTATTTCAATGACCAAACCAAACCAAACCTAACCTAACCTAACCTAACGTAATTCATATATACCCTTTTCTTCATATTTTGTTTGTCGGTTAAATTCTTCTGATGAACACTTTGTATTATTAAACATAAAAACAGTGACAAAGGCTGTTTTATATTTCACGCACGACAACAATCTTTCTCATTGGCCATCCTTCCGTGATAGTTCATTGACATCTGTTTTCGTCATTGGCTGCTTTGTATGACGTCATAAACTTCTGAATAGGCCATTGGTTCCGCATCCGTGACGTTATTATTGTCCCGCTGCACTTGGAATTAGGCTAAGAGTGGTCGCGTATTGCAATCAGTGTGCCATGAAACGAGGAGCAGCCATGACCCTGCCACTCTACATGACACCCCTTCCTCCCCAACCCTCACCAGGTGTCAGGTTGAAATGAAATATGGCGTCTCCAGGACCCCGAGGCCTTGAGATCTCGAATATCACATAAACTTTTTTAAAAGAAAGCAACTAAATTTAACTTAATGGTATAATTATCGAGCAAGATTCGCCCTATAATGGCTTTAAGAAAATGATGACGCCAGTTTTCATGGGGTAACTGATCCCAAGTGATGGTGTCGCTCTGTCTGTCCTGATGTTGTATCACGCACGGCTATTAGCTGCTGCTATTCCATTCTGTCCTTGGTTGTTTCCCATGACATCATAAATTTCAAGATCAGCCACTGGTCCACAGACTCCACACTCGTGACGTATTGAATAACTCGTACTGCTATTGGTCGCCTGTTGTCCGACAAGACATCATTAATTTCTCCTCCTCCTGTGTTGCCTATCCGTCCCTCCTTACCTCCTTCCTCCCGTCCATCACTCTTCTCCTCTCCTCCCTTCCTGTACTCCTTCCCGACACAGTTCTTCCTGTCACCTCTCTCATGGTTGACGGGGACAAGAACGCCTCTGTTCTCCGTAGTCCCCCGTAGTCAACAAGGACTAGGACGCCCTCGTGGTAGACAAGGACAAGGATAAGGACGCCCCCGTGATATACAAGGACAAGGACGCCACATAGGTAAACAAGGACAAGGATGTCCCCGTGGTAGACAAGGACAAGGACGCCCCCGTCAACGTCTTCAACACCTTCAGGAAATCAAATCAGTGTAGCCAGAGCGGCGGACTTTGACGCTCCTAGTCCGGGTAATTGGCAATTGTGGCCAAGCTAACCCGCCCCCGACGGCTCCCCCACCCCCCTCTCCCTTTCTGTGTTGTGATGTGTCCTCACTACACAATAATGAGTGCCACTGTGTCGTATCCTCACCACGCAGTCTTCGAGTGTCTGGCAGTGTTGTGAGGTCACGATACACTACTTAACTTATAAAATTATTTATTCATCTCTTACATGGTAACTCTTCGTGGGGTGAAAATAAAGATGGTTATACTTGAGGATGGTAAAATGTACTGCTTTATCCTACGCCTGCCAGGACTACCAACATTGATCAACCCAGGTGTGAGTGAGGGACAAGATGAACAAATTTTTTTTTTCGTGTAAGGAATGATATAAAAACACCTTAACCATGGTACTATTGAGTCCTCAGGTGTTTACAAGAAATCATTAATCAGAACGATAACAGGTAGCTTAAAGTTGCACTCACAGGATGAAACAAAACATCAAAGGAAATGGTGTTGGTGTCTTAGAAAACATTTTGTTAATTTTACTTGCGTTTTGTTAACGTTTTCTTGCTCAAAGGCCGAGGAAAAACAGTAAAGCGCCGGGAGATGACTTTTTAACCGAGGAAAACTTGTGTGACTGAGGAAAATATGTGAAAATAATAGGAAAAGTTTTGTTTTAGTGAGGAAAGATAAAGATCTGTTTGTCGTGTGTGTGTGTGTGTGTGTGTGTGTAAATAAATAAAATAATAATAATAAACGGTTTATTGGAAAAGTTTGCAGCCCGAAGGCTGAAAATATACATTGTGTGTGTGTGTGTGTGACCTTGAATACCAACCTAGATCCCACTTTGTCTCCTCATCGGTCCGAGAAGTTATGAGGGAGGGGACTGGGTTATGAAGAAGGGGGCTGAATGTTACGAGGGAAGGGACTGAGGTTAAGAGGGAGGGGACTGAAGGCTATGAGGGAGGTGACTGAAGGTTATGAGGGAAGGAACTGGTTTTATGAGGGAGGGGACCGAGGTTATGAGGGAGGGGGCTGAGGTTATAAGGGAGGGGACTGGGGTTATAAGGGAGGGGGCTGAGGTTATAAGGGAGGGGACTGGGGTTATGAGGGAGGGGGCTGGGCAGGAATGGCACTAAACTGTATAGTACGAGGCAGGGTCAGGTTGAGTGTCACTCCCGGGTGCCACAGCTGCGTCTGGCCGCCCTCACTGCCAATTACACCACAGTGCCGCCTCCGCCGCCCGCAGTGCCAACCATGAATGGCTCTATCTCCTGCAGGCCGCCCAGACGCGACTTGGCACAATCCACGCATATGTGGGCCATGACGTGCGCTGATTGGTGCTCACCCACCGCCAGGCCCGCTAGTGGCCCTTCCATATGTGATATAACAATCTAATCCAATGCATTCTGACCGTGAGGGTGTACTTAACCTAATCTAACCCACTTAATCTCACCTACTTAACCTAGTCGACTTAACCTACTTTACCTAACCTACTTAACATTTACCAACTTAACCTTTACCTACTTAACCTAACCCACTTATCCTAACCTACATATCCCATCCTACTTAATCTAACCTACTTAACCATGCCTGTTTAACCTAACCTACACACAGACATCTACACTAAAATCTGATCTCACTAACGCAACGTAATCTACCTAATATAACACAATCCATCTTAAATAACGCAGCACATATAAAATAACGCGACCCATGTTAAGTAACGCAGCTTATCTAACATAGCGTAACCAATATAAAACGTAACGTAATCAATATATAACACAACGTAATCAATAATACCGTAACATAATCTACCATAACGCATAATCGTAACCTAAACTTAACAAAAGGTCTCACAACGTAAATATCGGTCATGTAGTGAACGTTATGGGTAATTTACGTCATAGCAGTACAGCGTCAGTGGCTCCTCCAAGTGGTGATCTGTGAATCTATTTGCTGGTAATTATTCTGGTTGTGATTTAGGTTAGGTTAGATTGGGTTTATAATAATATTGGTAAAAAAAATACCTAAAAAAAAACGCATATTCGTCTCCCTACTCCAGCACATGTTAGTTCCGGGTTTGGATGTTTGTTGATACACACACACACACACACACACACACACACACACACACACACACACACACGGTCGAGAAATAGTTAAATGAGGATTCCACTTTCTATATACCATAAAGAATATTTATTCTACTGTGTTGTTTATTATATTCTGGAGTGAGACGTTTAAATAATGTCTCTGTTTACCGGGTGATCGGAATTGTTTTTTGTCATATTGAAAATTACATTCTACCACACCAGCACATTACATGACCCGCCTTTTGTGTGAACTCTGTACCTTTATTGTTCAATCATTAGTGTATTTTCGGCTCTCTGTGTTCTAAGGAGGAAGAGTTGTTGTCATACTCGGCGCTGTAATGTTGTCCAAGTCTGTGTTTACGTCACCTTACCAGCCTTGAGCAGACCAGCCTTTAAAACTCCTCATTGGGCTCTTGTTTAACAGATGGTGGTGTGGTTTGTTGTGGTGTGTTGTGGTGTGTTGTGGTAGGTTGTGGAAGGTTGTGGTGTGTTGTGGTAGGTTGTGGTAGGTTATGGAAGGTTGTGTTGTGGTAGGTTGTGGAAGGTTGTGGTAGGTTGTGGTGTGTTGTGGTGTGCTGTGGTGTGTTATGATAGGTTGTGGTGTGTTGTGGTAGGCTGTGGTGTTACTTTGTGTGGTGTGGAGGTTGTCGTGTATTGTGGTAGGTTGTGATAAATTGTGATAGACACTTGTTGGAGATCACTGACCTCTTGACAAGTGTATGCTTTAATATTTATATTTTGTATACAGTTAGTGAGTTCAGGTTAATGATCATAATATATGCTGGGAACACATGACGGTATTTCCTTCTGAAAACAATATACTGTCGTGTTGATGTTGACCTGATGGTAATTATTCGTGAGTGGAATGTTATTTAATCTGATACAACATAGTTATTTTTGGCCCTATTGTATTTTATTCTGAACATGTGAACACCGGAACACAGAGACAAGGATGGATCAGTTGTTTATCACACTAATATTATAGTAACCAAACCAAACCTAACCTAACCTAACCTAACCTAACCTAACCTAACCTAACCTAACCTAGCCTAACCTAACCTAACCTAACCTAACCTAACCTAACCATTAGTGAAACTTGTATTGTCTCTCACTTGCCTGACCATTAAGAGCTCTGTCACACACCAAACTTTGACTCTAAACTTCTGCCTGAGTCTAAAATATTCACTATATCGGTTAACTGTCAGACATTATCACAGGTCGCGACTGGAAGGATTTAAACATTCTAATCTTGATAATGTTGTTCTCGTATATTTTTGTCAGGTTTGTCTGCGTTAGTCAGCTCAATAGCCGTCTTTCCCACATGCCTGACTGCCTGAGGGAGTATTGTTTTTCAAATAGGTTTTTCTCTCCGTCTATATATTCGTTTAACAGTGGATCTCGTGTGTCTAAAAGGGGGATTTTATCTGGGAGTATTTCAGCGGGCGGGTCATGGGAGGTTAGCAGGGGTCAGGAGGCAAACGAGTTTAGCCCGGCTGAAACGAATTGGCTGTAAATGCAAACACGACTAATTGCATTCTGGATCTTCCAATCGATCTTGTTGTTTCGTTCTCTTTCCGGGTTACAATACATGGACTACGAATACCAACGAGTTCCTTAGGGTTATTCACCCCTTAGGACCACACATTCTGATTAACTGACTGACTGACTGATAATTTTCTCCTATCTATACATATTTCAACTACTTCTCTTTAAAAAGCTCTCGGGAGTATGACAGGAGTTACTAACGCATCTGTAGCCAATTCCTCTTCACAAGGACTTTATAAACACACCTGTCCCTTTGTTTTTCATTTATAATCGTATTTGAAGTCTCTTGTGTACACTTTGACCCAGAGCTCTTTCCCGCCACAGCATCAGATAAAAATATTCCCTGTCAGTGTTGAACAAGTGAAGCCGAGGACAATCAACCCTTGATACCTTCAACCTCCCACTCCCTGCTCTTACCTCACAAGAAGCTTTGAGAGTTCACACAGATATTCTTCAATGTTTTCTTCTTGTTGGTATATTCAAGACAGCTTCCTTGTTGTGGAGTATATCCCTTTTCTATAAGATGGTATAATACAAGACACTTATTCCCATGGGTATATCTACGCACTTTCTAATTCTTATGCAGTTATATATCATACATGTATTATATTCCAAACTTTCTATTCTTGTGTAAATACCTCCAACTATATACTTTCTCTTTCACTAGGGTTAAATAAAATTATAAACGTCTTTCTGCCATAACCAAACCTAACCTATCCTAACCAAACTTAACCTAACCTAATAATGTTTTCCAAGTTCACGTGTTTATAAAAGTTTGTGATACACGACAGTAAAGCTAGCGAGACGAGAAGGTGTCTGTTGAGAGAGTCTGAGGTGCCCAGCTGACTCCAGTACACATATGATGCTCGGACCTCTGTTAACCCTTTGAGGATGATGGTTTAACCTATAATAACCCTTTGAGGATGATGGTTTAACCTCGTGGAGATCATAATTTGAATCATTATCCTTAATGAGTTGTGGGTTAAACCATCATCCTCAAAGGGTTATTATAGGTTAAACCATCATTCCCAAAGGGTTATTATAGGCTAAACCATCATCCTCAAAGGGTTATTACAGGTTAAACTATCATCCCAATTTTGTATACCAGATTCCACATCCCATTAAAGCTGACATAAATTAGGAGAGAGAGAGAGAGAGAGAGAGAGAGAGAGAGAGAGAGAGAGAGAGAGAGAGAGAGAGAGAGAGAGGACATGGCAGCTGGTTGGGAGGATTAGTTAGATATTCACAGAGGACTCGGTGACAGCAAGAGCGACAACAAGGGTAGACTGAGGGATGCAAGAGGCAGGTTACTCTCTCTCTCTCTTCATACTTAAGTTGTAACCGACGTCCACACTTAGTGCTTATCTCCTGTTGTGGGGAGATGATGAAGATGATGAAGAAAAGATGCAGGAGGAAGAAGAGGAGGAGGAATAGAAGAGGAATAGAAGAGGAAATGAGGAGGAGAAGAAGGGAAGAGGAAAAAGGAGGAGAAAAAACAAAAGTACAGGAGAACGAAGAAGAGGAAGGCAAGGATATGGTCGGAAAAAAAAGAGGGAAATGAAGAGAAGGAAGGAAATGGAAGAAGAAGGAAAATAAGAGAAATAAAAGGAATATAAGACGAAAATAACGACAATAACGACGACAAAACGATAACGACCACAACAATAATAATAACGACAATAACAACGACATAAACAATGATAACGACCACAACAAAAACGATACAATAATAACGACCCCAACAACAACGATAATAACGACCACAACAACAATAATAACGAACACAAGAACAACAGCAACGATAATAACGACGAAAAGAAGAAGAAGAATAACAACAACGGTAAATAAGAGCATTGAAGAACAGCGTGGAGAGACTGAGCGCCGCCCTAACTATACTTCGTTTACAGAGGAGCTTTCTGGCCAACCCTCCGCGCTAGAAGGACACGTGGGGTTGCGTGGAGAAGAGCAGTCACATATTAAACACACATTGGCTTTTCCGCCTATGAGTCCTTGTGGTGAGACGGACGAGGGGAGGAAGGAGGGTGGAATGGGAAGGGGAGGGAGGAGGAGGAGGAAGCGGAGGGTGAGAGGGAAGCAGAGGAAGGGAGGGAAGGAAAAGTGAGTGTGAGAGTGAGGGAGAAGGGTGAGGAGAGGGAAAGGGAGGCTAGTTGGGTGGAGAGGTTAGAGGATGAGTGGGGAAGGGTGAAGGGAGGGAGGGGTGAGAGGGGTTAAGGAAGAGAGGGTGGGGGGAGAGGGGATGAGATGGGGAAAGGGGGAGGGGGTTATTAGGTGTTTTGTTTCCTTCTCTATTTCTCTTCTTCTTCTCCCCTTTCCCTCCTCCTCCTCCTCCTCTTCCTCTTTTCCTGGTTCTCCTCTTCCTCGTGCTTCTTTTCATCTCCTCATCTACCGTCTAAAGCCCCTCTTCCTCTTCATCAACGCTTCTCTATTCCTTATCTTTATCTCCTCCAATTCTTCATCCTTTTCGCCCATACACCTATCCTCCTCTTCTTCTGGTCCTCCACCTAACCTACCTCTTCCCCTTCCTCCATTTCCTCCTCCTGCTCACCCCACCTCCCCACTTCATCCTCCTTCTCGTTTTGCTCTTCTTCCTCCTCTTCTTCCTCTTCCTCCTCCTCCTCCACATCTCAGTGCTGGTTAATATTTCATAGTAAGAGGCAAGTCTGACGAGGTAAAGTTACTACGCTGAGTTAAGACCCTTACGTTCTGCCTTTATACGTCCCTTGTATGTCCCCCCTGATGTGTTTCCCCCCTGGTGTGTTTCCCCCCTGGTGTTTTTCCTGCTGGTGTGTTTCCCTCTGATGTGTTTCCCCCTGGTGTGTTTACCTGGTGTGTTCCAAATATCTCCCCACGTATCTCACACATAGTATCCCCCCCCTGGTATCTCCCTTAGTATCTCCCACTTAGTATCTCCCACCTAGCACCTCCCACCTAGTATCTCCCCTTAGTGTCTCCCCTTAGTGTCTCAGCAGGCGTCTGATGCTCGGATGGTTCTAAATAATAATAATATGATCCGGGAATTTCAATTTAGTTCTTTAATAAAGTCGTTGAGAAGGTGTGTTGCCATGGTTACGTTGTTGTCGTAGTAGTTATTGCCAGTTCACACACACACACACACACACACACACACACTTATAAACTGTATTGGTTGTGAACAAGTAAAGAGTCTGACTGGGACAGTAGTCTGGAGAGTTTAGACTGATAAAAGTTTCTTAACTCAGAGCAATTAACCTTGTCACACGGTAATTTGTTGCTGGGAGTTGCAGTGTACCTTGCACACGTTGCAAGTAAACGGAATTACACTTAGAGAGTTGGATGTTCTAGATGCAGACCGGCCTCACTAACGACTTGTCCACTTAACAACTATGACATGTACTGTACATATAAATGACTGTTTACACGTGCAAAACATAACCAGAAATATAAAATAGTTCCATATGTAACACAATATGGAGCTGGTCACGGGCTGCATTAACCTACAAGTGACAAAAGTATCTCTTACAACGTTACTTTATCATCAAGTACATCAGATATATGACCTTGTCTGATTAATCGTAACCAACAATCTTACTATGTAGAGAATATTTATTGTTTTAGAACTCAAGTATAAATATGTAAACATCCAGTTAAACCTCGCTAAAGATATAATGCAGTAACACAACCCAGCTTAAACCTAACTTAGAAATAACTATGAACTCTGAGACAATGTTTCCTTGTCTCGTGTGTGTGTGTGTGTGTGTGTGTGTGTGTGTGTGTGTGTGTGTGTGTGTGTGTGTAACAGTTCCTCGTAATCTGGTGTCTTTGTAATCATTAATGTGCTGGTGTTGATGTTATAATGTATTACTGCGACTTCCATAACTAAAGTCTTACAGCACGTATTCTAGGTTACTGCTACACTATTCATGAACAACTAAAAATCAAGAGAGATTCATATATCTAGTTATACACTGAACACATTTACTGCACCTCTGTTCTGTACATATACCTCACTGGGGGAAATTGTTGTGTGTAAAGGTTAGGTAATACTGTTTAATAGTGTGTACATTACTCCTGAATATAATGTTGAACTCTCATCATTTTGAAGTCTCAAACTGTACCTGTAATTATACCTGTACTGTACCTTTTTCTGAATTAATTAAGCAAAATAAAATAAAATATATGACAGGTAATGATTTAATAGGATTTTAGTATTATTTTATGCCCGTCCAGCTAATAGTTGGTTCACTATCAACACCACAAAGTGCACTCGTTAACAGCTGACTGTACATGGCGGTAACCCAACCCTCCACTCCGAGAATCGAACCTGTAACCAATACGCTGACGAGGCGAAACTCAACCACTAGTCTACGAAGCCACTTTCTTCTTCCTCGGTAAAATATCCAGAACTTATTATTCTTACACTCGATTATTGAGCTCCTTAAAATGTAAATTATCAACAGACCTACTCATCCATTTATCTCAATTAGTGGCTAAAGTTGCCCCTTAACCCTAGAAAACAGAAAATTGAAGGGCAAACTTAAGTATATCTCGCTGACTGTACTATACACTGAGGTTGGCGCCATTGTGTTCTTTCGTGCTTGGAGTTACGACCTAAGGTAAAGTCTCAGTACAATAGTGATGTCATTTTGGATGATCACATAACCTCCAGTAAACCAATATATCTTACAGTATATATAATAAAGTTTAAGGTAATAATTAGTCTTAAAGATTATACCTATTACAATTAAAACTACAGAACGACACTCACTTAGCAGCAACGGACCTCTGCCTTGTCAAGTCTCGTCACTGTCCGCCCAGTAGTGTGGAAGGAGTTAAGGGCGGAGGGACGGACAACACAACCCGCTCGTACGGATATAACCCAAATGTACTGTTATCATATTCATGTCTACGGGTGAGAGGTTTTAAGGGTACGATTGAGTGATTGAGCGAGTTTATGAGTGTGTGCGGCAGAGAGAGATCATCTACTGTAGGTTACTCTTACATTATTAACCGAGCCAGCAAGGAGGACCGTGTGGAGGTTTGTGAGGCCAGCAAGGAGGACCGTGTGGAGGTTTGTGAGGTCAGCAAGGAGGACCGTGTGGAGGTTTGTGAGGCCAGCTAGGAGGACCGTGTGGAGGTTTGTGAGGCCAGCTAGGAGGACCGTGTGGAGGTTTGTGAGGCCAGCTAGGGAAACCATGTGAAGATCTGTGAGGCCAGCAAGGAAGACCGTGTGGAGGTTTGTCAGGCCAGCTGGGAGGACCGTGTGGAAGTTTGTGAGGCCAGCTGGGAGAACCATGTGGAGATCTGTGAGGCCAGCAAGGAAGACCGTGTGGAGGTACGTGAGGCCTGCAAGGAGGAATATACGAAGTCAATACGAGAGTCGTCAGTCGTGGCATCGAACTATTTATACAAGGACGAGAAGGACTGCTCAAAATGAACCGTAACATGAAAAGATCAGAGTTTCTCGTCTGGGTCTTGTACGGTGTAGTAATTCCACACTACATCACCAAGCTGCACCACCTTCGTTGACTACACAAACGATCTTATATAACCTCATGAAGGATAAATACTGAATACTGTACTTCCTATTTGTAGTAAGCGACTTAAGGACGAAAATTACATAACCTTAAACTCCAAGATCGACATTATAAACAGGTCACTTAAAGACTATAATCACATAACTTCAAATAACCAAAACACTCAATTTTTTTGTTTACATATTCCATAACTTAAAGGGCGATGATTATAATTATGACGTCGAGTATACCAAATTATAAAACAAACTTAAAGACGCCGTTTACATAGCCTCAAGTATACCACCATATAAGAGCAAGACTCCATATACATTGCTACACCCATTCTACTCTATGGCCATCGTTGAGTGTACCAATATGGAGGCCCGGCTGGTCGGAGAGGCTTTCATGGGTGGCGGGGCAAACCGGGTTCGATTCTCCGGGTCGGGGTGGGGGCCTAGAGCTACGACAAGTGCCCCCACGAGTGCCGTTAAGTGCCCACCAAGTGAACTTATCTGACGGGGGGACGGTGATGGGGGCAGGGAGTGAGAGGGGTGTATGGCTCGCTTGGAGTGGGAGGGTGAGGGGTGTAGAAAGGAGTGGAAAGTGAGTGGGGGGGGATATCCACTTACTTTTGCTAATACTAGGAGCAGGAGAAAAATAAAGAAGAGAAGAAGGGAGAGAAGAAGAAGGAAGAGAAGGAGGGGAGGAGGAAGAGAAGAAGAAGGAAAAGGAGGAGGAGGAGGAGGAGGAGGAGCTGTAAACACCTCCCCCCTTGTGACCGAACGCAGATCGTTTTCTCCTTAAGTCAGTGTGTCAACAACCTGAGCCTCACAGCAGGTTGACACAACGAAGGTGAAGTGAGAGATCTTACACATGTTGCCTCAATTACAGTGTTTGTCCCCGACTCTCAATCCTCGTGTTCTGAAACTCGTGTAAGGCGCTGGCATAAACACACTATCAGGCGCTGACAGACATGTACGCTTAATACACACACATGTACACGTCTTATTACACCCCACCTGTTTTCTTCTCCGCCTTACTACAACCTTCATTCTATTATTCCTATCTTTATAATTTTTGTTTGTTTTCCTTATTTTTTATTTTGTCGTTTCTGTTTATTGTCATGTCCAACCTCGCCTAGCTTAACCTAACCCTTTCCCATCATCACTATCCTCGTCCCCATCACCATTATAAGTACCATTCTAGCCCCTTCATTCACCACCATCTCTGCTCCCATTACCATCTGCGTCTTCACTTCATCCTCCCCATCATCATTCTCATAACTATCTTTGCCACCACCATAACAGCTACACCATCATCTACACAATCATTTTCTATTAAGTTTCATAACCAACCTTACGGCCATCACTATTACTCCACTACCATCAATGCCTTCACCATCTCATCACCATCACTGTCACTACCATCTATGCCTTCACCATCCCATCATCACTGCCACTATCATCACTGCTACCACCATAACCACCACAACTTCCACCGACAATTCCACCATCACCATCACCACTACCACTTCCACCATCACCACCACCATCACCCCTTCTCCCACACTACTAGACCCACATCAGAGAAACCTCGATAATTCTACTTACAAGAGCAAGGTCCTGACGGCCTCTGGGCCACACACAGGCACGGATGATAAATAATTCTGACTCTTGTTTCCCCAATTCCAGCCCGGCGCGGAGGAAGGCTACAGGGAGCTCCACGACCACCTAAAACCAGCAGCCTTTCCAGGGAGGATTTTCAGGTCTCACGTATTTGTCCGCTGTCGTGGGAGTTCGTGGCAATTCTGCAAGTACTTCTGGGTTGATGTACTACAAGGATGTCTCTCACTTTTCAACACCTACAACGAGGATTTTTTTTTCTCTAAGGTAGAGAAAATATGTTCGATACATTTTCATATATTATGATTCAGTCCATTGTCGTGATATATGGTGGCAACTCTACGAGGTCTGGACTGTGTTATGTTACAGACTTTTGTCTGTTCGGTTTGTAGATTGCATAAGTAAACACACTCAGGAAAGACGATGTTTCCGCGACTGATAGTCAAGACTCACGTATTTGTCGGCTCTCGGGAGAGTTGGTGACAATACTACGTGCGGTTCCTGGATTGTGTCATGTAAGAGTGTTTCTCATTGTTTCCAGAATGCTGTCGAGGAACAACTTTCTCAATAATTCTCGAAATGTGTGGAAGAAAAGCTATCTCATCAGATCCATAACGCTGTGGGAAGATAACTTCCTCCATAATTCCAGACTCTAGTGGCGGGGAAGTTCTGAGAGTAGCTCTAAGTTGGCAGGGAGGGACAGCTTCGTCAGTGCTTCCAGAACTGTGCAAGATAAATGTTTACTTCAGTAGTTCCCGGCACTGTGGCGGGAGCTTTCTCAGTAGCTCTTGGTAGTGGAGGAGCTTTACTTAACATTTACCCAGATGCTGTAGATGAACTTATACAATGGTGCCAGCACGCAAGGTAAAAATGTTCCTCCTGAAGACAGGTCCATGACACCAGGTTCCCGGAGCTATGGAGGAGAAGCCCTTACAGCAGGTGTAAGGTGGTGTGGAGGAGAGAGAGAGAGAGAGAGAGAGAGAGAGAGCAGGAATACTATAGGGATACACGAGGAACCTTGGTGGCATTAATTGTTGATGGCCACCGCCGCCTCCCGGGTCACCTGTGTACAGTACAAGAGCGGGCGAGCACAACACCACCTGACAACACACTCACTCACAGGCTGTGAACAAGACCAAACCTTCACGTCAAGATGTTTCGTTTTTACGAGAATACAAACACGTTGGTGAACAATATGATGAATGATAATAATAAGCGTTCAACTTTAACACTACAATAACAAGAACACCTGAAGCTTAAACATTCATACAATAACGGTGAATAATACTCACAAATGAACGAGGTATATTGAATTTGCTGTAAATACCTCATCAAGGTGAACAATATTCAGCAGGTAGCACTCCGGAAACTCAGGTGTCAGGCAGGGAATCAATAGGAAATAATAATATGTTGAACGCTTCATTGTCACGACATGTTTTACACGATGATCTTTTTATTGCGGGTTTATTTCTTATATCAATTGACAATTAAGTGGGAGCATTGAAAAAAAATAACATCGGACAATAAACAAAGAAAAATAACCCGTAAAATTCATCAAATATAACGTGGGAATGTTAATGTGGTGGTGGTGGTGGTGGTGGTGGTGGGGGCCAGGAGCGGACAGTAACATGTTGTGTGTTGTTCACTGTCTCATCAGGATCACGTTTATGTAAATGTTGTCAACTGTCTTCTGTAACCTGAGTGATTTGTTCATTTCTCTTTACAAATCAAACAAGTGAAATATGTCCATTACTGATGATATTAATGATTTGTGACTTTAATTATTTATTTATTTATTTATTTATTTATTTATTTATTCAACACACTTCACTGAAAATAAACAACTGATGGTTTTGTTGGCTGTTATTGGTCAAGTTAACTTACTGTTCACCTGCACGGTCTAGGAACATTGTATACCTGTATTATTTATGTGCATTCTGAACTGTATACCTGCACTGGGTATATATATCCTGAATCAATTATCATGCCATCGACGTGACCCCAACACAGGTACATCCCCAGCCTATCATACCGTGGACGTGACCCCAACACAGGTACACCCCTGACCTCTCATGCCGTCGACGTGACCCCAACACAGGTACACCCCGGGGTCTATCATGCCGTCGACGTGGCACCAATACAGGTACACCCCGGGTCTATCATGCCGTGGATGTGACCCTAACACAGGTAAGCCCTCTCATGCCGTCGACATAGCAGTAATCACCTCTCTTATTTTCACTTGTTGAGCGTAAGATTAAGCGGATGGTTTCAGCGCGACTGTGTTTATTTAGACGTAAAATTAAGTCAATGTTTACAAATGACTTGAAAATCAGGCATTAGCATAAATAACTATTAGGGTGAATTTACCTTAATTATTGTTTGTGTGGGAGACCCGCCCTATTGTGTGGGGGATCTAGCTGTCTTTTTGTCTGTTTGTCTATGTTTGTTTGTCTGACAGTGTTTCTGTCTATCTGTGTCTGTCTGTCTGTCTGTCTGTCTGTGTCTGTTGTTACATACTTCACACCACACACACACACACTCTCTCTCTCTCTCTCTATCAGTCTCTTTCTTTCTCTTTTTCCTTCTCTCTCTCTCTCTTTCTTCCTCTCTCCTTATCTCCTCTTCTCCCCTTCTTCCAACTGGTCGTCTGTACATCATCCTTCTCTTTCTCTTTCCCCTTCTATATCCATCTATAAGTCTTTCCTTCCCTTTTCCTCTCACCTCTCCGCCCCCTGTCCCTTTTTTTACTCTTCTCCTTCCTCCCCTTCCCTTCTCATCATCATCCCAACCCTCTCATCTTCCTTCTACCTCTACCTCCCCTCTCCTTTCCTCTCCCACTTCCAGCCTTTCCCTCCCCTCTTGCGGCCTCTGTCTCCCCTCTCCCTGCCTCTTCCTCCCCCCTCCCTTCTCCTCTCAGCCAGCACCACCCCTCGCCTGCCCTCTCCCCTCTCACAACCCTTCCCTTTCTCTCTCACCCTCTCCCTTCTCCCAGACTTTCCCTTCCCTCCATCCCTTCCTCCCTCTCCCGCCCTCTCTCTCAGTCAGCTCACCCCATCATATGACCTTTGTTTCGACATGACCTTAAATTTGTGACCTTAAAACATTACCTTAAATCGACCATAACTAAACAACGTCTCAAAGCTAAAATCAAAGAAACAAAACAAACAAACAAACAAACAAACATGACCCGAGGGAAAAAAAAATATAACACTGAAATAAAACAACAACAACATAACCTGGACAAAAAATAAACATGAGAAAATATAACCAATAAAAAAAACACTCCTTTTCCCCCCAAAAATATATATACACGACTGGAGAAAGGAAAAACAACTCGACCCGGAACAAACAAATACACACACACACACACACACACACACACACACTCACACACACACACACACACACACACACACACACACACACACACACACACACACACACACACACATGATATAGCAGATATGTTTCAGCTGTTGTATTTATGGTAGAAAAATACTGAATAAAAAGGGAATAGGAGTGAAACGAAATGAATAAAGACGAAATACAAAGAAAAATACCAATAAAAAATGAAAATAAGATGAGAAAGCAATGAATAACGATCGAAACAGCAGAATAAAGAAAATTGATAAAGATGGATAAAAGAACAACAAATAAATGAATAATTGAAGGAATAAGAAAATAGAGGATAAGGCAAAAATAAGAGAAATGAAAATAATGATGAAAATAGAAGTAAAAAGAAATTAATTACTACCAGAAGATGTGAAAGCAAAAAATAATAATAAAGATGCAAATAAGAGAAAGGGGGAAGGTGTTAGAACTAATCAAACGCTAAACACTGGAGGAGAGGGAAATTGGATAAAGATGGAATTAGTAGAAGGGGAGAGGTGTTAGAGCGAATTAAACGCTAAACACAGCACTAGAGGGAAATTGAATAAAGATGGAACGAATAAAAGGGGGGGGGGCGATAGAAAAAAAAATCAAAACACAGAGAAAAGATAAAAAATAAATAAAGATGAATAGAGGTAAAAGTGAAAGAGGTTACGAATGATTGAATACTGAACGTAGAAGAAGAGAAAGAAATGAAGAAAGATGAGTAGCAAGGAGAGAGAGAGAGAGAGAGAGGAGGAGATAGTACTAATTAAATGAATCACATGTAGCGAAGAGGGACACAGCAGCAAGGTGAAACACGGAATAGTAAAATAGGAGGGAGAGAAACACGATAAAGAGACATAATTCTTTGAGAGAGTGAGAGAGAGAGAGAGAGAGAGAGAGAGAGAGAGAGAGAGAGAGAGAGAGAGAGAGAGAGAGAGAGAGAGAGAGAGAGTAGATAAGTGTGAGGGAGAGTGAGTGAGAGTGGAGGGGAAGTGAGGGAGAATGAGGAAGAATAGAGGGAGAGTGAGGGAGATTAGACAAAGAGTAGAGGGAGAGTGAGAGGGAGTGAGGAAGAATGGGGAGTGGGGGAGAGTATAGAAAGATTGAGAGAAAATGGGGGAGTATAAGGGAGAGTAGAGAAAAAGTGAGGGAGAGTGAGTGAGAGGTACTAGGGGACCTCAGAGACAGTCTTCACGTGGTTGGTCGGCTGCCAGCACCATTGGCCAGATTTATTGTGCCTTTCGTCTCCTTTGTGTCCTCCATGTGTCCTCCCTGTGTCCTGTGTCTTCCTTGTGTCTTCCCTGTGTCTTCCCCTGTGTCCTGTAACATCTCTGTCTTATGTCTTCCATGTGTCCTGTGTCCTCCCTGTGTCCTGTGTCTTCCTTGTGTCTTCCCTGTGTCTTCCCCTGTGTCCTGTAACATCTCTGTCCTATGTCCTCCATGTGTCCTGTGTCCTCCCTGTATCCTCTCTATGTCCTCTCGTATCCACCCTGTATCCTCCTCGTATCTACCCCGTGTATTCACCCAGTATCCTCCCCTATGTATCCTCACCGTATCCACCCCATGTATCCTCCATGTATCCTCACCTTCGCCTTCTAGCTACGGGATTAATTACTCAACAATATCACGTGACATTTAATTAACTTTCAATAAAAAAAACTTTCCCGTGTTTTGTTTTTATCCCCGTGTGAGTGTTTTAAAACGGCGGCGTGATAACCTGAGACTATCCTGTTAAAATTCTCTCTATGTATTTGCAGTATTAACTTGTAATATGAGCCCAGCTGTTGAGTATTGTCAAAGGCGGGGAGGGAAAAAGGTGGACGAAATGAATAGAATGAATACAATGTTGAAACGAAGACGATTGTAAAAGTTCTGTCCTATACCTTTGAAGTGAAGTCATACATACATACATACATACATACACACATACATATAGACATACATACATACATACATACATACATACATACATACATACATACATACATACATCTAATAAACATAATTTTTTAAGATTGTATGTTAACCCTTTGAGGACGATGGTTTAATATCTATTGACGTGAAGGAGGTATGGCGGCTCAAACTCTCGGTCAGATAAAAAAAATATATATATATATTTATATATATATATATATATGTATATATATATATATATATATACATATATATATATATATATATATATATATATATATATATATATATATATATATATATATATATATATATATATATATATATATATATATATATATATATATATATATATATATATATAGAGTATATATCAGTGTAGATGAGGTTAGGTGAGGAATCTAATTAAACCACTTCACTACAAAATAAGAGGTAAATAATAACATCTATATACGCTAAGTTTATCCACTGATCTAAAAAGAAATAAATATATTAAGCGAGTTTTGTTTTCTTGTAGTTTATCCATTATAGAACGAAAAATAAATAAAATCCCATAAAATTTGAATATATGTGAAAAAAGGACGACCAAATACTTTTGAAAATAATACAAAAAACTACTTAGGGAGGCACTACTTTATATGACTTTAAATAACCCAGATTTTAACATTCTTGGGGAGGGAGGGAGGGAGGGAGGGAGGGAGGAAGGAAGGACAGAATGTGTTATATCAAGTAAAAGTTTTGTGAAAGATTTTGTACTTTCTAAACTTTGGCTTATTAAATCAAGTCAAAGTTTCTAAAGAGGGAGTACTTCACTGCATTACAAACTTTAACTCTCGGCCGCCTCAACAAATTTATCTGGAAGTGTGAAGCCTGTTGTAGCCTGCGGATGGTGTAGTTCCTCTCCTGACGTAGCCTGCGGATGGTGTAGTTCCTCTCCTGACGTAGCCTGCGGATGGTGTAGTTCCTCTCCTGACGTAGCCTGCGGATGGTGTAGTTCCTCTCCTGACGAGCCTGCGGATGGTGTAGTTCCTCTCCTGACGCAGCCTGCGGATGGTGTAGTTCCTCTCCTGACGCAGCCTGCGGATGGTGTAGTTCCTCTCCTGACGAAGCCTGCGGATGGTGTAGTTCCTCTCCTGACGCAGCCTGCGGATGGTGTAGTTCCTCTCCTGACGCAGCCTGCGGATGGTGTAGTTCCTCTCCTGACGAAGCCTGCGGATGGTGTAGTTCCTCTCCTGACGCAGCCTCTGAGTGACATTATCCGATTACACTAAACTTTGTTCAACAGATAATTCCAATCAATGCCCAGAGTATAGATTATTATGACGTGTTGTGTATTAGAGGTACGGCCGCCCAACCACGAAAAGAGAGAGAGAGAGAGAGAGAGAGAGAGAGAGAGAGAGAGAGAGAGAGAGAGAGAGAGAGAGAGTATCGTTTTGTAACGGCAGGAGAGGAAGCAGTTTAGTAGACCGTCGGGTGTAGAGGGATGGAACGCCCTTTGGATGTGAGTATAGCAGATGGTCTCGGATCATTTTCCAGGTTAAAACAATTTGGACAAAACTATCATCCTGGGAATCTCTGTAATGGTTGGAAAGGGAGGAAACGTCCATGCTCTAAATATATTCAATTTCAGACATAAAATCGTATGACTCAAGGCTTTATATTATATTTTTCTCCACAATCAAAGATAACTTGATTAAAATATACAATAACTAATCTATTTTTGTCTATCATTCCCAAAGCAATATTCATAAACCACAGAACGCAACTCGAGTATGTGTGTGTGTGTGTGTGTGTGTGTGTGTGTGTGTGTGTGTGTGTGTGTGTGTGTGTGTGTGTGTGTGTGTGTGTGTGTGTGTGTGTGTGGCGTTTTGGGGAGCACAGCGCCCTTCATGGTGGAGAGCCTCTGTGCAGCGCAATACTTCACAATGGGTCTGTCTATAACCAAAGGTAAAGTAGCCAGCGTCGTAAAAATTTCATTATTGCACAACATCCTTTAGGCCAAAATTCATAGGCCACTTTGGTACTCGTGGTGGAGTGGTGAAGCATTTCAAGGGCCGCCTCCTTCATGTTGTGGCCCGTAAGAGGAGAGAGATTTTCCAACCAGCATCACTGACATGTGCACGCTCGGCCCAACCACGCTGCCCACTCACCCACTTGCTACGTATATCACTCTATATAATAAAACCTTCTACAAATTATAAAACTTATCCCTAAGAAAGTATTCAATATTAAAAAAAAAATGACTAATACAATAATGTACATATCTTAATCCCTTTAAAAACAAGATAATTTTCTATACGTATTCAACTAAACCTAAGAAAACGTGTTCTATATTAACTTGAGCAAATTTCCGCTTTTGGCAGGACCAGTGTTGACCGGTTCTTAAAACAACCTATAGGGCCGGGACAAGTGATCAAAGCGGGCAATAATTCCCTATGAATAAAATTAAAACAATGATTGGCACTCAGTTGTCCGATTGTCAAGTTTTATTACTGCGGTTCTTTAAACAGGAAGTCACTGTAACTCTTCACTCACAGACGGACAATATTTTGCTGAGAAGGACGACAGAACTCTTTTGGATGCCTCTGCTGTTTACGCTTATTCCCTTATTCCAATTTTTGCACATAGTTACAGAGGTGACAGGCGGCCACGCTGGACTACTCTATAAATTTTAGTGGTGATAGGTGGCCACACCGGGCTACTCTCCTAATCTCAGTGGAGACAAGTGGCCACGCTGGACTAATCTGCAAGTTTTAGTGCTGACAGGTGACCACTTTTCGCTACTCTACAAGTGTCAGTGGGGACAGGTGGCCATGCTGGGCTACTCTCCAGGTTTCAGCGGTGAAAGTTGGCCATAATTCAACACTACCTGGCCCCCAGAGTACATGAACTGAAGGTCTTCCGTACTGTAACACAACAACAACTTTTCTACTTAGTTGTACTTGCAGATTTATGGTCTTAATTTATTGGGGCATTGGATAACAAATTCTCCTGATGAATGCACTCATAAACCAGCGACCCTGATCTACCTCCACATAAACCATTGTTCCAGCCTCATGTACACATAAACTATCGGCACTGATCTACATAATCATTGTACCTGGTGTATGTATGCATAAACTATCACCCTGATCGATATACACATGAACCATAGACCCCAGAATTATGTACGAATCAGCCAATTGTACCTGGTTAATGTATGCATGGTCTGACCGTGATCTATGTGCACATAAATTATTGACCCTGATCATTGTGTACATACAAAACTACTGCATTGATCCGTGTACATTATGCTACCTTGTGCATGTGTGCATCATCATTACTACCATCTAGGACTCCTAGCTACACCTACCTTAGACAATGCGTTCAATCTGTCTGCCTCCACTAAATCACTCCTCTCTCTCTCTCTCTCTCTCTCCCCTTTCATTAATGCCCTCCCTTTTCACCCACTCTTACTCTCTCCCTCCTTACCTGTCTCTTTTCCTTACTCTCCCATCCTATCTCACTCTCCCTCACCCTCTCTCCTTCTCTTTTCTCCTCTCCCAATCTTCATATTCATTTCTCAACCATCTTTACTCTGTCCCTCTTCCTTTCTCTTACTGATCCTCTCTCTCATCCACCATCTCTCTCTTACTTTCTCACTCTCATTTCCTTTCTCACAACCACCATATCTCTTGCTCTCCCTCTCTCCCTCCCCTCTCAACCACTCTCTCTCTTGCTCTCCCTCTCTCCCTCCTCTCTCAACCACTCTCTCTCTTGCTCTCCCTCTCAACCACTCTCTCTCTTGCTCTCCCTCTCACTCCTCGCTCTGGCCAGGATGAGGTAAAGAAGCAATAAGGTGTGCTCAGGTGTACCAGGTGGAGTCAAGCTATACCTGTAACATGTGATCCTGAAGACTCCAGTGTGGCTGTGTATTGATCCTACTCTGCCTCCTCCCTCCCCTCTACCCCCCCCTCTCTCTCTCTCTCTCTGTCTTTCTCTGGTTGTAAAGTTACTCTCTCTCTCTCTCTCTTTCTATCTCTAACTAACTCTCTTTATCGTTTTATCTTTATTTGTGAAGAAACTCTCTCTGTCATTGGCTCTCTCTCTGCTGGTAAAGTTGTTTTCTCTGTCTCTCTCTCTCTCTCTCTCTCTCTCTCTCTCTCTCTCTCTCTCTCTCTCTCTCTCTCTATACCTCTCTCTGTATGTCTGTTTGTTTTTCTTTTTTCTCGCTCTCTTTCTTTCTTCTGACCTTAAAGTTACTCCCTATCTCTCTATGTTCTAAAAATTATTTTCTCTCTTTCTGACCGTAAAGTAACCATCCGACCGTAAAGTTACCATTTTTCTCTGACGGTAAATTTACTCTCTCTCTCTGTGGCCGTAAAGTAACTCTCTTTCTCTCTAACCGTAAAGTTATTAACTCTTTCTCTCTCTGTCGCTCTGTGGGAAAAATTACTTCATAAAGCATATCTTTCTCCCTCTTCGTTACGCTGACTTCTCTCTCGCCCTCTCTTGTCGTAAAGATTCTCTCTTCTCGTAAAGATGCTCTCTCTTTCTCTCTCTCTCTCTCTCTCTCTCTCTCTCTCTCTCTATCTCTCCCTCCCAATTCCCACCCCCCTTCCTCTCTCTCTCTCTCTTACCTTATATAATAGGTATCGAGACAATAATACGTAATGGTGCGTAAGATGGATGAGTGGATGAGGGGTCAAGTGGGAGTGCGAATGAGGTATAAGATTGATGAGTGGATCATGAGTCAGATGGATGAGTGGATGGTGAATCAGATGGATGAGTGGATGATGAGTCAGATGGATGAGTGGATGGTGAGTCAGATGAATGAGTGAATGATGAGTCGATGAGAGGATGAGGATGAGGATGGATGAGACATAGAATGAATGCATTTCAACCATAAAATATAAGCGTGTTCACCCATACTTTGGACAATTACATAAGTAGTGTGAGAGCCATGTATCATGTGAGTGGACGTGGGGGGACAGAGGGGTGGTGAGGGACACATAGAGGGGTGGTGGAGGGACACAGAGGGGGTGGTGGAGGGGAAACATAGAGGGGTGGTGAGGGGACAGGAGGGTGGGAGGGGACAGAGTGGGTGGGAGGGGGACACATAGAGGTGGTGAGGGGACACAGAGGGGTGTGGAGGGGACAGAGAGTGTGGGGTGGTGGAGGGAACACATAGAGGGGTGGTGGAGGGCAGGTGTGGGGACACAGAGGGTGGTGGAGGGACGAGAAGGTGGTGGAGGGGACAGAGGGTTGGTGGAGAGGACACTAGAGGGGGTGTGGAGGGACAGTGGTGGAGAGGGACACACAGAGGGTGGTGGAGAGGACACTAGAGGGGTGGTGGAGGGACACATAGAGGTGGATGCGTCTCTTGTCAACAACATCTCCTCTCCATAGTGAACGTCCACCACGACACTACCACCATCTGCCCAGCACAGAAGTAGCAGCAGCAGTATCACAATAACACCTCACAACACACAGTAGACGGCCTCTACAACACACAGTAGACGGCCCTCACAACACACAGTAGACGCCTCCACAACACAGTAGACGGCCTCAAACACAGTAGACGGCCCTCACAACACACAGTAGACGGCCTTCTAACACCAGAGTCGGCCCAACAACACACAGGAGACGCCTACAACACAACAGTAGACGGCCCTCACAACACACAGAGAGACGGCCTCATCACAAGGACACCCATAAACACACAGAGACACATAGAGAGCCTCACAACACACAGTAGACGGCCTCACAACACACAGTAGACGGCCTACACAAGTAGAGAGCCTCACAACACACAGTAGAGCCTCCCATGCACATAGAGACTACCACAACACACAGTAGACGGCCTCACAACACACAGTAGACGGCCTCACAACACACAGTAGACGGCCTACACTCCCTCACAACATAATGCAAATTAAGATCTAACATTTAAATTTATTCCCCCACAATCTCCTCCTCTACTTTTTTTTATCAGAGAAGCTACCAGACGAATACTTATTGACCGCCCTGTCTGTCTGTCTAACTGTCTATCTGTCTATTCGTCTACGTCCCTGTCTGGATGTCTGGAGAGTCTGTTGTTGTCTGTCTGTTTGTCTGTCTGTTTGGATTTCAGATACTGCCTCTCGGTCTGTCTGTGTGTGAGTCTAGACATCTGTTGCTGTGTGTGTGTGTGTGTGGTGTGTGTGTGTGTGTGTGTGTGTGTGTGTGTGTGTGTTCCCCGTCTGTACGTCTTATCCATGTTTGTATTTCTGTCTCTGTGACTTTCTCTGTCTCATTATTTCTCTATCTCACTCTCTCTTTCTCCTCTTTCTCCTCTCATCTCTCCCTATCTCCCTTTATTTATATCCATCCCAATTCTCCCGTCTCTTATCTCTCACTGCCCTTTCTGTCTCTCCTTATCTCCCTCCCCTTTATCTGATAAATCGTCTCTCTGTCTCTCCGTCTCTTCTTCTCTCTTCTCCCCCTTTTATTTCTCTTTCCCTTCTTCCTCCTTCCCCCAATAAACTAGAGTGACGATTAGTGTTGTCAACTCAGTTCTCGTAGGAGAGAGAGAGAGAGAGAGAGAGAGAGAGAGAGAGAGAGAGAGAGAGAGAGAGAGAGAGAGAGAGAGAGAGAGAGAGAGAGAGAGAGAGAGAGAGAGAGAGAGTATAATTATCAATCAGACGTCTTAGGGAGGACTTAGCAATAGCTACACATACATACATAGACACGTACACGGTTATAGACATACATGTACCACCACACTGCATCTCATTCAACGTCAAACAATCATAAGCAACAGACCAAACACACACACACACACACACACACACACACACACACACACACACACACACACACACACACACATGAATACATAAAACTAGACAATCACAAACCTGTCTTACAGTTATTATGTTAAGCTTTGGGCCACAGGGTACCTTGGCACTCCTGGCTCCCTTTTACCCTGGCAACCTGGCACCCTGCACCCTTGTACCCTGGCACCGTAGCATTCTTGTACCTTGGCACCCTCCACAATTCCCGTTGAATCGCATAATCGCGCTGATAACTCAAATTAGATTACACAATTTAAAATGCCCCCCACACACTAACAACCAAACACAAACCCTCCCCATAAACAAACAAAACAAATACAACTTTTCCTCACATTCAAGCACAAATACCCCCTAACAAACACACTTCCACATATACAAAACAAACACCATCTTCCCATACACACACAAACATTCTCACATATGCAAAAACAAACACAATCACACACAAACACTCTCTAAAGAAACACACACATACAAAACAAAACAAACAAAACAAAATACACTCACACACAAACAAACACAAACACTCCCCTCACACACAAACAAACACAAACACTCCCCTCACACACAAACAAACACAAACACTCCCCTTACACACAAACAAACACAAACACTCCCCTCACACACAAACAAACACAAGCACCCCCTACAACAGACACACTCCTACATGCACAAATAAACACAGAGTATAATAGAGGGTTTCTAACTTGTGATATATTATGTCGAGGAGAAAAACTGAGTTGAAAAAAGTTGAGTTAATAATACATGATTAACACTTAGCAAGTTTGGCTGGGGGGAGGGAAGGAGGGGGAAGAGAGGTAGGGGAGTAAGGGAGTAAGTGTAGTGATTGTTGAGTTGAGGGTGGGAAAAAGGAGGAAGGAGAGGAGGAGGAAGGAAGTGGATTAATATTAGTCGTTAATGGTGAGGAGAGGAAAAGGGAAGGTAGTGGGTGTGGGGGAGGAGGGAAAAGTACTGTAGAAGGGGGTAGGGTAGGGGGAGGGGAGGGGAGGAGAGGAGGAGAAGGAGGAGGTTACCTCGATTCACCCTGTAGAGGCCGCCGGTTCAATCCCGGGGCACTCCCAAACCATCCAGCTGTAAATGGGGACCTGACGTCACAAGCTTGGTAGTGATGGCAGTCGAGTGCAGTGCCGGCCACTAACTCCTTGTGTACCGCAGTCATGCCTATGGGACCCACTTCCCCCAGTATACCGGGATTCTGTTTCAGTATACCGGGCCTCTGTTTCTGCATACTGGGGTTCTGTTTTAATAAACCGAGGTTCTGTTTTAATATGCCGAGGTTCTGTTTCAATACACCGGGAATGTTTCAATGTACTGGGATTCTGTTTCAATATAACTGTTTTCTGTTTCAATATACCGGGATTCTGTTTCAATATACAGAGGTTTTGTTTCAGTATACCAAGGTCTTTGGTTCACATATCAACAAACCAGAGCCACCCTCTCCCCACCACCCCCCACCCCCCCTCTTCCCCACAACCCCCCACCCCCCCCCTTACCCATTCTCAATATCCTGGCAACCGTCTACTTCAGTGTCTTCGCTATGGTGACTTCCTTACTGCACACCACTCCAATAATCCCTTTGTCGTGCCCGAAGAGGAGGTCATACTTTAATATAACCAGAAGGTCATCATACTCCACATGAAAAAAAAAAGAGGAAGAAGAGCAACAAGAGGAGAATAGGAGGAGAAGAAGGAGGAGGTGTTCCATCTTCCTCTTACCTCCAGATGGTAAGATGATAAAGAGGAGAGAGGTACGTGAAGAATTGAAAGCTTCGCGAGAGGAGGTCGACATTGGGCATCTTCGGGAGATGTCTTTGAAGACGTCTCGGCGTACTCTCGTTACTGTCCCGAGCCTTTGACGGAGAATAAAGAATGATGGCCGTGCAAATATGAGGCTTTCTGAAAAATGTTGAGGGCCCCGGGACGAATACCTGACGAATGTGGGATGGGGTGAGAGAAGGGCAGGAGGAAGAGAAGGGGCGGGGGAAGGAGGGGAAAAGAGGAGACAGAGATAGGGAATGGAAGAAAAGGTAAAGAGGTGGGAGAGGGGACATGAATGGAGTGTTGGAACAGAGAGAGAGAGAGAGAGTGTCACTCAGTATTATACCCTGTCCTCCAGCCACTCGTCACAATTTATGGAGAATAAAAACAAAACTTAAAAGGAAAGAAGACATGAAAGGTAAGTGACTTAAATATCAAGGTTGTGGGGGTGACCGTGGGAACTTTCCCTGTGTGGGGGGCGAGTGTGTGGGTGACCATGGGAACTTTACCTATGTGGGAGTGGGGGGCGGGGTGCGTGGGGGGTGACCGTGGAACTTTACGTGTGGGGGTGTGTGGGTGTCGTGGGAACTTTACCTGTGGGGGGAGGAAGGTGGGCTGCCTCTAATTTGCGTCACAGATTTGCATATTTTTTCTTTAAATTTTTTTTTATGTGTTTGTTTATACATACGTTGGGGATTGTGTCTGTGTGTGCTTGGGAAAACACAGACACACACATATAGTCACTGGTACATGTTTACATTCAAACAAACCGAATAATTGATAGATAATATAATAGGCTATAGGTATTGATATTCATTTAAGATGACTAAATAAGGACTACATCATTTATACACTCGCGTTATCATAAATTTAACCATGTATCTTTGTTTTAAAATCAATCTTTACGAGTTTATTTAAAACATAACAAAACATTCTAATCTCTTAATGGAAACACAACGTGGATTATTATCCGACACACCGATGTCTTCCTGTGTATTTCTATTTTCAATTGGTGACATCCAGCGGGAGTCACCAGGCGCCCAAGAACCTTCTCTCCCAACACAATAAGTCTTAGAAATTACGTTCCAATATCTAAATTACATCTCTTCACTACGACGTAAGAAAACGACACACACTCTGATAGCAACTAACAACTGGGATCGCTTGAATGTTAACTTATCAAAATTCAACTTTCACAGCCACCAGTCTCCCCTTAGAACTGATGAATTACTGAACCACGCTGAAAAAAAATACTGAATCCGAGCTTGTAAAATATTAATTTGTTTAAGTTTACATTCAGACAGTTTAGGAAGAGAGGTACAAGAAGCAGGTGCAGCGTTAAGAGGATTATTAAAAGGGTGAGTCCCAGCGGGCGTCACCCAGCGAGCTCCTCCTCTCCTCCAGGCAAAGACCAGGAAATAATCTGGCTTTAAAACTGCAGAGCTTCGTTGGGACAGTTATGTGGCCTCGGTGTAGCCAAGACCAACCCTTCCCGACGAAAGAGGACAAAAGACAGACAGACAGACAGACAGACAGATAGACAGACTAATAATAGTGGAGAAAGAAAAAGAAACAGTGAGAATAAATGGAAGAATTGAGTTTAATCAGTTTTGGCGAAGCAGAATAAAAGGGAAAATAGTCTTTGAGGAGGAAGAGAAGAAAAGGAAAATGATTTATTATTGGAAGTTGTATTGTTATATATTGAGGTGCTTCATCTGCCAGGGTGTCTATTATTATTATTATTATTATTATTATTATTATTATTATTATTATTATTATTATTATTATTAATGTTGTTATTGTTGAAGAAGAAAGCGAGCAAGAACAAGCAAGACATAACATTCTAATAGAAGACAAAAAGAGAAAACATCAAGAGCAGCAGCCATGAACCTTGAAGTATGACTTTCCCTTTATATAATGGACAAAGAACTGGTCACTGACTACATTAACTCATACTGGAAAAGAAAACATCCCTCAACACTAAAAAAAAAAAAAAAAAATCTTTTATCAGTAAAGTCATTTAAGACGGACAAACACCTGATTTACACTGAGAAAAATTACATTAAATATTTTACCAATTGAGAGTAACAAAAAAGATAGCTTGAAAAGAATCAGTTTAGCAGTTATGTAGTTTTAAGGAGGTTTATTCTGAATGGAAATTGCTAGATACTTTTTTCCCTAGTAATCACGAGGCTGTATTCAAATTAATGTCTTTGTTCATACTGGGAGGAAATTAATTATGCGTCTCAGTGCCTTCGTTATTATGGTTGTCATTATCTCCGTGTAAACAAGGTGTTCTCTCTTTCTCTCTCTCTCCCTTTCCCTTCCACTCCTTCCCACCTCCCTGTTCTCTTTTTCTCACTCCTCCACCCCCATCTTATTCCTTCCTCACACCTGTTTCCTAACCTCCCTTTTCTCCTTTTTTCCAACTCCTCCTTTCTTCCTCTCTATCCCCTCCCCTTCTCTTTCTCATCCACCCTCTCACCTTCTCATACCTTCCCTCTCAATATTTTCCCTCTTCTTACCTCTCCGATTCCTTCCCTTCTTCCTTTTATTCCCATCTATCCCATTCCTTTCCTTTTCGTTTTCGCATCTCTTATCTCCTGTACGCATCCCACACCCCCTTTGTACTTCATCCCTCCTCCCTTATCCTTCCCTTCCCCTCTCGCTTGACCTTTCCCTTTCCATCCATATCTCCTTTCCTCCCTTACCTTTTCCTTTCCATCTCCCTCCTCCCTTACTCCCTCTCTTTTCCATCTCTCCCCTTCTCTCTCACCTCTCCTCTTCCTGCACTCCCTCTCCCCCACCTTAATCCCTCCCTCCTCCCCGGCACGGCTCAGAGCTTGTCCAAAGAGTTATTGGTGTATTTCAACATTTAAATCAAAGGTTCTGTTTTAAAAGCTGGTGGTATTACCGTCACCAGAACGACACTCACATTTTCACCTCATATCTCTCTCTCTCTCTCTCTCTCTCTCTCGCTCTCTCTCTTCTCTAAAAGGAAAGAAAGATCATGTATGTTATTGCATGTATTATATGATCTTATAGTGAGTAATATTATAGTATTTCACATTATTAAAGTGTTGTTTTATATGAATCTTTTGCTTTTCGATATGACTATTACGTTATTGTATACCGATGTAATAATTCATAATACTGTTGGGATATTATTTTATTTTACTATTATAATTAGGTGAGGTGAGGTGAGGTTTATTATTAGGATATTAATGGCTAAATTGCTCCTCCCTTCCCTTAGTTACTGTACGGATGAAAATGTGTTTGTTAACTGCATGTTCTTTATGTTTAGCTCCTTAGCCCCTCAAAAAATACGAAAAAGAAAACAATAATAACAACAAAGCATTTTCTCCACCACACCACACCACACCACACCACACCACACCACACCACACCACTTTCCGGGACCAGTGAATTTAAAACAAACCACACGTGAACTATGTCTGAGTTTTAGCCATATTAAACAACTGACGGTAAATACACCAAGTCTTACAACGTTCAGTGGTTCACATCTGCTGAAATAAGACATAGTTTAGTGATTTTGGTTTTTTACTCGTCGGGGTATGTGAAGCACGGCGGGGGGGGGGAGGGGAGGCCAGGGGACGGAGAATAACTTATTTCGTAAATCTTAATAATTACTTGATCAAAAACAATAGGTAAGAAACCATTTTTTCTTACCGTTTTTTCTAGAAATGCTAAAGCCACTCGAACTATTACTTTATATTATATCAATGTTATATTAATGGAAATAAGAACAACTGACGCACCCGCTATAAGTTTATATTATTTTATAGTTATGGGTTTGTATTTATCGCTTTAAATATCAGTTGATTATTCTATTTACATCATTATACCGATATACTCAGCATGTGTGTGGGGGGTCTATCACTATCTAAACCTGCACACAGTGTTTACAAAGTCGCTTTATGTCCGTGTTTACAGTGTCCCTTGTCGTTTGTGTTTGCTTATTTATTTGTCAAAGTTTACACATTCAAAAGGAAAACATGACACTGGATCTGGTGAAGAGTAACAGTGAAGGAGGACATACCTGTGTTGTGGGTGTGTAGCTTCCCCAGTGGACTCTGTAAAGGAAAACAAAATATGAGTCAATGTAAACACAGAGATCGTGGACTGTAAACACAAACATCAAACGACTCTCAAAACACAAACACCAAGCGACTTAATAAACACAAACACCAAGCGACTCAATAAATACAAACATCAAGCGACTTAATAAACACAAACATCAAGCGACTCAATAAACACAAACATCAAGCGACTCAATAAACACAAACATCAAGCGACTTAATAAACACAAACACCAAGCGATTCAATAAACACAAACATCAAGCGACTTAATAAACACAAACATCAAGCGACTCAATAAACACAAACATCAAGCGACTCAATAAACACAAACATCAAGCGACTTAATAAACACAAACACCAAGCGATTCAATAAACACAAACATCAAGCGAAGCGACTCTCAAAACATCAAGCGACTCAATAAACACAGCGAAATAAACTCAATAAACACAAACATCAAGCGACTCAATAAACACAAACACCGAAGGACCTCATACGACTTAATAAACACAAACACCAAGCGATTCAATAAACACAAACATCAAGCGACTCAATAAACACAAACATCAAGCGACTCAATAAATACAAACATCAAGCGACTCAATAAATACAAACACCAAGCGACTTAATAAACACAAACACCAAGCGACTCAATAAATACAAACACCAAGCGACTCAATAAATACAAACATCAAGCGACTCAATAAACACAAACATCAAGCGACTCAATAAATACAAACATCAAGCGACTCAATAAACACAAACATCAAGCGACTCAATAAACACAAACACCAAGGACCTCATACAAAGATAAACATCAAGAGACTTTGTAAACACCCTGTTGACGCGTAACAAAGGAAGGCCACAGCTAATGACTATCTTCAAGCTCGGAGGTGTGTATCTGAGTGTTTGTGCGTCTGTTTGTCTGTCTGTCTGTCTGAGTACATGAATACAGTCTGGTATAACATGTTTCCGTAATTCAAGGGGATGTGCAATGCATACGCCATTGAGTTAATACTAAGGGTATCGGTTATTTATTTTAGTTCGTTTTCTGTCAGTGTGTTTCAACTTTTTCTTTATTTCTGGGAGGACAAAAATATTCTCGTTGTGTGGAAGACGAAACTCAAATCTTACTCTTCAGCTCAGTACAACTCCCCAGTGGTGGATGGGTGGACGTTTTCCATCAGCTTAGTGTCGTTTGTATAACATTCTCTTTAAATGCACGTAAAACCCTTCTCACTGGTGGACCCATTACCTCTCTCTTGTATATAATTCCTCTTCTTGTATGAAAATTTTGCTCTGCTTGTATAAAATCCGTGTCGTTTGCGAGGGGGCTGGCAGAGAGCAGGGACTTACAGTATCTCCGGGCCTGGTTGGGTCCTGGCAAGTCCGCTCCAAGTCCTCGCAAGTCCGCTTACCGAAGCCATAACCCTCTTAACTGGCGCAAGTCGTTAGCACTGTGGCACACCATTAGCAAAAGGTGCTCTAAACACTATATCAGAGAGAAATTTAAAGCCAACACCATACCGATTCCAATAGAGCAAGAATTTCTTAAGTTGCTTTCTGGCGGCGTAAGGCGATGAGGGAGGAAGGGAGGGAATGGCGGGAAGACGCCTCGTAATGTAAGACGATGGCAACATGGTGTCTTAAGGGTATAACTTTAGTATTTACTTCCTAGACTTTGTGGCGGGGAAAATATGATACACGTGAACATGGAGGAGCTTCATGGTGCTGTCTTGTACCACATAACATACGAGCGAGAGAGAGAGAGAGAGAGAGAGAGAGAGAGAGAGAGAGAGAGAGAGAGAGAGAGAGAGAGAGAGAGAGAGAGAGAGAGAGCGTCAATGGTTGACATATTCTGGTAATTCTACTAATACCAAAAAGCTTTCAGGACCTAGGCACCCAGGAGTGTGGTGATCACTGTTGACGGCCGCTGTCCACCACACCCTTAATTATGTCAAGTGCCTCTAGTTGACTTAGGGTAGAAGCTATCTGTACGTGGTTAATATCAAAGTCAGTAGCTACTTTCCCGTGAGTTGGGAAAGTGAAGACGGTCGAGTGCAGTGTCAGCTACTTTGTCTTGTGTTCAGCGTACTATGTCCTCACTATAATTAAGGATTATTATATTAGGATGACTTAGTTGTTACACTGAAATGAGGGAGTGTTAAGGTGGTGGGGAGGAGCTGCTAAAGGGCTAGGGGAGGGGGTGTCAAGGGAGTGGGGAGGGGTTGTTAAGGAAGTGGGGGAGGGGTTATTAAGATGGGTATCTCGCCTCCAAGCACACACAGCAAGTCCCTGAACGAATCACCACTATCTCGCCTCCAAACACACCCAGCAAGTCCCTGAACGAATCACCACTACCTCGCCTCCAAACACAGCCAGCAGCAGATCGACCTAAGGCTCCTATACGCAGAATCATCCTTTAGCTCTACCTCGACGCCTGGGGTATGAGACTGAGGCAAATCTGTGCTCATCAGTTGTAGGGGACAGTGAAGAATGAGGACCTCGGCTCGCAGGAAGAACACCAACGTTTACACATACATCACCCTGCCACACCCCAGCCTTCCGACCCCCCCAAACAACCCTGCCAACATCTACGGACGAGCGCTCCCGGACGTCTGCTAGAGATTGACTTGATTTTTTTTTCGTTTTTTGCATTCGTTCCAGATCTCTGGTGTCTTGTGTTTACTGTAAAAGGTCTGATTGTTTTTCTTTTCTTCTCTTTTCGTGCGTGTTCCTTTTCCCGAGTTTCATGAGTTAGACAGCAGTGGTCTGTTTGGTAATTTTAAAAGTTGTTTCAGTTCTTGGGTTTATCTTCTTAATCGCTCGAGATCTTTGTGATACAGTTAAAAGTATTTCAGGTCCTGGATTTCTTGTCATTACTGCCTGAGATGTGTTTGATTTTCTTCAAGTGTTTCAACTCTTGGCTGTGTTGTCTTAAGCGCCAGAGATCTGTTTGACTTTATCTTGCTCGAGTTTCAAACTTTGGAGATATTGTCTTCACGTTTAGACTTACAAGATTATCAAACGGTGATCTGTGTGTCCTTCTCTTCTCTATACAAGTTTAATGATCGTATGCCAGAAATCCTTTTATATACGATAAATATTACTAATATATACAGTATATATATATATATATATATATATATATATATATATATATATATATATATATATATATATATATATATATATATATATATATATATATATATATATATATATATATATATATATGTCAGATTTCAGACATCCGTGGAGGCAGATGCGGATGTTCATGTATAAATTTATAAGCTTGATAATATGATAATTTAAATTCATATTTAATTCAATAATTGGCTATTGATAACACATATTAGATATCCATTTAAAACTGATCCATTTTCTCACAAATTAATTCATTTTATTTTGTAATAATCACTTAGATCCATATCTTCTCTTTTTGGACGAAATTTCGCCACACATCTGTGTTACCAGGATGTTGGACGGGGACTCAACCCGTCTTGCATCTCACCAGCCACTTACCCCAACCTCCACCCTCGTCAAGAAAGTGAGCTTATGACATTGTCAGTTACATTAAAGATCAAAGTACGAAAGCTACTCAGTGTTTGGTATTTGAATTGAATGAATCAAGTTATGTTTAAAATAGTTTTTCTGTTTTTTGGCCAAGACTTCTTTCAACCGATTTTGTTTGTCACCATAAATAAGATATGATAAAACTCTCGACCGAGATGCCACAACGGCAACAAGACTGAGTGTGTCGTCACGGTCGGTGGGATACAGTCATGGTTACTTTTGTAATTCTGTTCATGAGAGTGATGAGAATCATGAGGTAATTTTGCTTCAAATTTCAACGATAAATCGAAGCGGAAAGTTATAATTCATGTGTTTTACCGATATATTACGCTAAATAATACACATCACCAACATCCACATCCTGCAGGTGCGGATGTTGCGGATATTGAATTTTATGCGAATTCACATGCGGAAAAATAACACTTCAGTATCTAAACCAGTTAAAACGTATTACTTTGCTAATAAACACAAGTCTCTCGGGTAAACTAACATTGTTATCATTTATTTCTCTAAGCTTTTCGAAACACTTCAAATAATCTTAATTTTTTACTACAGGCTTATTATTACCCCCACAACAGCTGTGTGGACTGTCTGCTTCTTACTCTTACACAAAATGTATTCTAAAATTTCATACTTAATACTCAAGAAAACATTCTGATAATTGTCATATTCATTTAACATTACGATGACAGCTGAAGAGAAACACAAACCTAACCTAACCTAAAGATCTTATATGACGTCAAGGCTCAGTTAGGTTAGATTAGGTTGAGTAAGATTGAGTTGTGTTAAGTTAGATTAGGTTAGGTATACAAACAATGTACAACTGCGTACAAAATCCCTGGACACTTGGCAGTACCTGGCCTGTAAGTACTTGAGGATCATTAGGTGAAGGGGATTGGAATATTTAGGCATTTTGTCAGATTTTCTTTGTCTTCAGGAGTGTTTTTTTTTCCATTTTGTGTTTCCGACATAATATGTGATGAAAAACAGTGTTACTAAATATACCTGTAAACTAATCAGAAGTAGCTGCCAGGCATTACCAGTGTTAAGGGAATTTTGTCCGGAAAGGTACATGGACAGTGAAGGTAAACTAAGAATGGTAAACAGTAAGTCGATTCGATCAAAGACAACCCGTGTAAACCGTCTTATGCTTATTTCCAGTCCGTCACTCCGGTTGGTCGAGGCTTCAGGGAGGACACTTGACGAGCACACGTACTGTTAATATATGAGTTATATGATTGGTTGTTTTTGAGCCCCAGTGAATGGTAAACGGACTGCCAATTGTGTTTTTAGGGTCTTGAAAGAGCGACTCAGGAAACAGGAGCCACTGAAGAGAAGTTAATGGAGATGTCACTTGTTTTTTAGTGTTTTGAAGGAGCGACACAAGAAAGATGAAGCACTAATAACTGCACTGCCGCCGGGGAGGAGTGAGTATTGTAGATCACCTCCACGTCAGCAGCGCCACCGTCGTGTGCTGCGGCGCCTCACACTCGGGAGACACATCGCGCCAGTTTTTATGCCTCGGCTCTCTACCCCACAAGGCTCAAGTTTGTCGGAATTACTGCCAGCGTCGGGAAGCTCCTGGCAAGTTATTTTAATAGCGCTTACTGTTTTGCATTTAGAAATGTTGCAGTGTGGCGGCGGCGTTGGCGGGTCCCACCCTTAAGACTCTGGCTTATTGCAAATGTAATTACTTTCGCTCATATAATTAAGATCGTTATTCTTTTTGTCACGTTAAGTTTTTAGCAGAGGAGAAGTTTACTGATTAAAGATTGATCATCGCCAGGATGTGGAGTATACTGTGTTTTATGACTGTGTACACATCTGCCAGCCACACACTGAGTCATAACAAGAAAGAGTACATCACCCAGAGTCACAAAACATAGGAGTAACATACTGACAGGACTCACATCAACAATAACTACAGTAACCTCAAGTCTTCACCATCGTAGTGATACACACCTACTTTCTCGTTACTGGTTGAAGATGGTGACCACGAACTGTATAACACTAGTACAAGTTCTCACAACACCTCGCCAGGGCTCACTGTCCCCTGAACCCTGTATAAAAGTTCAAAGGGAATTGTGTTATACCGCCGGACCTGACCATTTATATTGCTCTTTTCTCCATCCATCACCAGTCTACTGCCGGGTGAAGGTTTCCTGTAGGGGCGGGAAGCTGGGAGGTGGCGAGTAACTTTAGCTCTCTCCGAATTGGCTAATCACTTTCCCCGCTATACGATCCGCTAATCGATTTAATCCTAGATTCTCATTCCCTGCCAGGTAGATAGAGATGAATGGAACAGAACAACTTATCCAAAGCTCCAGCTCAACCGGGGATCGAACCCAGGATCTATCACTTGCGAGGCGAACGTGGTGGGTAATTATTTAGCTTGTCAACATTGCAGTATCAATTTCGGTGTTTTCATATTCAGGAGTAAAGCGTTTCTCCTCGAGCGAATAAGTCAGACAGATGGCCCAAGAAGGTTCTGGGAGACACACAACCCGGGTAAAGCTTCATAAAGATATATGTCCTTTTATGTTCCCGACCAAAATTAATCAATAAAAAGATCACGATGTAAACAACTTAAAACAATTTATTCTTGTAACAAAATATAACTAAGTTGCGATATATTACTCAGAAGTTCTTTGATCTCAATATATTATTTGTTTTCTTATTGTGGTATTCATTCAACAGGACACAGTAAATGTTGACGTCATGTGTGGGGTGAGTGTCACAGCTGGCTCCTCGTGTTATGGCACCCCCCACCCTAACACAACCAGACTGACCCACCATGTAAAAAACTCCTTATACACGAACACTTGATCTTGCTTATGTTATCAGGGAAAGGATGAAGTATTTCCTTGTAGTATGTTTAGTTATATTCCAGAGCCTGTGTGTATCCAGTAGCTGTCAACAGTTAATAGACAACCGAGAGACTGATCGACCAAGAGAATTAAGCACATCTGATGTCACTATACGTCATAATAACTCCACAAATAATATAAAAATTTAAAACAACACAGCAGCTTTCTTCCTCGTAAACTCTCCTTCCCTCCCTCCCTTCCTTCACCCTCCCTCCTTCCCTTCACCCTCCCTTCTTCCCAGCCATCTTGATACACCCTGCAGTAACACGACCTTCAGGGATGCCAACATAACACATAACACTCTACACTTTACTGTCTGTACTAACCTGATACACATCCCGCCCCAGAACCTTCAACTCCCTCTCCCAGCTCCCCCAGAACCCCCTCCCAACTCCCCCAGCATCCCCTCCCAGCTCCCCCAGCACCCTCACCACTCCCTTAGCACCCCCTCTTAGCTCTACCATCACCCCCAACATCTCTCCTAGCTCCCTAGCACTCCCAGCACCCCGTCCCAGCACCCCCAACACCTCTCCGAGCTCCACAGCACTCCCAGCATCCCCTCCCAGCTCACCCAGCACCCCCACCACTCCCTCCCAGCTCTCTCTCCCAGCTCCCTCCCAGCTCTCTCACCACTCCCTGCTCCCCAATGCCTCCTTTATTATTTTTCTTTTATCGCTTTGTATTTCTCCTCCTTTCCACACCTCCTCATCTTTCTATTCCAGTTATTCTTTTCTGCTTCCTTGTCTTCATTTTCTCCCCACCCTCTTTTGTCTCCCTTTCCTCACTCTTTTCTCTTCTTCCTCCTCCTTCTCTCTTTTGTACATCACTCTCCCTGGCTCTCACCCTCCCTAGCACTCACCTTCCCCTCCCTGGCACTCACCCTCACCTCTCCCTGGCTCTCTCTCCCTGTCTATCACCCTCCTTGGCTCTCCCGCTCCATGGCTCTCATCCTCCCTGGTGCTCACCGTCTCTCTCCCTGGCTCTCCCTCCCTAATACTCACTCTCCCAGGCTCTCCCCCTCTTCCCCCCTCTCCCATGGCCTCCTCACCTCTCCCTGTCTATCACCCTCCTTGGCTCTCCCGCTCCATGGCTCTCATCCTCCCTGGTGCTCACCGTCTCTCTCCCTGGCTTTCACCTTCCTTCACCCTGACTCTCTCTCCCCCTCACCACTACAGCGGACCATTACACCATCTGCTTCCTGTGAAATTTCAATTTACTTAAGGTCTCAGGCTCTCGTTCTTCTTCATAGCCACGAAGGCTTCCTACCGGGCCCGCCAATTACTGTCATGGCAACACTAAAAACGCCTTTTGCAATTACACCTCGTATGGGTACACCCGGGGATAACAGTTTAGCTCAGCAGGGCGTCTGGTCCTCTTTTACATATCTGACGCAAATTTACGCTCCGGCAACTGGGGGAAGAGTGAGGGGCATCTGGAAACAGTAACCATATATGTGGTATTAAGGGGGGATCTGTGTACATGTTGTGGTGAGTGTGGTGGGGGTGCTGTGGTGATATGTGGTGATTGTTGTTTTTGTTGTTGTGGGAATGTGTGGTGAGTGTTGTTGTTGTTGTTGTTGTGGTATATGTAGAGAGTGTGGTAGTGCTGTTGTGGTGACGTGTGGTGACTGTTGTTGTTATGGTTGTTGTGGTAATAGGCGATGTCTGTATTTTTCATGTTCTAGTGAAATATGTGGTGACTGAGTTGTTTTGTTTTTGTTGTTGTTGGTGTGGTTATGTGTAGTGCCTGTGTTGTTGTTCTTGTTGCTGCGGTACATATTGCTATGGTAAGATCGTGTTGTTGTTGTCTTTATTGTTGTGGTGATGTGTCGTAACCACAACTACAACCAGCAGCAGCACTACCATGACCACAACTACCACCATCACCACAGTCTTCCCTAGCTCACCCCAGGTAAAGGTTCTAATACATTGTGTAACCTTTAATCACAGGATTCACCCTTTCAACAGTAATGTAATTTGCAACGTAATTCATATTCAGGTTTTTTCCCGCCACTCTTTGATGTGTCTTATGAAATGTTTCACGCATTAGCGCCGCGCCCCGAAACATGGACGCCCTGAGGAAAGAATTTATAACACCGTAACACTGGCGGTAGCTGTTGGCTATATCCTGTAACAAGGGATATTATGGTAACACTGGCGGTAGTTATTGGTTATATCCTGTTACAAGGGATATTATGGTAACACTGGCGATAGTTATTGGTTATATCCTGTTACAAGGGATATTATGGTAACACTGGGGATAGTTGTTGGCTAAATTCGTTTCGCCAGGATAATTCATGTTAGGACTTTTACTTATTTCACAGTGTCTTAAAACATACAGATGAATAACACAATGTATAAGAAATACCATGCGGATAATTTGTTTCACTAACCTATTACAAAAATCCACTGGCAAACTGGTTATTTACAAATTGATCTTGAGAATTTATTTTAATTATACTTCTCCTTTCAGTAAAGAGCTTTCACGAGAATTATTGAACGATAAAAATCCATTAATGAGATGAATGATGGTACAGTAGACTCAGTAATGTTTATACCATCAACAACTCTATTAACTTTCTGAGAACTATGAACGACTCTTAAGGATTTTATTCTGGTTAACGTCAGACAATTTTATTAACCTGAAAATCTACCACTTAAGATATCAAAGGTATACATTAAAGTGCACCAATCTGTTATGTACTTCAAAACACACACACACACACGTGATGCCCCTCATAACACCATCTGTGAGGGAGTTACTACACCACGTGAGGCCCCTTATAACACCATCTGTGAGGTAATTACTACACCACGTGAGGTCCCTCATAACACCATCTGTGAGGGAATTACTACATCACGTGAGGCCCCTCATAACACCATCTGTGAGGGAATTACTACACCACGTCAGGCCCCTCATAACACCATCTGCGAGGGAATTACTACACCACGTGAGGTCCCTCATAACATCATCTGTGAGGGAATTACTACACCACGTGAGGTCCTCCTCTTTCGCTGTGAAATTACTACACGTCAGGCTGTAACATCTGCGAGAATTACTACACCACGCCAGGTCCCTCATAACACCATCTGAGGGAACTACTACACCACGTGAGTCCCCTAACACCATCTGGGAGAATTGACTACGAGTTTGCTGTTCAACACCTACATTAATCTGTATGTTCATTGTATGTTCCTTTACCTTTCTCTAATGAAGGCTTTTGTTAAACCACCAATGTATGTAATAAGTAATTTATGTCCAATGTATATTTTCAGCCTTTGGGCTGCAGACTTTTTTCAATAAACCGTTAATTATTATTATTATTATTACACACACACACACACACTAAATTAAAGAAATCTCGCTATCGTAAAACTCCATTTCCTTAAGAGTCCTTGTAGATAACTGACATTTTCTGTTATCTCTTCCCTGGATAATTGATGTTTATGGTTATCTGATACACGAAAGAATTACTGTTACCTGATACGTAAATAAAGTGATTGAGTTTTGTTGTTATTTGATACACGGAGTAATGGAGACCCCGGTATGGTCGTTGGTTTAATGGGCTCGAACAACTATGGTCTTTAAGTAGTAATTTAGGTTAGATTAGATTAAGATAGGTTAGGTTTGGTCAGCTTAGGTTTGGTTTGGTTTGTTTAGGTTAGGTTCTCTTGTTTTATTCCACAGGTGAGGAAGTTTTACGATCAGTCATGACTCGAGGACAGAACACAGATGAACTTGGCTAACCTTGTGTCATCCATCACACGACTTCACTCCCGAGAGACGGTCGCTGTGTGAGTGTCTTACCTGAATACTAGGCACCTCAGCTAAACCACCCTAACCTAACCTAACCTAACCTAATCTAACCTAATCTAACCTAAGCCAATCCCCCCTAGGTAGCGTTAGGGTACGGTATATAATCTTCAGGTGAAATTAACGGAGGGCTAATCTTAAGGTAATCCGTTTCTTTTTTCCAGTTCACTGAGTGTTGACTGATCTGCTCGACCAACAGAGTGGACGTAACAGTCAGCATAGAGCACCCTGTTTATCAACGGAGCAGCAACAGTAAAGACGCATAGGTTTACGTAACTCGGTGGTAGACTTGTTGTAACGGAGAAATAACAGTAAGAAAACACGTAACACCACAAGGTAATACAGCACACTTGATTCGTCGAAGTAGCAACAATAATGTCACAAGCAACATAACAAGTAACACGTAGCAGTAACACCATTTATGAACTTATAGACCACATATAATCATGTGTTACAACGTTTAATAATTTCCTGAAGGGGACGACGTCATCAACATGTTACTACGTCATCAATAAACAGGTGGTAAATCTGGGGTACCAACCTAATAAAAACAGGTGTCAGAGGTGCCAACATAACCAATAATAGGTATCAGGGATGCCAACATCACCAATAACAGGTGTCAGGAGTGACAACTTAGCCAGTAACAGGTGTCAGGGGTGCCAACATAACAAAAAACAGGTGTCAGGGGTGCCAACACGACTAATAACAGATGTCAGGGAAGCCAACATAACCAATAACAGGTGTCAGGGGTGGCAACACGACTTATGACAGGTGTCATGGGTGCCAACATAACCAATAACAGGTGTCAGGGGTGTCAACACGACTTATGACAGGTGTCAGGGGTGCCAACACGACTTATGACAGGTGTCAGGGGTGCCAACATAACCAATAACAGGTGTCAGGGGTGCCAACACGACCAATAACAGGTGTCAGAGGTGCCAACAATAAACCTCGCTTCGTGTACAAGTTTGCTCCCATTTTGTCTGCTTTTTCAATCGTTTTTTCTTGGATGACTGTAGACTCGAGTTACGGTCATGACAACAAAAATGGGACAGCAGTAACAACAACAAAACAATAAAAATAAGAACAACAACTACATGAACAACGGAAACAGGAGAACAACAACTACAACAACGACGACAACAAAATCAGTGGGGAAAAACTGACTGCTATGTTTTATTTAGTTTCCTAACGATGTGGTATATGTACAAGGGGATTTATTCACACATGTATATACGCACACGTACACACATATATGCATATTTCATACATACATACATACATACATACATAGTAATCACACAAACGCACACACACACTGAAAATGAAATTAGAGTGCCGTCCCTTGGTGCCAAAATACAAGAGTGCCACATACTGTACCGACGAGTGAATCCTTCCACCTGGCACTCAAGCACTCCCTGTATTCTTCCACCTGGCACTCAAACACTCAACACAACAGTGAGTGCCAACAGCTTGAACTGGTATTTTGCTGTACTCAATTATTCCTCGCTTTTAAGAGCTCAATTCTGGGGCTCAAAAGTGTTGTCATACTGTTTTGGGAACTGTGCAGGAGAGAGAGAGAGAGAGAGAGAGAGAGAGAGAGAGAGAGAGAGAGAGAGTCTAAGAAGAGTATAAGGAAGAAGAGGAAGAACAACAACAACAACAACAACAACAACAAAAACAACGACAATAAGAACAAAAACACGAATAACAAAAACAACAAAAATAAATATGCATAAAACAAGACAATACCGATCCAGATATAAAACAGACGGAATAAAGAAAGGAAGGAAGGAAGGAAGGAAGGGGGGGGTGGGTGTGAAGCAGGAACCGATAAGAATACTCAGACAGTGCCGGAGTGTAAACCAAACCTCTTTACTAACGTACTAACGCCATCTGCATGTGCTTATACACGCGTTTACACTCCTCCTTATCTGCCTGGTCCGGGAACTTATTAGTGAGCGAAGACGTGAGGTAGTGAGGAAGACAGGTAGTGAGGAAGACAGGTAGTGAGGTAGACAGGTAGTGAGGTTAGTGAGGTAGATGGGTAGTGAGGTAGTGAGGAAGACAGGTAGTGAGGAAGACAGGTAGTGAGGTAGACAGGTAGTGAGGTTAGTGAGGTAGATGGGTAGTGAGGTAGTGAGGAAGACAGGTAGTGAGGAAGACAGGTAGTGAGGTAGACAGGTAGTGAGGTTAGTGAGGTAGATGGGTAGTGAGGTAGTGAGGTAGACAGGTAGTGAGGTAGACAGGTAGTGAGGTAATGAGGTAGTGTGGTAGAAATGTAGTGAGGAAGTGAGATAGACAGGTAATGAGGTAGACAGGTGATAATAACTATAAAAATAACAATAATAATAATAATAATAATAATAATAATAATAATAATAATAATAATAAATTTCTCTCCTAATCATTATGTGGAAAAGAGAGAAGAAGGAAAATAGGAGCATCACACATACCACTTTCCTAATCGCTCCGTGAGATTAAATTTTGCGCCTTTCATTAACCCGGTGAACACGACTTGGTACTCCAGCCCAGCCGCATTATCTCTGAGCTGGCGTGAATGAGTGGCAGAGTGCAAGGGCGATAAACAGTGTGAAGGAGAGGGTGGGAGAGTTACGAGAGGGGAGAGGGGGGTGGAAGAGAAAAGAGAGAGGGGCCCGGGGGGAGGGTTGGTGAGGAAGGAGAGAGAAGGGTTAGGTTAGGTTGTGTCTCGGTTTAGTTTTAATTAAGCTTGAGTTTGCTTAGGTTAGATTAGAATACTTTAGATTAGATTAAGTTGAGTTAGGTCACATTAGAACAGGTTAACTTCATAAAAGGTTAACGCTAAGGCAGGTTAACGTTAGGATAGATTAACATTAGGAGAGGTTAACGTTAGGATAGGTTAACGCCTTATAGGTTAATGGTAGAACAGGTTAGGTTAGGATAGGTTAATGTTAGGATAGGTTAAAGTTAGGATACGATTGGTTTAAGTAAAGTTGAATAAAGTAAAAGCGAGAGAGGAATAAGTTCAAGTGTAAAGAAGGGAGAGAGAGAGAGAGAGAGAGAGAGAGAGAGAGAGAGAGAGAGAGAGAGAGAGAGAGAGAGAGAGAGAGAGAGAGAGAGAGAGAGAGAGAGAGAGATTCAAGTGAACAGGAGGATGAGACATAATAAAAAAAAGGAAGGGGGATTAAGGCTGACTGAAGCTGGTAAACAAGAGTGAGAGTTGGGGAGAGTGGGAGAGGAAACGTTGAGTGAGAGAGAGTATAGGGATGAGAGATAGAGGGAGAGGGAGAGAAGTGTGACAGACAGACAGGCAGACAGACATGAACCGTAAACGTAATTAACATACAAAAATATTACGAAAAAAAATTAACAAAAAACTCCCCACAATTAAGCCCTATTTATAGGTTAGTGAACGTGTAGGAATGGGGGCAGGGGAAGAGGGGTTGGGGGAGGAGGGTAGGGAAAACAATAGTGTGGGGGTCAGGGGGTCGTCTACCTGTTGAACCTATGCAAGAAAACTGAAATTTTTTTACCTCTCCCCCTCCCCTTCTACCCCCTCCCTCCCCTCCCCTTCTACCCCTTCCCTCCCCTCCCCTTCCCCTGATGATATAAACGAGGGTAATTTCACAACCTTTACACAACGTTGAGATTAAAAAAAAGTATTCAATTATCATCACCCCACGACCCTCCATCATGGCCTGGGAGGGGGGAGAAGGGGAGAGGGGAGGGGGGGGGGAGAGGAGAGGAAGATTACAATGAATATATATTTTCTATTAATTTTTTCTTGTTTATCTACCGGGTATATATACCAGATGGGGTCGTGTATGTATGTTTGTATGTATGTATGTATGTATGCTAGTCTCTCTTCGTATGCCTGTGTGTGTATACTATACATGTTTGTGTATTTTTTAAACATTTACCTTTTATGTTTTAATTGTTTATTGGCTACTCTCTCTCTCTCTCTCTCTCTCTCTCTCTCTCTCTCTCTCTTTCTCTCTCTCTCTTTCTACTTTCATTCATGTACTTTCTCCCTCTCTTATTATCCTTCCTACCTTTTCTTTATCTCTCTTTTTTTCTCTCCCTCTCTTTTATACACCTGTTAATCCCTCTCATCCCTCTCTCTTGTACGTTTTTAATCCCTCTTTCCTCACTTGTACGTTTTTAATTCCCCTCTCCCCTCTCTCTCGTATACTTTAATCCCTCTCTTCCCTCTCACTTATACGTTTTTAATCCCTCTTTCCCCTCTCTATCATTCGAATTCTTACCCCTTTCCCCTCTTGACTATACGTAGAGACTTGTTATATAGACCCTCTCTTTTCCCTCTCTCTACCCCTCTTTCCCCTCTCCGCCACCATAGGCAGTGTTATGTGTAAGTGAGTGTAGCTTTGCTGGTGAACACACACACACACACACACACACACACACACACACATATACACATGCAACACCCTAGACCTAATCGTTACCTAACCAAGTCAAACCTAATGTTAACTATGCAGTCTAAACCTAACCTAACCTAACCTAACTTAACTTAATCTAACACAACCTAACCTTACCTAACTACAGCAACGCTAATCTGATCTATCCTTAAGTGACCAGTTCATTATGCGACGACTGGACAATCACTGGAGAGACTCAGAAATAACCTTTCCCTTTATAATCCGAATGAAAGTGAAAACAAAGTCACCGAGGCAGGCAGTCTTTGACCCTCGCTTCATAGGTGTAAATCCTGAACCTATTTTTTCTTTGGTTAACGCCCGAGTGATTTGTTAACTTTTATCCAAATCGGTCGACAGGTTTTAATATTTTTCCTTTATGTACCCGAGGCAGATCCAGGGAGGGAGGGAGGGAGGTAGGGAGGAGCGAGGAGGAGGGAGGAGCGTGGGGAAGGAAAGAGGAGGAGGGAAGGAAGGAAGAGGAGGAAGAGAAGGAAGGAGGGAGGGAGGGAGGGAGGGAGGGAGGAGGAGGGAGGGAGAAGAGAGAAGAAAGTAAGGGAAGTAAAGTAGGGAGGGATGTTGGATGGTTTCCTCCTGATCCCCCTTCTTCACCTCCCTCCCACCCACCTCTCATCACCCCCTTTTCCCCAACCTATCCCTCCCACCTCTTCCTTCCCTTCCCCAACTCCATCTTCACTCACCCCTCCCAACCACCACCGTCCCTCACACACCCCTCCATCATTCCTATTCCCCCAACACCTCCCTCCCACCTCCTCTCCAACCCCCTCCCCCCAAACTCCACTGTCACTCACCACCCTCCCTCCCCACAGCTCCCAGGTACGCCTTAGAAATTACGTTCCAGTATCTAAATTACATCTGGTGGCAGCAACAGACGGGGGGAAACGACACGCATTATACCAGTTCACAATTACTGACTGGGAGCATCTGGGAAGGTCATCACAATATAGAAAACTCAACTATTAACCACCCGACAGCACCATCGTCAGACACCTCACACCCCAGCCGGAAACATCCTGGAGTCGCACCCTGGATGACTCGCCAAACACTATATACACAAAGAATATTTCGCCATTTCTCCACATCGTCACATACCTCGATTCCTTAGGCGCCACTACAGGCAGAGAGATGCGAGGGAATGAATTCGTCAGATGTGGCTACGTGGCTTCGTCTGGCGTGGCTTCGACAGGTGTGTCGTTGCGGGATGGAGGGGGACGTACAGGTGTTGTTTATTTATAGCATAATGGTGTTATCCCACGCTGACCGTTTGTTTACACTGGACGTACGACACACACTACCTCACTCCGACACACCTCAAGTGACACTGACCAACTCGTGGTCCTGGTGTACGCAAGCTGGTAAACTACCGTATGGGTTGTTTAACGACTTGTTCTCCAATTACCTCGTTGTACTCGCCTAACGTATCCAGAGTACGGAACATAGTTCCGGCCGGTTACTTCCGGCCGGAAACTAAATTTTTTATGAAGTTCCGGTTCCGGCCGGATATTTTTCTAAAGTTTCGACCGGAACCGGAACTTTTTATTGTGATAATGTTTCGTAGAGAATCTCTACTGAACATCTCTACCTCCTTGAGTCCACCTCAGCTGCTATTCAGGGAGACACTGAGTCATGTGTGAGGCAGCTGGGTGAGCTGACTTGAGTGTTGAACTAAACAAGTACTCGATGCATCATCCTGATGGCTGTGTGTGACTGGTTGTGTCGTGAAACATATCTGTCAAAGACTCGTGGCTTCCCATAGATCGATTTTTTTACACGTTATTATTTTTCCATGAACTGTACTGTTCTTATAAAACAACTTCAATGCTAAACTTAATATATTTTAGTTGATATAACATACAGTTTTAGAAAAATACTATACAAGGTGAATCTTACCTTTAAGCATTGTATTCCCATACAAAAAACCTTATTAAAAAGCAGTAAATCATATAACACAAAGTGGTCTACTTGAACTCCATTTCACGGCTTTAATTTTAGAAATTAGTTTAAAAACGGAGACAAAGACCAATAATATCATATTAGCATTTCTGGGCCTCATGAAACTGATTACTTTTCCTTGTTTAAGCAACACTTTAAGTTCCAGTTCCTGTCGGAACTTAATATTCTGGTTCCGGTGCATCCCTGATCCAGACTTGACCTAACCTAACCTATCCTATCCAAAACGATCTTAAGCAAACCTAACCTGACCAAAATGAACTTAACCTAACCAAACTAAACTTAACCTAACCAAACCTAACCTAACCGAACCTAATCTAACCTACCCGTTATCGCATGGACGTTCCCACAGAGCAAGCTTTCGATATACTGTATATTTCACAAGCCCCAAAAAACTGGATTGCCGATTCTCTTGAAACAGACTTCATGTTTGAGAAAGTTAACCTCCCTCCAAAAAATGAACGAAAGAAAGAAAATGTCATAGCTTTACCGGCGATAAAAAAACGAGTGTGTGTGTGTGTGTGTGTGTGTGTGTGTGATAGAGTCTCACACTATATCAACATTTTACGTCAGGTAGACACTTGACCACAGAAGGTTTATGGACAACGACATTCATAAAATCCTCTTTACGCTTGGTCGCGGCGTGGTGACTTACATAATGATCGTTAATGAGTCATATAAGTCACTGCTTTGGTTCGCTATGGTGTGTTTGTTATTCCGGAACCATATTTCTCCAAGAAGATCAAGTGCCTTTAAAAGTCACTCGTACCATGATGACGAATGGTTTGGTTTTGAGTTTTTCTCTGCCTCTCTTGTTTTCTCTTAGTTCTGAAGGTGTTTTCTTCAGTAGAGTTTTATTCAAGTAATTTTTCCAATATTTTTTTTTTAATATTTTATTTATGTGGGTTTTTTCTTCTCTCGAACTTTTCAAATGATTTATTCGTATTTTTCGATCTTGTTTTTCTCATGTCTTATTCAGCTGTTTTTCTCCCGGCTGCTCTGTAAGTGTTTTGCTTCTATATTTTTCGAATTTTTTTATGAAGTATATTCTTTTCAATTATTATTTTTAGTTTTTTCGATATGTTTTTCATTTATGTTTTTAACCAAGTATTTTTCCATGTATTTTCCCTCGAATGCTTTTTCAATTTTCCATTATTTTTTCTTACGCTTTTTGCTTGTTTTTTCTACTTTCTTTCAAATATGCTTTTCGTTTCTTTTTTTTTCAAGTGTATTTTTCACCGTGCCTTTTCGACAGTTTTTCTCCCTTTTGATTATATATTTTAGTTTTTTTTCTATTGCTGCCACACGTTGACACCTATCACCCGTGTCACTTGCCTCTGCTAGACACACTTAGCGCTCTAGATACCTGTGTTCATGTTACCATGTTTGCTGTGCTTTTGAACACTTGTTTCTTTATTGCTGTAAGTTTAGTGTTTTCGTTTTCGTCTTCATTCTTCACGCACATTTATCTAACAGCCATCTCAGCCATGACTCTCTTGCCTTATCAGTTATCTTCCTCACCTCTGGTCCGGTCCTTTTGCCTTCATTCCTTATCTCTTTCCTGATGTTCAAACTGCCTCCGTCATGCTGTAAAAACACACACGACTGTCATCACCCAGCATGACCCAAGCACTTGACTGGATCCTGTAGGAGCTTGACGCCCTTCGCTGGAGCATCACACACACACACAACAGTTTATTTATGGGAACTGAGGAACTGACAATGTTTCTAGAGATGGTCTTCGACAAGCTGGAGTGTCTCATAATGCTGGTTGTTTAGGAATGGTTAGTTTAGCGCCATTTCCTTGACACATTTTCTAGTGTAGTGATATATTGACCAACTAGACTTCAGTTCATCAATGCTTGTGTCTGTAAGGCCCCACTGTACTCACCAGAGATCTCGCCACATGTACAACACTCACTACCACCCATGTACAACACTCACTACCACCCATGTACAGCATATAGAGTCGACTGTATGGAAGCTCTGCAGCTTTACTGCTGTCTTTAACCCACCAACGCTACTGGAACAAGACAAGTGTTATATGCATGTCCTTTAACGCTGTCGGTCACGTCCTACTTTGAAAAACATCAATAGGCAGCAGACTCTTAAAGAAGACTTAGAAAATTACAAGAATAATGCAACCAAAATAAATGTGAAAATTGACATCACTTGTAAGAATTTCTGCTATTTACGACAATATAAATTTAACTAAGATAGTGATGAAAAAAAAGGCTGCCACGTAACACTAGAGGAAGCAACTGGCGGAAACATCCAAACTGTGTGAGACATAACTGTCCAGAGCCTTCTTAAGACCCAGAGGCAGGAGGGAGAGGAGGGCCAGGTATGGTGATCCTTGAGACGATGGTAAATCCTTGACTCAAGATGCAAACAAATGGCTAACGGTGACGAGGAAGACAAACAACAACAACACCGTCTTGGAGTGCCACTTGAAGGGCTGGTTCTCCAAATAAAGACACTCACAGATACACGGACAGAGACACACACACACACACACACACACACACACACTTACATACATACATACAAAAAAGGAATTATGTAAAAAAAAATGAACTGCTCCCATTACCTCTACACACAGACATGAGTGTAGAGAGAGAGGGGGGGGGGGGCGGAAGGCTAGGCAAGGGCAGCTGAGCTCTTGTTTTGCCCTGGGCATAAAAACTAAGGATAAAGGGCTTTGCAGTTTAGGGTGTAGCCTACGACCTGCCATTGTTGCCAATTGCCAGCCACCTGTTATAATAAACTGTTGCCAACTGCCAGCCACCCGTTATATTACACTATTGCCAATTGCGAGCCACCTGTTGTGATACACTGTTGTCTGCTATCCGCCTCTGTTGTAATACAACATTGTCAGTCTCAGTTGTAATACACTAATGCACAGGATTTAATTATATTCTGCCAAAACAAAATAGTTAAACTACGTGTGTATAGAGTTCTTGATGAGAGTATAAAGTTGTATTTCTCACACGCACGCACGCACACAGCCCTGGGTCACAGTTGAAGTGGGTCCCATACGCCTGGCGACCCGTGTGGATACAACACATTCAGGACTACGCTTTGTATACACAGGTAGAGAACGTAACCGGTACCACACTCCACAACTTTTATTTCCCCAACTGTGGGTGGACAAGACGGACACATTTTCTCGTTAACATCGTCGAGACAATGTTTAGGGATTTTTACAGTGGGAAATGTTGATACTATTGAGTTTTCTTTAGATTATCAGACTACGATTATCCTTACGAGCACCCATGGATGATATGATTAATGATATTTAAAGAAAAACGAATGGGTTTACATAGACAAAAATTTTAAGAATAGAAACTTGGAAATTGTTTTGGAATTTATGCAAAGATAAAAGAGGTACACTCCTTTAATTCTTACGATCTAAACCTTCTAAAGCATGTTTGCATTAATTCTTTAACACATATCTGTATTTTGAAGCTACATATAAACAAACAAAATTCTTAACCTCTCTGTGAATAAAATCATCTGGTGTTAGCCAAATGCACTATTAAAACTGGCGTCCTCGTAGTGAAGATGTTAGTGGAGATAGTTCATTAGGAGACCTCGTCAGCACCTGCCATCCCATATACTACAATATTAAGGCGTAATTGTGTACTGACTACACCTGTTTACACGCCAGGTAAACAATACAGAACCAGGTAATGATCAAGACTAATAAAGGCCTCACACAGTAGTACACACAAGAGGAGAGGAGGAGCATCATCACTGACTGACCAAACAAAGCGATCATTAATCCCCACAACAGAAGCCTCACCAACACGTAAATACAAGGCACATCACTGGGGCTTGTTACTCCCTCACCAGGTACGAATATACAATTTGTTAATAACTATTTGGGTCTGGAACACCTGTGTCTATCAGAAAGGCTTGTTACTCTCTCACCACCTCTGAAAACACTCTTTGTTGGCCGCTGTCTGGCTCTCAGATACACACTGGACTGTATGTGTTTCATCCTTTATAACTAACGTGGCTGTGAGGGAACACTGTTATATCTGTAGATGTTATTAGTTGTTGTTGCTGTTATATTTCTGTTTTTCCTTGTAATTTTTTATCTTCTATGGATGTAGTTATAAAGTCCCACAGGCTCGTACAGTATCACGGAAAATCAACGAGTCTGCTTAATTATTTACCTCCTGCTTCATAATCTAAGATGGACTGTTCATTACCCTCAAGACCCTAATGAAGGAATAAAAACATAATGATAGTTGTTACCAGAACGAAGTAAGTTTGTTGTACACCAATGGCTTAAATAACTATAGGCAATACCGGTACTTAATAACCAGCCATTGTCACAGTATATGTGTGTGACACATACACATAATACGTGATATAAAACGATTGGAGAAGAGACACAGGCATTAGACCTCCAGACACCAGTACAGACATTACTGCTGTTCACCTTTACACTCGCTCAGGTAATTCCCTCATATCTAATCATACTATTTCTTAATTTTAGGTGGTTATAAAACATTGTCCTTTGCTTTAGGAATAATTTCAAAACAAAGTATAATTCATTAGAACAAAAAAGGACTCAAATTCTGAACGAAAACATTTCAACGATTCCCTACACAGTATCCACCATCAACTGACGTGAACTATTGTGATTGTTTTTAATATGGCAATAAAATTTCTTAATGCCTCAATTAATACTGCCTCCTGTGTAACTATTTGAGATGTAAAATGTTGATATCTTTTTATTCCACGGCGATATGAGGGGGGGGGGGGGCCGCTAAACCCTCAACACTGTTCGTTTGTTCAGGGTCATGCATTAGTTCAAGTATAATCCTGGACATCTATTACTACTTCAGGATAATCTCAGCTTTTCACTTATTATATTTTCCATTATGAATATTTTTCTATCAACAGTTTCTGTAATACAAAGCAGCAAAACCTATCGGTATTTACCCTAAACAAAGCCGTAACGCACAGATCCGAACACAGGCAGATGCGATCAGCTGTTGGGTAAAATATTATAGAAGAAAAGCGAATTAAAATGTGTTGCAATTGTAAAAGATGCATAATGAACTAACAATATTAACCTCCCTCACAACACTCGTCAGTAAACTGAATAAATGCCGGAATCAGTCTTTAAAAATGGACACGAGAAGATCGGACTCGTCTTTTGAATCGAGATGAGTGCGAGAGGAATTGACGAGTTGTTGAATGACGAACGTTTGCTAATTTCCAAGCCTGTTTATTATTATTATTATTATTATTATTATTATTATTATTATTATTATTATTAAGTACTGAGCCCTTCACCGTTTATTATTTGCTTTTGTTAAAATTATAAAAAATGTGGCCCCTGATAACAAACACAGTCCCTCCTGTAGCCCCATGATAACAAACACAGTCCCTCCTGTAGCCCCCTGATAACAAACACAGTCCCTCCTGTAGCCCCCTGATATTAAAACACAGTCCCTCCTGTAGCCCCCTGATAACAAACACAGTCCCTCCTGTAGCCCCCTGATAACAAACACAGTCCCTCCTGTAGCCCCATGATAACAAACACAGTCCTCCTGTAGCCCCTGATAACAAACACAGTCCCTGGTGCCCCCATGATAACAAACACAGTCCCTCCTGTAGCCCCATGATAACAAACACAGTCCCTCCTGTAGCCCCCTGATAACAAACACAGAGCCCCATGATACAAATGATAACAAACACAGTCCCTCCTGTAGCCCCCTGATAACAAACACAGTCCCTGGTGTAGCCCCATGATAACAAACACAGTCCCTCCTGTAGCCCCATGATAACAAACACAGTCCCTCCTGTAGACCCATGATAACAAACACAGCCCCTCCTGTAGACCCATGATAACAAACAGCCCCTCGTGCACTTGGTTCGAAAAATACAAAAACATACAGCAGCGCGAAAACAAACTTTTCTATTGTTTTAATTGAGATGAACGTAGCTCTGTTTTATATATGCACACACACACACACACACACACACACACACACACACACACACACACATATGTATATATCATTTATATACAGGCGACTGTAGATAAGCTGTAATGAAGCAAACAATGTATGAATGGATCAGCTGTGATGGTGTAAACAATGTATGAATGGATCAGCTGTGATGGTGTAAACAATGTATGGAAGGATCAGCTGTGATGAAATAAACAATTTATAAAGTAAACAATGTATGAATGGATCAGCGGTGATGGTGTAAATAATGTATGAATGGATCAGCTGTGATGAAATAAACAATTTATAAAGTAAACAATGTATGAATGGATCAGCTGTGATGGTGTAAACAATGTATGGAAGGATCAGCTGTGATGAAATAAACAATTTATAAAGTAAACAATGTATGAATGGATCAGCTGTGATGGTGTAAACAATGTATGGAAGGATCAGCTGTGATGAAATAAACAATTTATAAAGTAAACAATGTATGAATGGATCAGCTGTGTTGGTGTAAATAATGTATGAATGAATTTTGACTTTATTCCATCGACAACTAACTTTCCCGAGAACGAAATGAAAATAAGTTAAGAGGTAAAGTTTAACTAGTTATGGTGTCTATTTTAATAACATATAAACACGATTTACTTAACCTGTTCTCAATGACCTGAACTCGATAATAATAATGAAATAGAAAAAATATCATCACTCTAATGTTGTCAAGTCGGACTCATTACTGCCCACCTGTGCCTTCAACACCCAATATTACAAGCGCAGTTAATATGGCCATCACTCATAAACTCATAAACACACGCGACTATTTAATTGCTGTGTGAGTGAGTTAATCAGGATGTTATGCTTACAAATCTGTATTAGGAAAAGCATTAATGACGGGATCAAACTTGCCTATCCCCATTTATTAGATAACTTGGTTTAGGGGAGAATCAATTTTTTTTTTGCGATTGAAACAGTTAATAATGTTTACTAACTTGTGTAAGATGTTTAAGTGTTTTATTGCGTTGTGAGGTTACGACACAGTTATTTTGGTGTTGTGAGGCTAAGACATAGACCATTGCTATTACCTTATACACCAACAAGCATATTTCGTCTGTCTAATACGATAAAGACAATATTGTGTTTTCTCTTTTGGTTGCTTCCCATGTCCAATTGCTGTTTCCCACTTCCATTTCCTGTTCCTATGTCTAATTCCTGTTCCCCACGTCCAATTCCTGTTCCCAATGTTCAATTCCTGTTCCCCATTTTTAATTTTCGTAAGTTTTCCTCTGTGAATAAATTCTCGTATGAGGAACTTGAAGGAGACGAATATATCTTTACTTATAATATTGTGGGATAAAATACTTAACAGAATCAACTCTAACACAACTCACAGATGATTCAATTAGAGGTAAAGGCGTTGTCTCAATAAACAGTAATTATTAGAATTTTCGGCTATAACCTCTGTAACTGGATCGGTGTTGGACCTGACCTGACCCGACCTGACCTGTGTATATTGACTGCGTGTACTGTGTTGAAGTGGTAGTGCCTCTTTGTGCTTTCTTCATGTTTACCAATACTGTCACACACACACACAGATGGATATAGAGAGTAAGAAAGGGAAATAAATCAAGAAAAGCGAAATAAAATCATTGTATTAAGAAAACAATAATTAACATTTAAGGCAACACAAAGGGCCGATATCATCCCTCGCGCAGCTCTTCCCTACATGGACCAAAATATGTATAAAAGAGTTGGCCAGAGTCGATAGCCTCGCCAACCCGTTTATTCTTTTTTAGTGTGGGATATTCCTCATGTATATACACTTACACATAAAAATACCTGCACACATGCATATATGCACCCACACATATGCATATAAACGCAGAGAAACGCAATACCTGTGCATAGCAAAGACCAACGGCATTTTGGGGCAGTGTAATTTTTTGAAGTTATATTCGTGTGTTACTTTTTTGGTTAGAATATTGTTGAATGTTTTTTCGGTGTGTGAAAATTCATTTTGAATGACCGTATAAGGATAAGTTGTGTGAGCGCGGGACAAAGCCAGGCTTGTTAGTTACAGTTGCCATGGGTTGACGTGGCTTTTTGTTGCCATGGCTTATCTTTACCATGTCATATTGTTGCCATAATTACCACTGCATTGTGTTGCCCTTAGGCATAGAATGTTCATTTCATTATTATCTGTTGCCATGCGCTGCCTTGGCCATGAGCTGCCATTATTACGGGTATAATGGTGAGAGAACTCGTACACTACCAGCCATCACAAGTCGATGATAATTAACCAGAAAAAGTTTAGTCCAATGTGACCGTGTGAGTGTGTGTGACCGTGTGTTTGTATGTGTGACCGTGTGAGTGTGTGTTTGTGTGAGTAAGTGTGATGTGACCATGTGAGTGTGTGTGTAACCGTATGTGTGACCGCGTGAGAGTGTGTGACCGTGTAAGTTAGCGAGTGAGTGAAAGAATGACTGAGTGAATGAGCGAGTGAGTGAGTGAATGAGCGAGTGAAAGAATAAGTAAGTAAAACAATAAGTGAATAACTAACTGAGCAAGTGATAGACAAAGTAAGTGAGTGAATATGATCAATTAATTATATATCAACAAACATATCATTTCCAACAACACACCTGAGGTCCATCATCACACCTGAATAGCAATGGCCCATCATTAACGAACGCCGTCACCTGCACTTAAAATGCAACCCCCCGCCCACCAACTACGTGAATTACAAAATTATTTACACTTTTCCCCCCATCACATTCCTATAACAAGTCATTTAAATCACATCTACCAGCAGTATGGACACGAGTAAGGTAAAATTCTATAATATGTATCGGTTCTGCTACACGCCCTGAATTCAACAGTAAAATTGCTTTGTATCTCACGTCGCCTATGACACACCTACGTGGTAAAGTGTATTGACAGCCGACATACACAAGGATACAACCCAGTACGTCAACTTTAAGTAGACACAAGCGGACGCCACACTCAAATAACATATGCTGGGAGGGAGTTCTACTGGCGCGAGCTGTGAGGAATGACAGATGAGGAGCGGCAGGAGGACGCTTATATACTGTTGACGAGTGAGTGGAGTGGTGAATGAGTGGAGTTGTGAGTGGGATGGTGGGTGAAGTAGTGAGTGGAGTGGTGAATTGGGCGATAAATAGGGTGGTAAGTGGGGAAGTGACTGTAGTTGTAAGTGGAGTAATGAGTGTGAGTGGAACAGCGAGTGGACTAGTGAGAGTACAAGACAACACGACCACTAGTAGGAGACTTGATACCAGGCAACAAAGGGACTGAATGAAAATGTAACACCGTGCATGACCGGATATCTGCCTGCCCCCCACCCCCCCTCTCCGCCTTCCTGCATGGCTGCCGCTGCCTTAAATGCCTGAGACAGCGACATGGCTACTGTCTAAGTGACTGTCAGGCTGAATTATTATAAAATGGACTTTTAAGAGACCGCTTAGGAGTTAAGAGCGTTACCAGGTTGAGAAGTGAGAAGTTAGCAAGATAACCAGGTGGGAGGTGTGGGAGGTGTAGTGTGTAGGTGTGGCAGGTGTAGTGTGTAGGTGTGGCAGGTGTAGTGTGTAGGTGTAGCAGGTGCAGTGTGTAGGTGTGGCAGGTGTAGTGTGTAGGTGTGGCAGGTGCAGTGTGTAGGTGTGGCAGGTGTAGTGTGGTGTGTGGGTGTGGCAGGTGTAGTGTGTAGGTGTGGCAGGTGCAGGTGTGCAGGTGTGGCGGGTATAGTGTGCAGGTGTGGCAGATGTAGTGTGCAGGTGCGGCAGGTGTAGTGTGAAGGTATAGCGTTCGTGTTTACTGCCCCTTGAGCAAGTTGCACATTCAAACACTAATAAGTACTGTAATAGTTCCCACCTTTAACTGTGTCACGGATCATGTACTGTACGCGGTGATGTAGACACGTAGGAAGGATATAAGAGTACAGAACTAATGTTTTGGATGGTGTTATGGGTTAGCAAACGGGTACATCAAGGGACTTTGTAAGCACCCAGTCTGGATCACTCCCAATACACCTAGAGGGAATGTCAACACAAACATCAAGGGACTTTGTAAACACCCAGTAGGAGCACCAGAGGGCCCACATAAGGTGCCTCAGAACAAATGACCCAATAAGCCGGACCCTCACACGACTACACCAGAACCAATCCGTCCACTCACACAGATCCCGAGGTACTGATGTGTTCTCACAGGGCTGCACCTCTCACTGTTCACGACGGGAATGAGGTCAAGGATAATTAACACAACTACTACCATCCAATTCCACGTTATAAAACTACTATTATGAACGACAGATCATATGCTGGAGGTGTATGGTGATTTATTTATGTTATGATTTAGTTTTAATATTCGTCTCCTAACTGACTTGATAAATAATTTTCCCCGATCAGATTTCATTTATTTTTATTTTATTGGTTGCAAAAAAAATCTTCTGGTGGATGGTTGATATGTTTAATGTTTTTGGTGACGGACACAACATGGGCTGGTCGGGGCTTCCGGCGCTCCCCGTCCACCCTCACCCCCCTCCCTCACTCCATCCGCTTCGCTTTCCATTAATTGAAAAAAGCCATAGTAAGTTATTTCCGCAGAAAATAAACAAAGATTTTTGTTTCGTCATTGTCGGAAATAAAATATATGCATTTATTCATAAACTCTTCCATGCGTCATTTAGTCTGATAAAATATTCAGTTGAATTATTATTTACATCAATTTATTTTCCAGTCAGTTAAGTTATACATAGACGCACTTTAATTAAACTAAAGTGATTCCCTTTTTGCAATGTTTTTCAAAATACTTGATCATGGTTCAATATGCAAATTGTATGGTAATTACTACTACCTGTGATCATTACACTCTGTATTTTATAGCACTTTACCTGGTGTTTTGTTATTGTCGTCACAGAGACCAAGTTTACCTGTTACACTGACCAATCACTCGCGTGTTTGTGGCTATTGATGATCCATGAGCCTTGCCTCAACCCCTTGATGGCCTGTGATCTTGGTGAGTGGTGACCTGTGACCTGTGATTTTGGTGGCCCTGATGAACTTGGTGGCCTTGGTTACCCGTGACCTTGGTAAACCTGATGCCCGTGACCTTGGTGACCTGTAATCTGTGACCATGGTGACCCAGACGACCTTGGTTATCCTGGTGACCTTGGTAACCTCAGTAAGATGTCATGCTGGGGTCAAGGTCATCACACACACATATACAGTGCTCCTGTCCGCCGTAACAATGACCAAACAAGGTAAGCAATCGTCGTCACCCTCTTGACACACAGCCGGGCACAAAAACAAACAAACAAACAGATAAGCAACGAACGAACAAACGGACAGCCTAGATAAGTTACGTGGCCATATAATAATAATAATAATAATAATAATAATTGGGACATTCACGCTAAAAATCACAAAATAATAAGTAATGTCATTCAGGATTATGTAAAGCAGGTAAATTATACAACGATGAGGCTTATTCACTGTGTACATTATAACGTCAACAGGTGAGGTACGTACACTCTCTAGGCTGTTGTGACCCATGTATGATGGTAAAACACACACACACACACACACACACACACACACATGTCTGGTGGTGTTCGCAGTATTTGTTAAAGTTTAAGTTGGAGGTAAAACAAGAAAGCTGGGTGAGGGAGGGAGGGAGGGAGGGAGGTTGAGGGAAGGGACGGTGAAGGAGGGAGGGTGGTTGATGGAGGGAGGGAAGGAGTAAGGGTAAAGGAAGGAGGGTGAGAGAGGGAGGGAGGGTGAAGGAAACAGGGAGGGAGGGGCTGCCGCCGACACTCCCTCCTCATCAGTCACTGCCCGGTAGTTACCTCGTCGGCGTCTCCACTTTCCTCACACACATAAATTTACACAAATTCCCCAGTTTGACAAAGATTCTGCAAGACTTTAGGTGCGAGACTTAGCGAGGCTTTACGAGATTTTACGAGGCTTTAGCTATGAGTCTTTATGTGTGAGATTTAATGAGACTTGAAGAGATTTTGCGAGATTTTAGGAGCGAGTCTTTAGGTACGAGACTTAACAAGACTTTAAGAACTTTTGCGAGACTTCGTGAAGCTCTACGAGATTTTACAAGGCTTTAGGTTTGAGTCTTTAGGTGCTAGACTTAACGAGAGTTGATGAGATTTTGCGAGACTTTAGGTGCGAGATTTTAAGAGATTTTTCGAGACTTCATCCATACGTATTATGTACAGAAATCCTTAGGTTAAGTTGCATAGAAGGAAGGAAGAGGCATGAGGAGGGAAGGAGAGACAGGGGGATGGGGATAGGACAAAAGGAAAGAGAGAGGAATGAAAGGAAAGAAGAGAGGGAGGGCGTAGGAATGAAGGGAAGGAGAGAGAGGGAGGGATGAAGGGAAGGAGAGAGGGGGGGGTGTAGGGAAGGAGTGAGGGGGGGATGACGTGAGAGAGGGCAGAGGGATGAAGGGAAAAAAGGAGGGATTAGTACTTTTTCACAATGAAGGGAAGGGAAGAGGAAAGGTTAAAGGGAAAGTAAAAGGGTAGAGCAGGAAAGGGGGAGGAGGCGGGGAAAGAAGCAGTGTCCCCTCAGGAAGAAAATGGATAGGTGGAGAGTGTGAGGAATCCCATTTTCTTTCAGTCCACTGCGAGACACAAACACACCCTCCATGGGGAAATTATCCTTCCTCGTCCTCTGGGGCAACTATTATGTCTTCTTCTTCTTCTTCTTCTACTTCTTCTTTTTCGTCTTTTTTTCATCACCGGATTCTATATTTCTTTTCTCGTTCTATCGTCTCTCTCTCTCTCTTTAATCTTTATTGTTTATATTCCTTGTACACCCTCCTCCTTTCGCCCCCTCTCCTCCTCTTCTACTTTTCTTCGTCTTTCATCACTGCACAAAAGAGTTATCTCATTTTCCATTCTTATTCGCTCGTCAGTGTAATTTAGTTTTTACCTCTTCTTTCTTTCTTTCGTTTTTCTTTCTTTCTCTTTCTCCAGTCCTTGTTATTTATATTTATCATGTCTCATTATTTCTGCTTACTCCTTGTTCATTCTTTCATTTCTCGCTTTCTCTCTCTCTTTGTTTTTTCCTATTCCTTATTTACTCTCTTCTCATTTGTCCCATACGGTTATACACTAATCTCATTCCTTGTCTATTTCCTTCATTGTATATTTTTCTCTTCATTTGTATTACCTTTGTTACATTTCATTACTTCTTATTACTTTGTCTTTCTCTTTCCCTCTCTCTTACTCTTTTTTTGTCTCCCCCCTTCCATCCCTCCTCCCCTCCCTCTCTCGTTTTCTCTCTTCTTATTTATTTTAAACTCTCTTATTCATCCGTAAAAGTGTATAGTTTATTTAGTATCTAATGTGTAACAGAAGTACATATTTTGTATTTATTTTTTTGGTGGTGAAAGTAACAGTACTTTCTTTTGTGAGAGTAATTGTACTTCCTCTTCAGAAGACAAGTGTACTTCTCTTACACGCCTCTTGTCTACTTTCTCTCTGGTAAAAGGAAAAACAAGGAGACTTTCTTTAAAACACTTTCTCACGTCTAGGAAAAGTGAGAGAGGTGAGTGTTGCGTTATTCACTATGTTGTGTACCAGCACAGTACTCACCCACTCACTCACTACTCACTCACTCACTCATAATGTTAACTCTCTCTATTATTCCCTCCCCTCCCAGGTATATTAACGCACTCTTCTCCCTTCACTCTCATCACACCTCCATATACGTGTCCTCTCACAGTCACTCTCCCCATCCTACTATATGTAGTCTCCCAATCTCTGCACTCAAGTACATAGGCTCCCCCTATCTCCTCAACCTGGTACATAGGCTCTCCCTCAATCTCCCCACATAGGTAAATGTCCTCCCAATTCCCCAAGATGGTAATATTCCGTCTTTTCTCCTCACTGAGCTGCACGACCTTCTTCCCGGGGAAAAAATTAGACTTTATTTCCAAAAGGGGGAATAAATTAAACCGCTCCTCTACCGCCGGGGAAGAAATATTACCCCCTTTTACCTGTTAAAAAGGTCTTCACTTTGTAACACAAAATCCTTTTTTTTAAATGATGGCGGAAAAAACCTGCTTTTAAATTTAAAAAATTTTTTCAAGTTGTTTGTATAAACTAATAATAATTATTGTTTGTTATGTAATGTAGAGTTTTAGAGTTATAGTTTTTGTGTAGTTATATTATACTAAATGTATATATAGAAATAATATGTATAATCTTATCTAAAAACAATAACCAGATTTTAACATTTGGGTATTTTTATTTTTCAATGATCGTATACTATCACAGTAGGATTTTATTTATGTTATATTTTATTGAGTTTTAGTAACAGTGATTAGCTTTCTTGTTTGGTTATGAACTGTTAAATGTATATAGCCAATAAATTTATATCATATATATACTGTATATTGTTATTGTTAATGCAAAAAATCGTTCATTTCTGTTCATAAGTTTTCATTCAACTTATTTGTATAGTCAGAATATTTAGGATGGATAAGAAAAAATAAGTAAATAAAGCAAATATATAGAAAACACACGAAAAAAATAACAAAGGCAAAAAAGAGAAAAGTCCTTGCCATCCAATTCACTCTAACACCTCTACTCTAATAACAGAAAACGTGGTCCTGATAAACTGGTCAATTTTCAAGACAAACTATCATAAATTTCATCCTTGGTATGGCACACATCTCTTATTACTCTTAATATTCACTTTCGTCATCACGTTTATAAATCTTGAGGATTACTGACATACACACACACACACTTACTCACTCGAGAAGGAGGTCTGGGTCTATCATTAAAGGATATCAAATTCACTTAGCTTAATAAATCGAGGTGGAGGTAGATGGGATTTTCCACACCTGTTTAAGAGACGTGATGAACTATTTGAGGTCGACCATCGCCTCCAGGTTTAAAAGGTTCCATCACTCAAGGTAAGGTGTTAGTAGTGTGTTAACGAGCCAGGTGTTGAGTTAAGTAGGTGGAGGATTTTGTCTGGTGATTCTTTACCTGTGTGTGTGTGTGTGTGTGTGTGTGTGTGTGTGTGTGTGTGTGTGTGTGTGTGTGTGTGTGTGTGTGTGTGTGGAGGAGTAAAGGAATAATTTACCGAGAGTAATAATCGACATGGAAGGGAGTCGCTCGTTTCTTACCCGGGACTTAACGTACAGGTAATCTAATTGAACTTAAGTCAACTTAACCCAAAAATTAACCAAACCTAAACTAACCTAACTCAACTTAACATAACCTAACCCAACTTAACATAACCTAACTTCACTTACCTCTAACCTAACCTAACTTAACATAATCTAACTTTACTTACCTCTAGCCTAACATAACTTAACCTAACCTAACCAAACTTAATCTAACCCCACTTCACTTATCTCTAACCTAACCTATTGTAACCTAAACTAACGTAACGTAACGTAACGTAACGTAACCTAACCCTACCAGAACCTACAAAACCAGATTTGTTTATGATTCAGGTCAGGATCTGGTTATTAGTTTTGCCTAATTTTGACGGGATTTACGATCTTATTGCCTCTGCTGTCGTCGTTATTAGAAATTTATTACTATTAAACCATTAACTGAAAAACACCGAACGGATTTAAAAAAATAAATAAATAAATAAAATAGGAGTTTAATGGACAGAGGACACGGTGGTAGCTTCCTCACTCTTAATCGATTCTTATGATGTTTTTTCTGTAGGGAAATTTATACAGTGCGTCATAAACAAACAGGTTCAGGGGTACCAACATAATCACAACAGGTGTCAGGAGTGCCAACATCCATGGGTCTCCGCACCTGAGTCCTAAACACTGCCTAGGATATGTTTTCCTCACAAGACATTGTTAAATTACGGTAGAGTCTCCCTGCTCTTCCGACGCCATTAAAGTCCCTATCTTCGTGTCGTAGCTTAAGTCTTGCAGTTCCGATAATGTGAATTTTTATAAGTCACCTGTTCGACCTTAGGGGCAGTGTGGATGGGCTCTTCTGCTCTATGAACGAGGAAAACTACCTTGTTGACCCACGGGTAGTTATTAGTTGATTTTCACTCCTCATTGGTAGAGAAGAACCGACTACCTAGAAATCTGGAGAATTCTATTGGTTGATGCAGTGAGGAGGGGCTGGGTGGAGTCAGCCAGGTGGGTATATTAGGGCCCCAGCTACCCGTCCTCAGATAGTGTTGACAAGTGATCGTTGGCACGTTCGTGCCCTTTTGAGAGTTTGAACGCTAGTGACAGCGTACAGCGAATGAGGGTGTGCCAAGTCCGTAGACTTGAATGGTTAATTAGGGTGAGCCAAGTCCGTAGACTTCCACCGTTTCCCATCGTAAATAAAATTGTTAACTAATGCCTTCCTAAAGAAACCATCGACATGGGACCAGCTTTGTTCCACTCTGCGAATTTTTTGCGATTTTTCCACCAAGTTTGATGAAAAACGATTGTGCCGTTTCGGCTGCCCAGAACAGACACACAAACAGACAAACAGACACACGCCTAGTCCTATAGTATATTAGATACTGGTAACCAATAACCTGTGTTAAGTGATCTAAGGAATTACAAGTGGTGTTTTAAGCCAAGTCTTCCTTCCTACGTTATCAGGTATTGTTTATCTTGTATTGTGTTTTTGTGTTTGTTTATAAAGTGAGAAGTGGCTGTAATTTACGTTCTCTGTATCCCTCGTCTTAATACTAACCTAACCCCCCAATTATAGTTTTATAATATTTAATCATCAGATGAAATAAGCTGGTGAGCCCTGTACTCAGAGCCCTTACTCATCATTTACCTTTATTTTATCAAACGCTCGAATTACTTGGCATTAACTTACATACAGATTAATTCTTGCACGATTTTCCCCCTCTGAAGGGTTTTAATGCATTCAGTCCGACCGACTGTCTTTATAATTTGTTGAAACATAAGCATGAACTTTTTGGTCACCCTGTATACGCCTCCCCACCACCCTCCCCCTCCCTCCGTCCCACCACCAGCAGCACTTCAGCTACAGTGACAACGAACTCTCCATCTCCTCAGCTAAGATACGCACAGTCCATTGCCGTAAAAGCTAACTCTCCTTCCAGTTATCTTCCAGTCTTTTTATCCACTTTATCTGCTAGTCTGAGGCAGTTAAGCTTGGTTTAGACTTACAATCACCTCCTCTGACCGCATTAGAGCCGTCTCCGGGAAGCCTCCGGGATGTGCTTCCTGAACTACTGGAGTTGGAAGGCATTTTTAATCGTATTTATAGCGAGTTTGGTCTCGGCTCTCTCTGTGTAACTTAGTTAGCTCGGCCAGCGTCGACTGTGGCGTGTCCAGGGGGGTGTTGGTGAGGGTGTATGTACAACTCTCTCTCTCTCTCTCTCTTACTTTCTATCTCTAGGTGTCCCCTTTCTCCCTCTCTATCTATCTATCTATCTTTCTGTTGCTATATATTTCTCCCTCTCTCTCTCTCTCCCTCCGTTTTCTGGATATTTCATTTTGATCTGGGAAAATAAATCTGATTATTTTATTTATGGATTTATATGTTCCATCATTTCTCTCTCTCTCTCTCTCTCTCTCTCTCTCTCTCTCTCTCTCTCTCTCTCTCTCTCTCTCTATTTTATATATTTATTTACTCCCTTCTTCATTTATTACAGTATTCGAACCAAGTAAAAGGGTTGATCCTATGGAGGTCTTTTGGTTCTTGGGCCGTTTCGTACACAATTTTTGGGTTGCATGACACCATTACTTATCATTAATATGGTTTTGGTGGAACTAGGTTAGATTGGTTTAGGTGAGGTTAAGTTAGGTTAGGTTTAGGTTTGGTTAAGTTAGGTAATACAGTATTCTTTCCTATGACTTAAATATTTATTAAACTTTGTTTCAACTTCTGGAATTAGTTCACAAAGATAAACAAACAGTCTCGTATAAAAACACAAATTAAACACAAAAGACAAACCGTAAGAGTCACTTAATTCACCAACTCTTACTCCAGTGACGAGAAATATGTCGCGTAGGTTTTTGTTTACATATGGTTGAGTCCTCTTGTTGTAACCCCTTGACTATGATGACTTATCCCCTTTGAGTATAATGTTTTAACCCCTTGAGTATGAAAACTTAACTCCCCTCAGCATGGTTACTTAGCTCCCTTGAATATGATGACTTAATTCCATTTAATACGATGTCTTAACCCTTTTAGTATGATGACTTAATATGATGACTTAAACCCCTTTAAGAAAGATTACTTAACACCTTAAATGCGATGTCTTAACCCCTTTGAGTACGATGACTTAGCTCCTTTAACTACAATGACCAGTGGAGACCGTCGCTCTGAATGTTAAAAAAAAAAAAAAATAGAAAAATGAAGAATAAAACCCTCCAAGAAATAAACGTTGTAGGAAATACTTATAAAGATAAAAAGAAGAAAAGTAAAAAAAAAATTAAAAGTAAAAAAAAAAAAAAAAAATCACACAAATAAAAATTCTAAACAAGTTTCCCCGCCAAGGAGGAGTGACCAGGGAGGAACGTGGCTTCAGGAGTTTTAAAAAAATGAGTTAGTGGAGTTGGGGAGGCTAGCTTGGGCACTCGGTCACGTAGGTTACATTGAGTGAGCTCTGGGTGGCTGGTGGGTGGGTGCTGGGGGCTGGAGCATTACTGGCAGGGTCAAGGAGGGTAGTTAGCACACCCTTACAGTTACAGTAGTTCTGCCCTGCTGACACTGTGTGAAGGGGTAGGGAGGGTAGGAGGGAAGGAAAGGTGGGGTAGGGAATGTGGGGGAAGGAAGATGAGAGGGAGTGTCAAGATTGGGTGATGGAGAGAAAAAAGAGTTAAGATTGAGTTGGTAGTGTTCAGTGGCAGGAGGAGGAGGCGGAACAGTAGTAGGAGGAGGGGGGGTGGGACGAGGAGGCGGAGGAGGAGGATGAGACAAGGAGGAACAGGAACAGGAGAAAAGCAGTGGGTTACGTTGTAGGTGTTGAACATGAGTAATATGACTTGTTTACGTAGAGCTAAATAATAAATACCCATAGGATACACACACACACACACACACACACACTTATAATTACAACACGCAGGCACAATTATAATTACAATTCCGTCACTAGCAAATTTGTCTAAAACAACCTAAGCCGAGTAAAGGTTGTTGTAGTGGGCGAGGGTTGTTGTAGTGGGCGAGGGTTGTTGTAGTGGGCGAGGGTTGTTGTAGTGGACGGGGTTGTTGTAGTGGGAGGGGTTGTTGTAGTGGACGGGGTTGTTGTAGTGGGCGGGGTTGTTGTAGTGGACGGGGTTGTTGTAGTGGACGGGTTGTTGTAGTGGGCGGGGTTGTTGTAGTGGACGGGTTGTTGTAGTGAACGGACGGGGTTGTTGTAGTGAGCGGGTTGTTGTAGTTAACGGGGTTGTTGTAGTGGGCGAGGGTTGTTGTAGTGGACGGGTTGTTGTAGTGGGCGAGGGTTGTTGTAGTGGACGGGTTGTTGTAGTGAACGGGTTGTTGTAGTGGGCAGGGGTTGTTGTAGTGGACGGGGTTGTTGTAGTGGGCGAGGGTTGTTGTAGTGGGCGAGGGTTGTTGTAGTGGACGGGGTTGTTGTAGTGGACGGGGTTGTTGTAGTGGGCGAGGGTTGTTGTAGTGGACGGGGTTGTTGTAGTGGGCGAGGGTTGTTGTAGTGGGCGAGGGTTGTTATAGTGGGCGAGGGTTGTTATAGTGGATCCAGTTTGTAAAAGTAGAAGCAGGTTGTTGTAGTGGACGCGGGGTGTTGTAATGGTTTTTGTTGTTGTAGACGCAGGTACACATAACACTAATATATAAAACTGTTTAATTGCACAACTAGCGGCGTGTTTTTTAAATTCTGATTACACGATTTTTATCAACGAGGACCTGGTATGTGTGTGTGTGTGCATCTATGTGTGTTTGTGTGTGTATGTGTGTGTGTGTGTGTGTGTGTGTGTGTGTGTGTGTGTGTGTGTGTGTGTGTGTGTGTGTGTGTATGCATCTATGTATGTGTTTTTTATGCGTATGTGTGTTATTTGGTAGTGTTGTGTAAGTATATGTTTGCATGTATGTTTGTATGTACGAACGTGTTATGTCATGTTGTGTAAGTATATGTCTGCAAGTGTGTACGTGTTAAGTCGTGTACGTAGATGCAGGGGAGCAAATTACAGGCACCTGGCGCTAATATTTCTGATATCTGTCACAATTATGATAATGGAACCATCTGAATAATGACAGGTAATTGGGTTGTTTGTCACTATCACTTATTGAACTTAATGACCCAATTATGTTGTTCTACTGAGAAATTGACATTATTATCCCATATTATAATACCCATTTTTTTTACTGCGACCCTTTATTGTAATTAGATACTATTATTACACTATAATTTGAGCATTAAATATTTACTAATAAAATTTCCGATTTAAATCCATTTATGTAATTAATCCCAATTTTAACTTCTAAGACCGCAATATTAATTAATTTTAAATTTTAACTTGCACAAATATTTGAAGCGTGTTTAATTTTTTGGGGGTTAAGATAGTTTAACATTATCAGCTGAACAGTAATTTTTGATAAGTTCTTTAATTATTTGTGAAGAGCCAATATTAATTTGTGTCCATTAGTAACACTGTATGATAATTAGTAAGGCCATTAAGGTAAACATAAACTTATTCTAATTCCCTAATTACGGTGACCACTGGAGGGAATTTATAGTTAACATTTATGAATTCTAAAAACACGAACAAAGTTTTTTTTTACCACAATGAAATATTAATTCTGAACCAGGACAGTTAACAGTAATCAAATATTAATTCTTACCCAACATGACTATAATCCCTAGAAACATCCACAATAATCTAATATTAATTCTTGGTCAGATTAACTTCAACTTTTAACAGGACGCCCTCGGTCCACCCAGCTGTGAATGGATATCTAACATAAGTATTTTACAATGAATAAATATTAATTCTTCTCAATACTAACTTCAGTACATCTTTAAGGGCTCCACTACCATGAAATAATGAATCCTGGAGCCTCACGACAAGGGAGGCTCCAGGAACCTCGGAGTAACTGGCAGGGAAGAGCTCCTCCCTTGCCCCTGTTTATGTTTACTGATGTACACTTGTCAGGGGGGAAATTTATACAGGCTGTTTGTAAATAGAGCAACATGCAAATTAGCGCAGGCTGCGTGCAGGACTCACGTTCCGCACTGCAGCAGGTTCCTACCACGCCATGCCAGCCAACCTGCATGTGTCACCATACTACATGCAACTGTAGGTGGTGTAATGGTCAGCATGCTCGCTTCGCAAGTGAGCGGACCCGGGTTCGATCCCGGGCAGGGAGAAACTATAGGCAAGTTTCTTTACGCCTCTGTCTACCCAGAAGTAATTGGGGACCTGGATGTTAATCGATATGCGGATCGTGTTCCGGGGCGATGGTTAGCCAGCGCAGTTGGTGAGTTGTCCGGTCTTCTTGGACTATTCCTTGACACCGGGTCATACAACTCGTTAATCTCAGGGTGTGGTTGTTGTGTTGGCAACAACTTCTACGCCTTAAACGAATTCACGCCTGGATGGCTCTTGGGGCGGCCATCCTCGTTATACGAGGGTCAACCATTATTATATTTATGTACCTGTGTGTAGTTGTATGCCTGTCTATGTGGCATCCTCCCTGCCATACACCCGCCCTGTCATACACCCTACCTACCATACATCCTCCCTGCCATACACCCTCCCTGCCATACAACCTCCTTACCATACCACACCCCAAACTACCAATATACCTTAACTACCATACATCCTCCCCCCTACCACACACCACCCCCTACCAAACACCACCCCTACCATACGACCCTCCCTCTCCCTCCTCCTCCATCCCCCGGGCACTAAGCTACAGCACCTGTACACTAGACACCATGGATTACAAAACCTCTACTCCAGGCAGTGATGTGTAGCCGGGTACGTCACTTGTATCACTCACTTGCACCACGCCACCCTCTCATTCTCACCAGACTCAAGGGAACTCATAAATTTCATTATAGTGGCCTTGTTCTTCTTATAGTTTAACTTTTTTGCTTTATAGTTATATACTTAAATCATTTTATATGTTTCGTTTATATATATTAATTTTGGAGGTGTAATAATTCAATGTGGAGACGATGGAGTGTGTGTGTGTGTGTGTGTGTGTGTGTGTGTGTGTGTGTGTGTGTGTGTGTGTTGAGAGAGAGAGAGAGAGAGACCCTGAAGAATCGCTGAGATAAATTGACAGACAGAGAATAAGAGAGACAGACGACAAATTGACAGGTTACGAGTATGTTTTTTTTTTACTCGTCATCATCTTCATTATAGAAGTCATCATCTTCGTCATCGTTATGATATTATTACTGTTATTATGATTTATATTACTATTTCTTTTTTTATTATTTCTATTATCTGCATAAAGTTGTATTTGTGTAATTATACGTTCTTTATGTGTGTGTGTATGAGAACAATGAAACTCGGCTATGTGTACATATGTATGTATGTATGTTTGTTTCTGTGTGTGTACAGGTATGTGTATGTGACGTGGCTATATATCAACATGAGTGCGTGTCTTGTGTGTGCGTGGGTATGTACGTACGTTATGACTGCATGTGCATGTAGGTACGTGTGGATGTATGTATATACGAGTATATCATGACCGTGCACGTATGTAGACCTATACGTGCTAATAAGTATGTACATATGTCACTGCAGTTGGTGTTGTTGGTATGTACGTATAAGCCATGGCTGTGCGTGTGTGAATGTGCTTGTAGGTAACGTGTGTATGTCAGGGAGGTGCGTGTCAGGGGCCCACTTCCCCCATGACGCCACAATTTTCTAGGTCGGGGCTGTAGTTAGACGCTTGCATACTCTACCTCTAATTACTACTCATTTGCATATCATAGTCTAATCTACTACCCGCTTTGTTTACATGATTTACAGTAACTTTGCTTATTTACATGATTTACAGCAACTATCCGTTCTATTTATACGAACTACAGCTACTGTCCGCTTTATTTACATGATTTACAGCTAGTATTTGCCTTATTTACATGATTTACAGCTATTACGCACTTTGTTTACAAGATCTACAGCTACTACCAGCTTTATTTACAAGATCTACAGCTACTACCAGCTTTATTTACAGGATTTACAGCCACTACCCGTTTTGTTAACATTGTTTACAGTTACTATTTTCCTTATTTACATGATTTACAGCTACTATTCGCTTTGATTACATGATTTACAGCCACTAATCGCTTTATTTACGATATTTTCAGTTACCTATCTCTTTTTACCAATTTTACAACCCGCTTTATTTACAAGATTTACAGACACCTATCTCCTTTTTATAAGACTTACAACTGGTAACCTGCTTTGTTTACAAGATTACAACCACTTACATGTGTATATTTTCTGGTTTCATTCTCTGTGTTGAAACCAGATTGTATTGTGTGTGGCCTTTGGTCATGGCGCATTAGTCTCAGATCGGGGGTAATTTTTTAATCTTGTTCAGGACACGTACAGTTGTGGATAAAATTCCCGAAACACTTGGCGATGTCTGGCATCTATCTTTAGGTTATATAATATGGGTTTCTAGTTAATAAGGCTGCTTTTATCACATTACGTTAGAACTACTCGTGCGGCGCTCCTCCAAGCGTTACGGTGTGGAGTAATCGTCTCCCAGGTGAGGGGGTCGGTTTGGCACTTTTTCAGGTTTGTCTTAAGACTATCCTTATACCCTTTCCGTTGCCCGCCGGCGTTACGTTTACTATTCGTCAGGTGACTGTAAAGTAGCTGCTTTGGCAGTCTACTGTCGGATAACATGGCCAGTCCAACGTAGTTGTTCATGGATAATGGTAGCCTCGATGCTCCTACAGTTGGTGTCAGCAAGAATATGTTATTTGTTCTCTTGTCTTCCCAGCGTACTCGGAGGATGGAACGTAGACTACGTTGGTGAAAGTTTTCATGTGCCTTGAGGTGCCTCCTGTATATGACCCATGTCACGCTGCCATATAGCAGGGTGGGAAGGGCCACTGCTCGATATATGCCCAGCTTTGTAAATAATTTCAGTTCCCTACAACTGAAGTGTTGATTCACTTCATCGATGTCCGCGGTGGTGGACAGGTGGGAACCTAGGTACTGAAAATGGTTAACATTGGAGAGGGTGGTACCGTTAACTTGGATGGATGGTAGAGGTGTGGCTGAACCAGGGCAGGCTGGAAGAGAATTTGCGTCTTACGTATGTTCACCTCAAGGATGAAGTATGGTTACGAGTCTGCAAAGGTGTTAAGGATCTCTTGCAAGTCTCGTTCAGTGTGAGAGACAAGGGTGAGGTCAACTGCATAGTGAAGTTCAGTGATGGAAGCTGCCAACACCTTTGTTCCTGCCTGGAGTCGTCTTATGTTGAAAAGACCCTTTATCCGGTATTGGATGTCCATCCCGCCGGCTAAATTGGCATTAGCATGGATAAGGAAGGCAGCCAAGAAAATTGAAGAGAGATGGTGCCAGTACACATCCTTGTTTTACCCCCGTTTGGGTAGGGAAGAACCCCGAGAAAGTGCCATTATGTTGAACACTGCCGCTCATGCCACCATGGAGTTGCCTCACACACACACACACACACACACACACACACACACACACACACACACACACACACACACACACACACTTAAAGGCTATGAGGAGAACACAAACGAGTAAATAACTTAGTGAGTGAGTGCGAGTCAATGACTGAGTAACTAAGTGAGTGAGGGTGAGTGAGTGTCTGACAGATAAGTGAATGAGTGACTGACTGAGAAAGTGAGTGAGCGAGTAGGTAAATGAATAAGTGAGTGAGAGTGAGTGAGAATAAGTGTACCCGATATTTCACACTCATCATAGTGTCACCGTAAGCCGATAGTTACACCCTGAAGTGACCATAAATAACATAATGCCACTGGCCCATTCTTCAGCTGGCTACATTCCTTTTAAATATTCACAGGTAATAAAATGGTCTTTTCTCCCCACACTATTGAGAACGACGAAGGACAGTGTTTACAAAGTGCTCTTGGTGTTTGTGTTTACTGAGTACTTTGGTGTTTGTGTTTATTGAGTACTTTGGTGTTTGTGTTTACTGAGTACTTTGGTGTTTGTGTTTATTGAGTACTTTGGTGTTTGTGTTTATTGAATACTTTGGTGTTTGTGTTTATTGAGTACTTTGGTGTTTGTGTTTATTGAGTACTTTGGTGTTTGTGTTTACTGAGTACTTTGGTGTTTGTGTTTATTGAGTACTTTGGTGTTTGTGTTTATTGAGTACTTTGGTGTTTGTGTTTATTGAGTACTTTGATATTGGGGTGATACAGACAGAGTCCTTTCTAAACTCGGAGGACAAAGTAATATAAATGCTATAATGTTTTACGTTTATATTTTGTAAGTGAACTGGAAAGGCGAAGTGTGGCAACTGTCAGTAGGTCACTCAGATAGTCGTAATTCCCTTGACACAGGTAAGGATTTGAGTTCTTATCATCCATTCTGTTATTAATGCAAACTAGTGTCAATCTCTCCCACCTGGAACACACGTGACTGAGGTTACATTCATCACACGAAAAAACAAACAGAAATTAGCATATGTTGTCACTGCTTATAAAAGTCCGCTGTAACTTTTTTCTCATTAAGTAATTACGTCCTGGACAAACAGGTGTCAGGGGTACCAACACAGCCACAAATAAATGTCAGGGGTACCAACACAGTCACAAATCAGTGTCAGGGGTACCAACACAGCCAGAAATCAGTGTCGAGGGTATCAACACAGTTAGTAATAAGCGTCAGGGGTACCAACATAGCCACAACTCAGTGTCAGGGGTACCAACACAGCCATAAATCAGTGTCAGGGGTACCAACACAGACACAAATCAGTATCAGAGGCACCAATATAACCGTAACCCTCTCTCTGTGGTCCAATTTGCTTTAATCTTCCTCGTCTTAATAATGTTACCATTCCCACTGTACATCTTGTTGACTGTAAATCACACCTGACCAATATTCACGTTATGTTATCGCAGTAAAACCCACACTGTGCGTGTACCTGTGTCTGTCACTGTGGTAGCGTTTCCTAGTAAATGTAGTGAATAATTAACACTTTTACTGTTACATACATACAAACATACATACGTACATACACACATACGAGTTCTTGTTATCCAATGATCTGTTTATTTACTCTTAAGGTGAACTTTGCCCGATGAGTCAACTTAGTAAACACAGTATATTGACATGAAGCGCAGTGGATGTTAAGTTGTGGATTTGAACAAGCACGTGTGGATATTTCTACCTGTTTGAGGAATTTCTTGTCGCTCTTCACCTTTACCTTACACACGACTGTTGTTATTCCTCTTATTCTTGAGGTTTTCTGTACCTGTGTTTGTGCCTGTACCTGTGTCTGTACCTGTGTTTGTATCTGTACCTGTGTTTGTACCTGTGTTTGTACCAGTACCCGTGTCTGTACCTGTGTTTGTATCTGTACCTGTGTTTGTACCAGTACCCGTGTCTGTACCTGTGTTTGTACCAGTACCCGTGTCTGTACCTGTGTTTGTACCTGTACCTATGCCTGTCTGTTATTTATGATTACGAAAAAATTAAGAAATATGAATAAATTTAGGGAAAATACCACCTGTGGGTTTTATGTTACGACAAAATAAAGAAAATAGAAAGTGACGTCATTCCATATTTACGTATTGTATTTATTGATAACTGTAATACATGCCCCAGTGCCTTTGTCCCCCTGCCTCGCCCCCCATCACAAATAAATTTATTCTTGCACCGCACAAACCACTAATTTATAGTTTTATTTTGCATCCCATTAATTTTTCTCTCGTTGTTTGGTGGAATAATTTATGGAGCCTCAATTCAAGTGCTGGAATTTATTGCTTCGTTGTTTACATAACAATTTTGTGTCCGCCAAATTTATTCCATGTATCTCCATAGTGTTGTTAAAACCTTAATCTCTCTAATAAATTCTCCTCACTTAAATAGAATAAATAGATAAATTTTAGTATTTTGTTTACACTATTTTGGTCCACCGTTGTCCATCACATTCGTAAAAATATATTTTTATTGAATTGCTCCGTGTGTCGGCATCTTTTTTCCTCTCTAAAATCTTATAGATGTTAAATACAGCAAAACGAGATTAATACAGAAATAAAACCTTCATAAAGTGTGTTTACCGTTACCCATAACTTCTTTTATCTCTGATTAAACTAATAAATTTTATTCTTAATGGGTGTTACCGAACATTTAATTTATCCCAGTGGTTTAAATTCACCTAAAGGAATAATATAAAGTTTAGATAATTTTTAACGGTGATTATTGTTGTGTTAGAGAGAGGTGGCGGGGCGGTCTAGTTCACCTGAGGCCAATACTTGAGGGTCGTGTTCATTATTGTACCCGAGTCCTTTATGTCAATTTGTCTTGCACACACAAACACATTATATATCTACAAACACATATTCACAGTCACTTATACGGACATATATACATATGCACACACACACATATATACATATTTATTAGTCGGACATTTATATTTTATACAAACACACATGCACAAACACACACATTCACATACATTGATAATACACGCACACACACACACACACACACACACACACACACACACATACACACACTACCTTCACTCTCTTTAAATATTCTGTAATTTATGTAGTGTGTATATGAGTGAGTTTTTCTTTCTCTCTCTAAGTAACGTGACGGCTGATGGCAGCACCAAATCAGCTTGTAAATGATTTAATAGTTCATGAAAGACGAGGCATTGTGGTCACCTGTCCGGCAACTGAATATTGATCTTAATTATCGTCAGTCAACGTCTAGTATTTACGAGTATGTGTGTGTGTGTATGTGTGTGTGTGTGTGTGTGTGTGTGTGTGATTGCAGAACAGTAGGTGTATCAACTTGTACTGTATTTTTTTGACAGTCATAGGAAGTGGAAATGTGGGTCACAGATCCATTCCGACCTGAACAATGGGAGTGGGGCTCGTTGGTACTGGGCTCACGACCTAATTGTTGGGTTAGATTATGACTTATTTGCAGTGGGGCCTGTAACACTAGGGCCTATTAGCACTGGGGCCCATTTGACCAATCACTAGAAAATGTAAAAAAAAATATAAATATCTGGCAAAATTTCTAGATTCTGTATCGTTTCCTTTTTTTTTTAATCACAAGCGACTGATTAGCTCAGAGCAAATTGCCAATTAATTTTCTGGATTTTTTTGACCTGATCTTTCAGAGTGAATGAAAAAAAAAGTAAAACTCAGTTGAATTTATGCTGTTAATTATTGGCGAGATGAATATAAGGAGTGGAAATAATCGTTGGAATTTACAGAGGATTTTTTTTTATTTGCACAGTGGAATTTATTTATTAATTTTGGCTAACAGGACTATTTACTTTATCTATGCAAAGTATTAAAGAAATTAACTTTAAGAATTATTGACTTATTACCCCTGAGTACGATGACATATTCCCACTGAGTACGATGACTTATTCCCCCTGAGTACGATGACATATTCCCCCTGAGTACGATGACTTATTCCCCCTGAGTACGATGATTATTCCCCCTGAGTACGATGACTTATTCCCCCTGAGTACGATGAGTACGATGACTTATTCCCCCTGAGTACGATGACATATTCCCCCTGAGTACGATGACATATTCCCCCTGAGTACGATGACATATTCCCCCTGAGTACGATGACATATTCCCCCTGAGTACGATGACCTAATCCCCCTGAGTGTAATGTCTTAACCTCTTGCATACAATGACTTAACCCCTAGAATAGAAAGACTTAACCCTTTGAATGTAATGTCTCGGTACTCAAGGAATAAGTCATCATAGGAATTAGTTATAACAGTCAAGAGATACATTATTTAATAACAAAAAATAACAATAATAACACAAGTTGAAAATGGCGTTATAATGCATTACTGAGCTGTAATAGATGACGTCTTAAAGCGCTTACACTAGACTGTTAATTACACTAGTCGTCAACAGTTGGACACAGTAGTAATTAAACATCACCTGAGGGGATACAGACCCAGCCAGCTGACTCCACTCCACCTCATATATAACACTATGGGGAAATCTCACCTGCCTTACCTGTGTCTACAACCAATTTAATATTAATGGCACAAAACTCACCAGTAAACAATGTGTGTGTGTGTATGTCAATGTAGACGAAATATCTTCTGTGTGTGTTGTCATAGCTCGACCCGTTACCATGACAACACTGAGTTGATTTTGGTGACAGACCTACAGACAGACAGACAGACAGACAGACAGACCGGCAGACAGACATGACCGTAAACAAAATCCTGCCCCAAAGTCGCTGCTGTGGTCAGGGTAATAATAATTAATATTAATAATAATGAAGATATTAATATTGGTGTTTTTCAGAAATGCAATCTTGAAATATTGTTATTATTTAATGTAGCAGCCTCAATTACTGTAATTAAAAATTCTTAATTACGTTAGTAAAATATTCCAAGTGAGATATTATTATTATTATTATTATTATTTATTATTGTTGTTGTTCTTGCTGTTGTTATTGTTGTTATTGTTATTATTATTATTATTATTATTATTATTATTATTGTTGTTGTTGTTGTTATTGATGTTATTGTTATTGTTACTGTTATTGTTATAATTATTTATTATTATTGTTGTTGTTACTATTATTATGAATCATAAAAGTTCTTATCATTATTATAAATTTTCCTCTTCATATTATTATCTTTATCCCTATTATAAACAAAAGAACATCGTTTCACAGCTAAATTACAGTAAAACAATCATCAGTCAACACCTTTGTAGTAATCAATATTCTCAGGTAGTATCGGTACGGGTGTAATTACTCAGCGGGTGTTTGGAATCATTAGCCGTGTAATCCATTGTAATTAGTCTGGTGTGATATGCATGACGCTACGATACATTCTCGGTAATAATCTCCGGCAGTAATAATTACACGTGTTGGATTATGGGACTCAAGTCACCACACCTCTCTTAATGCATCCTCCTCCTCGGCTCTTTCTTGTTCTCTGTACTACACCTTAAGAGTAATAATAATAATAATAATAATAATAATAATAATAATAATAATAATAATAATAATAATAATAATAATAATAGTAATAATAATAATAATAATAATAATAATAATAATAATAATAATAATAATAATTTCAATAACAATAATAATAATAACATAACAATATTAATAATAAAATCCTTCCAGTGATAATGATGGTCCTGGCTGAGGCAATGTTTACCTTCTTCAACTCTTGTCATCAAAAAGAGCACAAACTACAGGGTGGCTCAAAATGTTCGTTGTGGTTGAATGTGGGTGCGCCAAGTCCGTAGACTTGCTAGTGATATATTATTAACGAAAGTGAAGAATACCTTTAGAAATGAGTGTGTATATGAACGAGGAGGCAATGACAAATATACAGACGGGATGACGTGCAAGGACTGATACCTGTAAATGATACCTGTAACAGATACCTGTAACTGATACCTGTAACTGATACCTGTAAGTGATACCTGTAACTGATACCTGTAAGTGATACCTGTAACTGATACCTGTAAGTGATACCTGTAACTGATACCTGTAAATGATACCTGTAACTGATACCTGTAACTGATACCTGTAACTGATACCTGTAACTGATACCTGTAACTGATACCTGTAACTGTAACTTGAACGTTTGACAGAATAAAGAAAAATTATTCGGATTTTTAGGACACTTTGTATGACGTAGCAGAGAGTGTGACGTCGTGTGTTTACCTCACGTTGTTTGTGTAGACTAGATCAGGCTGGTCTTCCTTTCTAGTTCGTCTGGGTTGTTTACAGGCTTAATGTAAACTTGTCTCTCACGCTGCAGAAAATAATCCCCAAACAGGAGCTTGTTGACGTAAACAATTTGGTGGGAGTTTCTCGAGCGAGTTGTTGTCTGCTTGTCTGTCTTTTCTAATTGAAGTTACCGGAGTGGATAATGTTCACAACAGGATTTTAAAACTTTTCAATACATTCTTTAAGGTTTATCAGCTGGTCTGTAAAACTCTTTAGTCTTTACATCATCTGGTTTATACTTTAGAGTAACCATCGTCTGTTTTTCACAAGTAATAACAAAAATCAAACTTTCATCTAAGTTCAACCAAAATTTTGGCGTCCATAGCAACGGTCACAATTCAAAGAAGCTGATTGGTTGCTGGTTGCTAGGTGAGTGACGAGACCAGGTAGGCGAGTTCAACAAGTGGCGCTGCAACCCGCTTAGCAACCAACAGCCACTCAACTTCTGTAACATATATACCGCTTGGCAATGTTTACATTTTGTGCAGATGAATGAATTCTGAAGGGGTCATATCAGAGAATCAAAGTTGGCACCACGCTATTTCTGGAACATGTGAGTGTGTGTGTGGACAGAGAGAGAGAGAGAGAGAGAGAGAGAGAGAGAGAGAGAGAGAGAGAGAGAGAGAGAGAGAGAGAGAGAGAGAGACGTTTATAGTGCGTTTGTCTATAGATTAGTGTTATACTAGCTTAAACTTGTTGTTGCATTTAACATTTAAGGGATCAACTACATTAAATGCTGAATGAGCGGGCCCCTGAACATCCCCGACCTTCTGAATGCTGAAATAACGGGCCCATGATCATCTCCGACCTTCTGAATGCTGAAATAACGGACCCCTGATCATCCCCGACCTTCTGAATGCTGAAATAACGGGCCCCTGATCACCCCTAACCTCCGAAAGAATGAACCTCTGATCTCCCTGACCTCTTGAAACAAATTCTAATTCAAATTCATACAATCACATCCCCTCTATGGATTCCGAACCTTTTCTCTGTCCTTCAAACTCTAATTCTAAGTTTTTCATAATTTTTGAGTCTATTAGCTTGTCTAACTTACTGTGTTTATTGAGTTTAATTTTAAGCTGTTTCTTAACCTTACTGATGGATGCTTTTCGCGTGTGAGGGATTAAAAGTCTCCGTCATCTTCACTTTGAAACCTTAATTGATGATAGTAACATAATTGTCTCTTTTATTTATTTGTTGACTAATCCTATAATTATTAAAAAATTTGTTTAATGTAATTTTAATTTTAATTTATATGATGGTATTCCCGAGTATTATTTTAACATGTTTTTATTTTCTTGTTAATTTAGCTTGGGTCTTGTTAAATTGTGATGCGTAAATAATCTTATATGGATCAGTTTGGTGTAATTAGTGAATAATTCATTAAAGTTCATTCATCTGTTCTATTTTCATTCACAATTATTCATCATTCACTAGTGTTTATGTACGAGTGTCTGCCTACACCGCTGCTATATATATAGACACACGCACACACACACACACACACACACACACACACACACACACACACACACACACACACACACGCACACGCACACACACAGATATCCATACATCTTATCTATTTTTCACATTATTATTCATGAGGTATTTTTGTTTGTTAATGAATGTTTAATCCATGTTCGTATATCATGAAAGAATACATATATAGTGTTCTTTAGTATTCATATATACATAATTATGCAAATTAGAATCAGTATGGCTGCATAAATTTTTTTCTTCTCAAATATATAAGAGAGAAAAAGAAAAACAGAGAAACAGATATAAAGAAACAAACACACACACACACACACACACACGCTAAACACATACACTAAGACAGTCACACACAGACCACTACACACAATTTCCACTGCCTGAGAGAGAGAGAGAGAGAGAGAGAGAGAGTCCTCCCTTCTATTCATTTATCCAATTGCGACTGACCATTTTTTCCTGGCGCATCAATTTACTCACTTGCCTTTATTCCCATTCACGACTTTGGTGGCATAAGTGGTTCATTCATCAGCCAGTCGCCGCTCAGTTCCCTCCCTCCCTTCCCTTCCCTTCCTCCTCCCCTTCATCCCTCCTTCTCCCTCACTCCTTTTCACTTCCCTTCCTACCAATTATCTCCTTCCCTGTCACTTCTCTCCCTTCTGCCTCTTCTCCCTCTCAACCTCTGTCACCAGCATCGCGCGCCACCGCTACTGTTGCTATCAGTTAAATTCCTACCGAACCGCTACACACACACACACACACACATAGATACATCCCTACATACACAAACACGCACACACATAGATACATACATACACATATACACACAAACACATACATGCATGCACATACAATATATATACATACAGTACATACACACACACACACACACACACACACACACACACACACACACACACATACATACACACATCCATACATGCATACACACACACATACATACATACGTACATGCATACACATATATTCAGACATACACAATTTGCCTGCAGGAGTAATGTTCCACCCCTTAGTGCCACAATAATGTATAGCCAGACTATTCATTTGTGATGTATGTAGTACCGCATTCATTCATCACTGAGAGGTTGTGTCTGATGAATGAATACAGTACACCACACATGCATCACAACTGAATAGTCTGGCTATATATTATTGTGGCACTGATATAATATGAATACGGTGTTATACAAAATCAGAATTAACTTACACTAATCGAAAATTTCTTGGCATCCCACTTAGGTCACCCCTGATAAATTTAAAATTTAAAATTCTGAAATACTGAAAGTCTAAATTAAAATTTATTAAACTCAAAAACTGAAAGTGGGTCCCATAGGCATGACTGCCCGTTAAGGACAGTCTGGATACAGCACACTGTATACCTGTACCAAGCTATCGGTACACACACTGTATACCTGTACCAAGCTATCGGTACACACACAAGGGGGGCAGCATGGTCGGCACTGTACGGGGATACACAGATAGTCCCACACTCACAAACATGTGTATCAACTAGAGGTTTCCTCACTCACTTATCACGCACACAGTCACTCGTGTGTGTGTGTGTGTGTGTGTGTGTGACAGAAATGACAGAAAAATAACAAAATTGTATAAACTTCCATAGATAATTAATTATATATTGTACTTACATTTACTGAAGACACTACGAGACGATGGCAACATCCGTTAACCTTCCCAACTGTCGCTGGTATTATAATTATCGCAGTTTTTATATCAATTAAGCATTTATATTAATTATCCTCTTATTTTATGTTTACACTTAAATATTGTTTTTTTTTCACTTCTAGCAGCACACCTTGATAATTACACTGAATGTATTCCTTTAGAGTAGTGTACTCCTGCGTGGTCGGCAGTGGCTGACGCCACACTGACAACTCGGCGGGAATTTGAATATCGGTAAAACAGTTTACAAATTTTGTATGTATAATTTATGTTATTTAATTTTTTTATCAGTAAGATCGGATACTAAGAACGTTGACTAATAATCAAAATAATGTCATGCAATGTACAAAAGATACCGTAGAGTAAATAGAAGAACCTTTGAAAGATGTACACATTGCCGCGATGCATTCAAATTCCCGCCGAGTTGTCAGTGTGGCGTCACCCACTGCCGACCACGCAGGAGTACACTACTCTAAAGGAATACATTCAGTGTAATTATCAAGGTGTGCTGCTAGAAGTGAAAAAAACAAACAATATTTTTAAGTGAAAACACAAAATAAGAGGATAATTAATATAAATGCTTAATTGATATCAAAACTGCGATAATTATAATACCAGCGACAGTTGGGAAGGTTACCGGATGTTGCCATCGTCTCGTAGTGTCTTCAGTAAATGTAAGTACAATATATAATTAATTATCAATGGAAGTTTATAAAATGTTTTTATTTTTCGGTAATTTTCAATGTAAAAAGTGACACTATGGTTGAGAGTTATAGACCTGATCTGACCCAACATGCTAATATGATAGTCGTACATATAACAGCAGTAGTAGAAGAAGATTTAAAAAAATTATACTTAAGTGAATTTAAACGACAATTAACGTAGAGCTGACTGTTGAGTTTAAATCCCGGGTCGAGTTTAATGATTACCTTTATTATATCTTGAACTGTAACTCATTATACTCATTAATATCAAGAGAGTAATCCTTCTTTGACGAAAATATCCGTTGGTGTTTTAAGGCTCCATGACACACTATTGCTCTCTCTCTTTTATCCATTTTTCATCGTTTCTTTCTTCGTTTTTATCTCTTATCTTTCTGCTATCTCTCTTTTCTCCCCTCTTTTTCCCCATTTCTTTCTCTTTATATTTCTGTTACGATAATTAATTAATATACAACTATAATAAATAGTAAAGAGAAAAAAAATACATGTGTTAGGTAATTTACAGCAACAAGTAATTAATATAAGGTATGCTTCGTATATGACTTATTTGGTAATGGGAGTAAAGACGAGGATATATTTATTTATTTTTTCCGTATGTTTTCAATGATTTAATTTTATTCATTTTTTTTTACAGTTTAAAGATTGTTTACGTTTTCTACACAGCATATAAAAGTAACTAATCTTAAACGTATAAATAAAATGATGAGGAAAGTAGAATGAAGAGTGAAGGTGTTTAAAGATGAGAGTCGTGAGGACATGACGTTTTCCTGAGATACTTAGAGCAGTGGCGTGAGTGGATACCATGGCGTCAGTTTTTTTTATTTGGAGATTGACTTATTGCTTATTATTTATGTCTTCCCGTCTTCCCTTCTTTCTCCCTTTCCCTCCTCTAAATGGATTTTCTTCTCTCTCTCAACTCTTACCCTTTCCTATGTCCACATCTTCCTTCATTCTTATCCTGTCCACTTCCTCCCCTAATTCTCTTTTATTTTCTTGCATTTACTTCCTCTCTTCTCAATAATGTTACACAAACTCTCCTCCTCCACGTGTCTTCTTTATTATAAAGCACCTGCTGTCCTCCTCCTCCTCCTCCTCCTACTACTACGCTTCCCTTTCACCCCCTCTCACTATCCCACTCCCTTCCCTTCCTACTCTCCCATCCCCCCGTCCCTCTCTCCCCTCTCCCCCCCCCCTCACTAACAAGGCTGGCAGGGCCATACCTGAAGCAGTTTAGTGTCGGGTTGAGAGAGTTACCCTGGAGACGAAGTGATTCCCTCCTCTTACCTCCTCCCTCTCCTTCCTCCCTCACCTTCCTCCCCTCACCTCCCCCTCTCCTTCCCCCCTGTCTATCCTCACCACCTTCCTCTCTTTCCTCCACTCACCTCCTCCCTCTTCTTCTCCCTACACCTGCTGCTCCTCCTTGTCCCTCTTTGTCCCCTTACCTCCTCTTTCTCCTCCTTCCCTTACTTACTATCTCTTATTCTCCCCTCACCTCCATTTCTTCCTCCATGTCTCTTCCACCTCCTTGTCTTCTCTTTCCATGTACCACCCCTCCTCCACCTCTGTTTCTTCTCCTACTCCCACTCTCTCGTTCTTCACACTCACACTCCTCTTGCCTTTTCCTTTCCACCTCTTCCCCTCATCTCTCCCCCTCTTCTTCCTTCTCTTCTTCTCACTTCTCCTCTTCTCCCTACCTCCCCACCTCCTCCTCTTTCTCTCCTTCACTTCTTTCCCATATCTCCTCCTCCTCCTCTCCCTACCTCTCCTCCTCTTCCCCTCACCATTCCTGCTCCCCTTCTTCCCTATACCTTCTCCCTTACCGTTCCTCCCTTCTTGTGTAGTGCAGCAATTATAACAGCATGTCGTAGTTTAACAGCAATATAAGTAAGTTCCATGTAATTCAACAGCTACATGCCGTAAGTAAATGAACAGCTATATAAGTAATTGTAAGCAGTGTAAGTAATTTTACAGCGTAAGTAATTTAACAGCAATATAAGTAATTGTACGGAATTATAAGTTAGTTTACAGTGATATGTGATTAAACAGCAACGTAAGTAATTTAACTGCAACAAAAGTAATTTAACAGCAATATAAGTAATTTAACAGTAACGTAAGTAATTTAACAACAACCTAAGTAATTTAACAGCAATACAGTATAAGTAATTGTTTGCGGTGTACTGTAATCATTCCACGAGGAGGCGACACGGGCAAAATGTAGTGTAAGTAACGTAGATAAAGAGGGAGATTGGGGAGAAAAATGGCGATTGGCGGAGAGAAGGAGGAACAGGGAAGAGAGAGGGAGGGAGGAGAGAGAGAGGGGACTAGAAAGAGAATGAAAACGATAGAAAGAGTAATACGAGGAGAAAGTTGAATATGATGGCCGACGACAGAGAGAGGGAGAGAAATAGAAAGAGAGGAGAGGTGTGTGTGTGTGTGTGTGACCTGACCCCCTGACCTTAGCAGAGCAACATGTAGCCTGAATTATTAAAAAGTGTTGGTGGTCAAATCTCAGACCTTATTGCCACCAACACGGGTTTTTTTTTCTGGTTGCGTCGTTTAGCTCTATGTCTGTCTTATATTAGTCCACTTCAACAGACGGTTTTTTTTAATTCAGTTCCTGGTTAGGTTTAGTTGGGTTAGATTAGGTTAGGTTAAGTAAGCTAGGTGAAGTTAGGTTAAGATATGTTAGATTAGGTTACGTTACGTTACGTTACTTAAGCTAGGTGAATTGAGGTTAGATTACGTCAGGTCAGGTTAGGGTAGATTAGTTTACAATAGGATAGGTAAGGTAATGTTGGGTGTGGTAATGTTGGCTTTGATTTGGTTAGGTTGGGATGATATATAGGTTAAATTCGTCTGAGTTAGGTTAGGTTAGGCTGGGTTAGGTTAGGTTAGATTAAGTTAGGTCACTCCTCTTACCACAAATAAGGTAACGACTGGCTCCCTTGTTAAAAAATAAATAAAATAAAAAGATTAAGAGCTGGGTGTAGGTGGAGGGTGTAGTGTGTGGGTATAGGTTGAGGGTGTAATGGGTGGGTGTAGGTGAAGATGGAGGGTGTAGTGGTTGGGTGTAGGTAGTGGGTGTTGTGGGTGGGTGTAGGTGGAGGGTGGCGTGGGTGGTTATAGGTTGAGGATGTAATGGGTGGGTGTAGGTGGAGGGTGTCGTGGGTGGGTGTAGGTGGAGGGTGTAGTGTGTGGGTATAGGTTGAGGGTGTAATGGGTGGGTGTAGGTGAAGATGGAGGGTGTAGTGGTTGGGTGTAGGTAGTGGGTGTCGTGGGTGGGTGTAGGTGGAGGATGTAGTGGGTGGGTGGGTGTAGGGGGAGGGTGTAGCTCGTTAAGTCAGGGCGGCACTATTCGTCTCGGGATAGACAGGTTGATCCTGAACAAGATGGGAAGATCTATTTGTCATTATGGGGGACGTGGGTGTGTACTGTGTGTGTGTGTGTATTGTGTGTACTGTGTATGTGTGTACTGCGTGTGTGTGGGGGGGTGCTATGTGTGTGTACTGTGTTTGTGTGTATGTGTGTGTGTGCTACGTTTTGGTTGGTGTGTGTGTTCTATGTAGGAGTTGGTGTGTGTGTGTGTGCGTAAATGTAACCAACGCACACAAAACATACACACACACACACACACACACACACACACACACACAGACAGAAGTAGTACGATAGCTCAAGAATTCTCTCTCTACACCCCGCCAGAATAATCCAATTGAAGGGTAACTTAACTGTGTTTGACGCCGCTAGGAGTGCCCCAGGGTGTTTTATGCTGGGAGAGTGAGGGAGACTGAGGAAAAGGAAAGGGAGCGTGAGAGACAGGGGAGGGAAAGTGAGGGAGACCAGGGTGATGGAGGGAGGGAGGGAGATAAAGGGAAGGTAAAGGTAAGAGACAGTAAGAGAAAGTAAGGAAGAGTAAGGGAGAGTAAGGGAGAGAGATGGAGGGCAGGAAGGGTAAGGCAGAGTGGAGAGCATGAGAGAGTAATGGATAGAACAGAGAGAGCGATGGTGGGCAAGGAGAGTGATGGAGAGAAGGAAGATTGAGAGAAACACAAGGGCAGTAAGGGGTAGCTGAGGGCGTAAGAGCAAGTGAGGAAAGGAGAGCAGGTAGTGTGAAGGGGAGTGAGGGAGAGTGAGGAAGAACAGGTAAAGTGACGGAGTACGTGAGGGTATGGAGAGAGAGAGAGAGAGAGAGAGAGAGAGAGAGTAATACAATAAGGCTGGGGGAGTGCAGAGACTAGGTGTGACGAGAGACAAAGATAGGAAGAGGAGAGAATGGTGAGGAGAGTAAGTGCGAGAGGAGAGGAAACTGGGGGGGGGGGATAAATTTAGGGGAAGATTAATTTAGGGAGGTTAATATAATGAAATGAAGACTGACAAACAGACAGACAGAGACAGACAAGCAGATAGATAGATATTAAAGTAGATAGATAGATAGATAGATAGATAGATAGATGTTAAAATAGATAGATGAGTAAAGAATAGGGTTAGTTTAGAAAATAAGATAGAGGAAGAGAAAGAGAGAAAAATAAAGAGAATGCTTAATAAGGGGGACAGGATAATAAATATGGGATAAGAAGATAAAAAAGTGGAGGAAGGAAGGAAGGAAGAAAGAAAGGAAGAAAGAGTTTTAGAAGAGGCAAATATAAGAGAAATAAAGGGCATAAAGGAGACAAGTAGAAAATAAAGTACAGACCACTAAGAGTTAACACAGGGTAATAAATAATGGAATGAGAAACACGAGATAAATGAGGTGGAAAGTTCATTTAAACAGAGAGAGAAAAGGAAATGAACGAAGCAGAGAAAGAAGGTGATAAATGAAGCAAAATAATGAAACGGATGGAGAGAAAGAGATTGGGGGGAAGAGAGAAAGACGGGGAGGGGGATAAAAGGGAGATAGATAAACAGGAAGAATAAAGGGGAGAGAGTGAAAGATAGAGAGAAAGACATAGAAAGATTGGCAGAAGAAGAGATGGTGAGAAAAAGAGAGACAGAGAGAAGGGTAAATAAGCTCTGAGAAAGAAAAAACAAAGAGATAAAGAAAAAGATAAATTAGAGAGAGAGAGAGAGAGATGAAATATATTAATACCATAAGAATTTCAGTGTTATAATTTATAAGAGAAAATAATGGTAAAATACACAGCGTAGTAACTCACACAAATGAAAGTAAATACACACAGTTCTTTAAGTTACTCAAACTGGGAAAAATACGCAATACTAACTCACACAAATAACAGGAAATGTACAACAGAAAATACACCCAGACCAGAAATAACAGAAAACAAACAACAGGAATACAAGAGACCACATAACAGAAATAACAGAAATAGAACACAACAGACATAACAGAAAACAACATAGAAAACAAAAATAACAGAAAAAATACAATAAAAGTTAACGAAAACCGAAAACAAACCAAAACAACAGACAACACAACAGAAATAACAGAAAATACACATAAATGAAGTAACGAAAAACCATAAAACAACAAAAATAATCCAAAACACAAATGAAATAACAGGAAAAACAGAACACAAATAACAGTCACAATACATAACACTGTATAAACTCACAAAGAAAGAAAAATACACAACACTGTAAATCAGAGAGAGAAAGAGAGAAATGATAAAGACTTGGGACACGAGGCTATGATAAACGAGGGAAGAGCATAACAGGAGGGGGTAAAATAATGAAAACATGAAGACTATAAGTAACAAGGTGTAAAAATATATATATATAATTTTTATTTTTTTTTTGAAGACTGTGTGGGTCGTCTTCTTACCATTCCTTCCATAGTTATGAAGAAAATAGTATATAATGATGCTCTGGTGTTAATGTTGATGTGGGTTACGTGGGTGGATAGGTGGGTGTGGATGTGTGTGAAGGAGGTATATGTGGGTGGAGGGGTAGATGTGTTTGTGTGAGGTAAATGTAAGTGGTGTGTGTGTGTGTGTGTGTGTGTGTGTTACTGGCAATATAATACGTAGTTGGTTTCTTGCCAAGGTTGTCTCTCAGTAACAATGTGTTGTGGTATAATTTTTACATTGAGTGGTCATGTTCTGTGTATAATCGCCTTTGGTCACGTCCATGAGTCAACGCTGGTAACACACACACACACACACACACACACACACACACACACACACTCGTCCGATACTTTCATTCTCACACAGAGGGACATGTTGCCTCTGAATATTTGAGTTTGCTCTCCTAAAGCACTCTAACCTATTTTGACTCGTCTGTTGGGTTTATTTGATTTATTTCCACCACTCGGCATTATTTGGTTTAAATATACGCATGGAATATATTTTTTTTTCAGTGCCATTTATAGGTACCTAGTTCCCTCCTCATACCACAAAAGCTACTATACGGGATTATTGACACACACACACACACACACACACACACACACACACACACACACACACACACACACACACAAACAGTTTTAATCCCTTAACAGTTGTGTTCCATTCTCCTTTGGTCAAGATTTTCACACGCGAACGTTTGAGTAAAAGTCCATATAAATCCCTCATATCTCTCAATATCAAACACTGACCTTTGACCTGGTCACTGGTTGTGTAAAGAATGTGTGGGTGAGTCGGGATACACTCATGCAAAGCTCGAGGGGTCAGAAACGCCGTATAAAAGTTCATACGCCCGGCAGAGGAGCGCCAGTTAGGGTCCAACTGGCATGGAGAATGTATATAAAAATAAATCATCCTCGGAATAAAATGACCACCAGTAAGTCAGTTAGGATAGGTGGGGTCTTGAAGTGACTACATAGTTAAATGTATAAAATATATGAAAACTAAATGAATAGATCGATCGATAGATAGATTAATAAATACGATAGATTTACAACACAACAACAAGGAAACTATAAACATTTCCCACATAAAAATTCCTTAATAAAGATATGTGATGTTTTTATATAAATTTACATAAAGGAGAAGTAATTTATCATGGCCACCGTGTACACCAGTTTCAATATTGTCCGAACATGATGGATGGCCGGCGTGTATTTGATAAGCAGCGGGGAGAGGGCCAGCTAAATTTACTGAGGCACAGAGAGTGAGAGAGAGAGAGAAACTAGAGAGAAAACTTGATGGTTACACACACACACACACACACACACACACACACACACACACACACACACACACGCACACACAGAATATTAGATAAGGAGAAGCAAAATTCGTAGTCGAAGAAGCAGGTTTTGGTGAGAGTAAAAGCAGAAGAGAAAGGGAGGAAGAGGAGAAGAGGAAAGGAGGAAAAAAGGACAGAGAAGAAACAGGGGGGGGAGATAGGAAACAGATGGAGAGCAAGAGAGAGGGAGGAGAGGAAGGAAGGAAGGGGATACGGGAAGAAGGGATGAGTATGGAGATGGAAAGGAGAGGGAAGAGGAGAAGACGAAGAAGACAAAAAGAGGTGAGGAGAGAAGTGAAAAAAAGAGGAGAGAGGAGGGAGAGATATAGTGGAAGAGGCAAGACAGGAAAGGAAGAAGGGGAGAAATGTAAAGAAAGGCAAGGCTTGGGAACGTAGAGGAGAAAGAAGGGAAGAGAGAGAGGGAGGAAGAGAATGGAAAGAAGGGGAGTGAATGCGAGAAAAGCAGATAGGGAGGGAGAAGATGAGATGAGGAAAGAGGGGAGGAAAGTAAGGGAATGAGAGAGACGCGAAGGAGAGATGATGGAGAGGGGAAGGGGAGAAGGAGAGGATATTGAGTAGGCAACACTCACTAAATGGGGAGAGGGGACTGAGGGAGGAAAAGGAAGGCGCGAGTAATAGAGTTTGGCAGTGGAGGAGAGAGAGAGAGAGAGAAACTATATTTTAGTGTATGTACTGCCGAAGCAAGAACTTATAAATCAGCTTGTCAATTTTACTGTTCAAATCTGACAAATCTGCCACCATACATGTCTGCCACCATCGCTACGTATATTTCTTCAACCATCGCTACTTATGTCTGCCACTATCTCTACTTCTCTGTCTGCCACCATCGCTATATATCACAAACCATTTCTCATTATCGCTGAAGCCCTAATGATACCTGAAGATTAATCGCTCCAGTGCTCATACAGGTAATAGTTACTTGTTATTAGTAAAATATTGGGGTTGATATGCCTCTTGTTATGGTGATTGTGTTAACTGAGCTGTTATTGTGGTTATTGTTTATTTGTTGTTATTATTGTTACATATATAATTGTTCTTGTTTCGGTCTTTATTATTATTATTATTATTATTATTATTATTATTATTATTATTATTATTACTGTATTCACTAATATTGTTTTTACCATTACTGTTGTTGCTTCACTTTATTCAATCAAAAAAAAATAAAGTATGTACGATAGGTTAGTTCAGGTCACTGGTTTAAGCATGAGGTAGCCACTCCCGGGCCAACTAATACACACTTACTTATGCTCGAGTGTGACAGGCCAGAGAAGGTCATCCTTGAATAATGCACGCACTCAAATGGCTTCCACTCTCAGCTAGTTATTGTATTATTGTTTCACGGCGTCCCTGGAGAGAGAGAGAGAGAGAGAGAGAGAGAGAGAGAGAGAGAGAGAGAGTTTGAAAGGGAGAGAGACATATAGACTGATAGATAAATAGAGAGAGTAAGAGAGAGAAAGAAAAGAAATAAAAAGAAAAACGCAGAGGGAAAGAGATTGATAGATTGTTAAACACAAAAAGAGAGAGAGAGGAGAGTAGAAAATACAGAGAAAATGGATAAAGGCAGTAATAGATTGACAGATATATATATAGATAAATAGAAAGAGAGAGAGAGAGAGTTATCCAGTATAATGTTTTTCCCTGGGAGCAACAGATTAAAACTCACAGGTTGAGTGCTGTATCATGAAGCATCCTGATTCCTTCCTGTGTGTGTGTGTGTGTGTGTGTGTTGTGTATTTGTGTGAATGTGTATCTGTGTGTATATGTGTGTGTGTGTGTGTGTGTGTTTGTGTGATGTGTATTTGTGTATATGTGTGTATATCTGTGTTTGTGTTTGTTTCGTATATATCTGTATTCTGTCATTCTCTTATTTTCTCATATTCTCTCTTTTTCTTCGTGTATTTTTCTTTCTGTTTTTTCATTTTTATTTTTAGTTCTCTTTATATCTCTTTGTTTTTTGTTTCTCTCTTTTTAGGTTATTTTTCTTTTCTTTCTTTCTCTTCGTTTTTGTTTTGCTCTTTTAACTTTGTTTCTTCTCTCTCTTTCATTTTTTATGTTTTTCTGTTTGTTCCTATTGGTTTATTTCTTTCATTTTCCCTCTTTCTTTTTTCTTTCTACCTTTTTTCTTTCTTTATTTCTCCTATCCTATATTTTTCTCTTCTTTTATTTTTGTTTAATTATTTTAATACGTATTTCACTTTATTTCCTTTATTTTCTAATTTTCCTCCATTTTATCAACTATGCTTTATTCATATCCTCCTTTCTATTTCTTTTCGTTTCCTCCTTTCCTTTCAGCTCTTAAGAATGTCTTTTCAAAATGACCGACAGACAGACAAAGGAAAATACCGAGAGACCAACAGTGAAAAGGAGAGATAAATAGAGAAATATCTGGAGAGAGAGAATAGCCCTCCTTACACACCATTCATGTAGAGAGATAGCTCTCCTACACCACTCATGTAAGAGAGAGAATAGCCCTCTGTACACACCATCAATGGAGAGAGAGAGAGAGAGAGAGAGAGAGAGATACTCACCACAAGAATATATCTGCGACTACCCTCTGACTTTTCTGAACAAGTGTTGGGTGTGTGTAAAATGGATGTTGGCTGCGCTTGGTGGTGCTGCTAGCCGGGATGAATAATGAAAATGCTTCAACTAGATTTCTTGATTCTCGCCCCACTCTCTGCTTTCTACTGACAACTACCCAGACACTCAGTCAGTCAGTCTCTGCTGGGTTAAATGTCAGTTTTGTCTACCATCGCAGTTAGTCTATTTACTCGGTCACCCAATCTTCATGCTTGGTTATCTGTCATTCAGTACCTGTTCAGTCACACTGTCTTCCTACTTATTGTCACCCACCGGTCAGTAAGTGCTGGCCCTCAATCGAGTACCTTGCCTTACTGAGATAGTCATGTAGAGTCCAGTCCGGGGTAGACAGACTCTTACGTCTGCTTGACAGGAACCGGTGAAGCCTCTTGTGGTGAATCTTTGGTGATCTAAGAAGTCTACTACTCGTTATCTTAAGTTTTTGTTGTCATCATTCAGGACGGTCTCTTGTTGACGTTACCCTTCTTCTTTCTTGACCTCCTACGAGACCTTGGGGCCACTTGGAGGAGAAATCGTCTTCAGGATGAAGTTATTTCTCATATTCAGACGGCAGGACCTGTTCTTCTCATCGGAGTAGGTCAAGGATGGTGGTGGTAGCCTCGGCCAGACCCCGTGATGGTGCCTGGGTCATCCCGGTTGAGTGTATGAATTGCTACGGAGACTTCGTTGGTGGTTACTTGCAAGTGACACAGGGGATTCAGGTAGATTTTAACTCTTGCTGCAGTCAATGTAGGTCTGAGTAAAATGACAGACTGATTGTACTAGGAGCTTTTAACTTTGGCTGAAAAATCTTTCTTGTGACTTGAGATTACGAGAGCTGGGCCGGCACAATCTGATTTGGTGTTTGATTTCTTTGTCGATGTTACTGGTGGTGAGAAATAGTTTGGGAGTCTGGTGAAGTGGTTGACAGTCTCCAGCGTCTCTCCTTTGATCATAATATCCGGAGTAGAAGCTGGTTGATTTGGTGAAGGTTGATGGAGAACAGTGAAGGAAAGTCAGCTGTGTTGGTTCCTTGGTGGGGGATTGTCCAGACGCTAGAACAAGACTGAGGAAGACTGAGGGGTGGTGAGGGAGGCCACACAGAGCCTTTACTTAACCCCAGGGTGGATGTGGAAAAAAATGGTGGGATTCATAGCCATTGTTGGAGAAGGTTGCAGACATTCCGCCAGGGAGGAGTCTGATGTTGGATAAAAAATTCTCTGAATATTCAAGTGGCTGAAGACTTGTCTACAAGGCATGCCGGATCTCAGGAGTCAGATGCCTTATAGTCAGATCGATGAAGGTCGTGTATAAGAGAGTTGATGTTGTTCTTGACATTTCTTCCTGGGAGTTGACGAGCAGCGAGAGATGGTGTTGGTCGTTGTTCCTGATGACATGAATCCCAGACGATATTGGAAACTGGAAATTTTTAGCGAGAGACACACAAAAAAAGAGAAATCTCAATAGCAAGAGACAAGGAAGAGATACAACGATAGTTACTGTAGTCAAACTTGTGTGTTTCTCTTTATTTATTCTGGATATTTCCCGAGGGATCCATTTTCCTTTTTCATTTTGAGGAGACCAGGAAGATGACAGAGAGATTACACACACACATACACACAAAGCCTCCGAGTGTGTAGATCAGGGCGGTGATTGTACCCCTAAGACAGCCAGGGTAGGAGAGCACCAATAGGGTAGGAGAACATCAGCAAAATAAGAGAATATCATCTGGGTAGGAGAACAATACCAGGGCAGGAGACACCAGGTAGGAGAACAGGTGTCAGGTGAGCTCTGGAGACGGTCTCTTAAAAGCCTCCCGCCATGATCCATATTTTTACGCTCGTCTGAATTTCTCCTCTAATATCTGCCCACCCTCATTCTCTCTCTCTACCCTCTCTCCCTCCCTCACTCACTCTACCCTCCCTCACTCTCTCTACCCTCCCCCACTCTCTCAACCCGTCCTCACTCTCTCTACCCTCCTTTACTCCCTCTCTTTACCTTCCCTCACTCCATCTACCGTCCTTTGCTTCTTCGTGCTACCCTCCTCGTCTATCCTCCCTCACCCATCCAGTAGCCTCCCTCCCTCCCTCCATCCATATACCCTCCCGCCCTCTCTTCTTCTACCTTCCCTCATTCTTTGTCTACATACTCCTGGGGGCCCCTTACCTCCAGGGAAAGGGAGAGAGGATGTTGTAATTGTACGGAGAGAGAGAGAGAGAGAGAGAGAGAGAGAGAGAGAGAGGCGTTCATTATATGACTATTAATAGCAATAGTAAAAATACTATTCGATTGATTTACCCTAATATCGAACACAGTGCACATAGAATTAAGCACAAGTAATATTTTTTGGGTGATAAATGAGAGGCCAGGTAATAATTGTGATAAATAACGTCCATAGGTGAGTTATTCGGTAATTATATAGCTATTATTGTGGTGTGTGTGTCGATGGTAGTGGTGTAAGAGTTATTTTCTCTTGTTTGGCTTGTTTTTCTTTCCACACACACACACACACACACACACATACACACACACACACATACACAGCCACCCACAAACCCACCCATACACCCACCCACACATCCACACCCACATACACACACTGCTAGACGGATATTCTTCCTTTCCAAACAAGAGCGGTCATGTACTCTCAATTACCTTGTATTTGACTTCCCTTAGTGGCAGTATTGATCTGGGTAAATTATTAATGGCAGTTGGCCGTCTTGTATAGATGATGGTGGTTGGGGCGGTGGGTGGGGGAGAAGGGCTGCGGGACGGGAGAGGGTAGTGGTTGGGGAGGGTGGGAGGGATCGAAAGGATGAAGGTGAGAAGAAAGGAATGGAAGAAGGAAGAGGAGAGGAGGGAAGGAGAGGTATAGATGGAAGGAGGAGATACAGAAAGTGGTGAAAGAAGAAAGGAGAGATGTGGAGAGAGATGGGTGGGGAGAGACGGAGAAAGAAATGAAAGAGCAAGAGAGAGAGTGAGAGAGAGAGGGGGGGTGTAGGGAGGTGAAAGAGAGATGCAGGGAGGTGAAAGAGAGAGAAATGCAGTGAAGGGGAACAAAGTGAGAGAGAGAGAGAGAGAGAGAGAGAGAGAGAGAGAGGCCATAAAAACACAAATTAGACTTACATATTTATAACGTAATATCACCTCCATAATTACTACTGTTGTTTTGATGGACGTCTGGCTGTTGGTAGTGCGTTTGACGCTTTATAAGTAAGCAGGTTGTTTATAAGTGAGCAGGTAATTCATAAGTGAGCAGGTTGTTTATAAGTAAACAGGTATTTACTTATATAAAAAGGTTATTAATTTATAATGAGCGGGTTATTCATTTATTTATAAGTAAACAGGTAACTATTTATAAGTAAACAGGGTACTCTTTATAAGTAAGCAGATCATTATAAGTAAAGGCACTCCTCTCTACTGTATATCTAAGTAAGTTAAATTCTTCCCAAGTGACTGAATTCATTCCTTGGAGTTAAAAGTAGATAAGGTACCAGGAAGTAGACACGTTAAGTAGACTTGTATGTTAAGTAGCAGTTATAAGTGGGCCCGGGTGACGCTCTCCTGGTTAATAATCCACCTCGGCCAGACTTACGACCGACGCCACTGTAAACTTTTATTGTGGCTTCTGTTGTTAAGGGACACTTTATAGGGCTCTCGTGTTAAGGGTTATTTTAGGGCGTGTTGTGTTAAGGGGTTGTTTCAGGGGGTGTTAAGGGTTATTTTAGGGGGTGTTGTGTTAAGGGGTTGTTTCAGGGGGTGTTAAGGGTTATTTTAGGGGGTGTTGTTGTTTCAGGGGGTGTTAAGGGTTATTTTAGGGGGTGTTGTGTTAAGGGGTTGTTTCAGGGGGTGTTAAGGGTTATTTTCAGGGGTGTTGTGTTCAGGGCTATTTTCAGGAGTTGTGTTAAGGGTTGTTTTAGTAGGTGTGTTAAGGGGTTATTTTAGGGGGTGTTAAGGGTTATTTTAGGGGTGTCGTGTTAAGGGGTTATTTTAAGGGTTATTTTAGGTAAGGGGGTAACGTGTTAAGGGTCAATTTGCCGGTGAGATATGGTGATTGAATGACTGTGTTGTTACATTAGGTCTTTATAATAGTGATTGCTTGTTATCTCTCTCTCTCTCTCTCTCTCTCTCTGTATCTATAAGGTACTCACTCACTGGCTTAAGTGGAGGATAGTCCACTTAAATTTATATTAACACTAAATTAACATAATTTTCTCAGGCTCACTTAAGTAACAGAATCCACTTAGATTTACATAATTACTTAAATAAAGGCATTCATCCAGTCACTCAAGTAAAAAAAAAGGTTTCACTGTAGCCTACAAACTTTTACAGAGAGTCCACTTAACTTACGTCACTCAAGAGCTTAAAGTTGTCGAATAGCATAACCCAATTAGTGTGTGAAGAGCCAGTTAAGTTACACTTGACAAGGAACCTCCCTCTCTCTTCCTGTAGTAGTGGTGGTGGTTGGTGGTGGTGGTGGTTGTGGTGGTGGGGATTGTGGTAGTGGTATTGGTTATGTGGTGGTGATTGTGGTAATGGTTGTAATGGTGGTGCTAGTGATATTGTGGTGGGGATTGTGGTTGTAGTGGTGGTGGTGGTACTAGTGATGTTGTGGTGGAGGGGATTGTTGGAGTAGTGGTGGTATTATGTTGGTGGTGGAGGTAATTGTGGTGGTAGTGGTGTTATGGTAGTTGTAATGATGACTGTGGTAGTAGTGGGTGTCATAGTGATGGTAATGGTGATTTTGTGAGTGGCAATAGTAGTAGCAATAGTGGTGGTAGTAGTATTGGCAGTATGAATTGTGGTGTGTGGTGGTAATGGTAATTCGTCCTTTGCTTGTGGTGGTGGTGGTGCTGGTGGTAGTGGTGGTAGTAGTGGTGGTGGTGGTAGCGGCGGTAGTGGCTCACTCGGCCTGGTGGTCGTGTTGGCCGCGCTGGAAGACAAAACGCCACTAGTTCCGGCTAATGCACCCGATGAGCGTTTATCACTCGTAATGTGCGGGGAAATGTGGCCCTGTGTACCCACCTTGAGGCACCCCTCCCATCTTCTCTCTTTCTCTCCTTCCCTCTCTTACCTTTCTTTTTCTTCCTTCTTCCCTCTTTCAGCCCTTTCAACTCCCCTCTCCGTCTTTCCCTCCCTCGTCCCTCTCTCCCTCTTTCACCCTTCTCTCTCTCTCTCTCGCCGCCATTCCCTCCCTTCTCCACTCCTTCTCTCCATCTCTCTCCACCACCTCCCTCCCTCCCTCGCTCCCTCTCTCCCTCCACCTCCACACCTCCGCCAAATGCGTTATTCACCCGCCGACTCAAGACTGAATTAACTTAAGCTTTGTAGGTAGTTTGTGTTGAAGATCATTAGGACGCTGGGTGGTAATTAAGCTTTTTGTTCTGCTTATGTCTTCTGTTAATGCTGGGAATTATAATTATTATTATTATTAGCCGTAAATTATATAATGTTCCGGTAACTCGACCTTACCTATTCTTTCCTAAAAATCGTAAACCTTTTGCAAAACATCGCACAAATAAAAAGAAAGTGAAATAAATTGTATCAGGTCCCATCCCCCCAAACAATGATTCGGGTTAATATGAAAACAGTTATTTACAATATTGTGTTGAACGTAAACAATATACACATTTGTTTTAATTATTTCCCAGTGTTAAAAATATTTACTAAACAGTGACTGATCATTAGTTAGTACGACCGTCTTTCTTACCTGAGTGAATGAGGTGTTTTGTTGTAATTACTGCGCCTCAACAACCAAGTGAAATAAGGTTGAGCTTTCTGGTTGAGGTTTGGGTATTAGATATATTTCCTTGGTATTAAATTCGGTTCTTATTTGTCACAGTAATTTAGGTGTTGTGGATGGATGTTGAGGAGTGTGATGTAGGAATATTTAATGTTGATGATGTTTTGAATGATCGTGATGTACTGTATAGTGAGATTTTCCCCTGATCTAAGAGTTGCTTTACCGGAGTGACTGTAACTTTTTAAAGCGTGTATTTTCTTTGTATATTAATATTAAAGTAAGTTAATTTGGCAACATATTCCTCCAACTCTTGTATGTTAGAATATTTTCATTATTATTTTTACCTTTTAATATTTAATAGTTTATCTTTTCATAATATTTTTTCTTTAGCTTGAGATAAATTTGTCATCAGCAAGGGAAGAAGAAAAAATATTGCTGTCATTGAATTGCATATTTTAATTTCCTCTAAAAGAATGTGATGAAAAAATATTTCTTTTGAACCTCCAACTAATTTGTAACTGTCACTACTGGGATTACTGTATTCGTTTTTCGGATATATTATTATTATTATTATTATTAAAATTATTTTTATTCACAAACTCCGACTCATAATCTCGACTCACAAAGGCTGCTCTTAACTGAGACTTACAGCAGTGACTCGTAACATGACTCATGGCAGAACTCACATTAAAGCGTTATATGTAGCGTCGACTCGAGACAACGTGATACAAGCTGAACTTTTCATGAGTTCAATTGAAATTTAAACAAGTCTTCTCTCCTTGTCTTCTTCTGTTTGATGCAAGACGAACAGAAATTTCACTTTATTTCTTGACGAGCGGGTTTTCTTCTCCCGATCGCCCAAAATTGACTCATAATGACCCGCCGTGACAGAATTTGCATGTGGCGCCCTGATTGGCCAAATTTCGGTGAATTAGCCAATCAACGATCGCACAGTAAAAAAAAGTAGCCAACGTAGAATCCAGATTCTCTTAGTTTACAGGAATTTCACGACTGTAGATAAAAATTAAGATTATTTTCTTTTTAGATTTTATGATTTGTGATAAAAAAATGTAGGATTTTTTAAAAATTATTTCGGGTATTAAATCTTCGTCTACAATACTGTAAAAAAAATACTGAAGGTGCATTTGGCACGAACTAAATGAACTGATGATCGCACACATTTAATAGAACATAAATTGATAAAAATAAATATAAAAATAAGTCTGATAAGATTAGGAATTGACAGACAAACTAACCAACGATATATGACATTAAATGTGATGTCACTGATATGAGGACGTCTTTTTATGATACAGGTATGGAAATAACATTGTTCTAATTTAATGAAACTTTTTGTTTGTTATGTACCTGTGTATTTATGAACATTGGTGTCGTGTTCTGGTGTTTACTCCGTCTCCTTGTGTTTATACCCAGCAGCTAGACTCTTTCAACGGGGCGTCAGATACATCCCCTAAACTCTTCACAGTTCCTTCCTCCTCCTCCTCCTCCTCCTCCTCCTACTCCTACTCCTCCTCTTCCTCCTCCTCCTCCTCCTCCTCTTCCTCTTCATTTTCCTCCTACTTCTAGTCCTCTTCCGCCTACTACTACTACTACTCATCTTTCTCCCCCTCCTCCTACTACTACTTCTGCTACTAGTAGTTTACCTCCTTATCCTCCTTTTCTTGCCCCTTGTCTTTTTCTCCCCTTCCTCCTCCTCATTCCCTTCTTCTTCCCTTTCCTTCTCTTCCTTTTCTTCTTCTTCCTCTTCTTCTTCCTCCTCCTCTTTCAATGAGATGCCATTGTTCATATTATACTTTCATCTTGTTCGACTCTAAACATGAGCCCTTCTCATTGCTAACTCTCTGCTCGGCTTCTTGGGTCGAGTGATTCTATTCGGCTGTTTTCCACGCATACGACACCTAAATGACCGGTTGCGTTACGTCACGTGCCCTCCCCCTCCCCCCCTCCCCCCCCTCTCCCAGTCATTTACATAGTTCAATATTCATTTATCTTTTATCGTTGTTTATATTTTAACACTAACACCGAGGTAATCTGGCTGATACAGAGTTTTGAAATGTTAACCAAATGGAGTGTTAAGTCATGTCGTGTTAATCTTTCTCTGTTTGGAAATTTAACTTGATCCAACTTCGATGCTCCTCCTCGTCTGTTACATTATTACTGTGGAAACTTGAGTTAAATATTAATCTATCAGTGTTTGGGATTTTTTTTTTCGATGAGGATTATGAGGCCGAACAGGGTCACAAGCGCTTTGACCTCCAATTGTAACCTTGTGACCTTGACCCTGGTGGTGTAATTATAATCTAATTTTGTGAACTTTGACCCAGTTTTGTGTAATCGATATTGAAAATTAGTCGAATATTTTTTTATGTTGTTTGTTTTTCACGAAAGAAGACAGACACAGAGATAGGTGAGATGGGTCACAAGAGTTTAGTGGGTATAAAACTTGGGTAAATACAATGGCGTGATAAGCGAGTGCTGTAACTAGCGGATAAACGCTCCTCTGGGGAATAGCGACAATATTTCACGAACGCTTTTAATTCTGGCCTGTAACAAATCATAAAAAGCAGCCATTAGGGAGCCGGGAAAAAATCCAGTGCAATAATTCGTGTCATTATCCAATTGGCAGCGACCACACACACGGTCACAAACAATGAAAGCCCTACCTGTCAGATGCATCGCTCAGTTATTGTTACTCTGCTATAGTTTATTATAAATCAATGCTACGCTCCCTGATTGCATTTACCGTTGAAATGATGAATTTATGAATGTTAATGTTTCAAAGTACAGCATGCAGCCCAGTGTAGTTTTTTTTATTATATATACGCCGTCAAACAATGTGTGTATTGATTTTTTACAGTCAGTTTACCTTACCTGGTCGCTGTCACATAACGTTGTGTTCATGTCGGTGAACAATGGACTTTAACCTTTTTGGACACTATTTATGGCTCCAACAATAACATTTCACTCAAGTTTTATCGTAGACTCGGGGGTAAATGTCATGGATTTGTTTCAGTTTAATGTTCAGTGACGGTGATTTTGGCGACATTTATTCCTAGTGAATTTGGAGACTATATGTCAAAGTTAGCGAGCTGTGATTTACTGACTGACTGATCGCTTTTTCTCTTTATGAGGGAGCTTTATATATATATATATATATATATATATATATATATATATATATATATATATATATATATATATATATATATATATATATCGCTACCGGAAGTTCGAGCCGTCCTCACTAACACAGCTATGACCATTTCCTGTTCCGCCTCGTTACTTGTTCGTCTTCATCACTACTGTTGTTTCCTTGTGTAGTGGAGACGCAGAATTTGACTCAATCTTCACCACAAATTTAATAATATTTTGGATATGTAGACAGATTAATAATATAAATAATAATAATAATATAAATAATAATAATAATAATAATAATAATAATAATAATAGTAATAATAGTAATAATGATAATAATATAAATAATAATGATAACGATAATAATAATAATAATAATAATAATAATAATAATAATAATAATAATAATAATAATAATAATAATAATACCAGGGTAAGTGAAATATGGGTGGTGATATCCGTAGACTTTCAACCAAACGCGTAATTATCGAAAGAAATATTACTCATTTACAGTTGCGCTTAGAACAAATTTACGCCTCAGGAGATAATTAATTTATTACCTCACCTCCTGATACTCCAAGACTCTTACGGTAAATTACGTAAATATAGACGTAAGAAATCAACTGACTGAATGACTGACTTATAGGAACGAGAAATTTTAGTGTATAGTCTTTTTTTTTTTAAGTCGTTTATAAATCTTTTAAGAATAAATATAATACTTGCACGCTTATTATTATTATTATTATTATTATTATTATTATTATTATTATTATTATTATTATTATTATTATTTATTATTATTATTATTATTATTATTATTATTATTATTATTATTATTATTATTATTATTATTATTATTAGTATTATTATTATTATTATTATTATTATTATTATTATTATTATTATTATTATTGACTAAACATGGAAGCAATTTACTCCCAGGAAATTAATATTAACATTATTATGACCATTTTTTATCCCCACTGAAAAACGGCGCCAGGAAATCCGCTTAAATTAAGGGGAATGTAACATATGGTGAGGTTTATCCAGGGGTGGGAGGGTGGAGAGGGGGAGGGGAAGAAGGAGTATTAAGGTGGGGGAGACTTGAGTGGGGGAATAGGGGGGATCATAGTTCAAGACTTTTCTCTATTTCTGTTTATGCTTTCTCTTCGTCTTTATATCCGTGTTACATTGAGGAGTTTGTTCCGACTCGTTATACCCGTTTTACATTGAACTTTGGTGGAGAGGAAAGTAAGTGTGGATGTGTCTGTCACTTACCCTTCAGGAGGCTGGTGGGGCGTTGGGGACGACACTTAGGGCTGGGTATAGTCCCCCCCCCCTGTACACACTCACGGGTTATACAGCAAATTAGAAAAATAAGAAGGATATATGACGAAAAATACCAGTGAAAGCGAATATGAGTCAATTTAACATCTTTTGTTGACTGTGGTCGTCTCACTCCCTATCATAAACTGACAAATGAAAAAGAATTAGTTAGCTTGTTAATGTGAGTAGATGGTTAAAATGCACAATGAGCAGTGATTGTCTTAACGTTGGCGAGGGTTATTATTATTCCTCTCCACCACTACTACCAACTTTAACACCACTTTCACCATCACCACCACCATCACCATCACCACCATCACCACCACTACCATCACCATCACCACCATCACTACCATCATTACTATCACCACCATCACCACTATCACCACCAGCAGCTGAACTTTGACGACCAATATTTTAAAATGGAATCATCAGAAGAGGTGTAGTGGATCACACACCCACACATCAGCTGTTGAATTCTGATTAAGCAGTGTGCCGCAGCCCCCATGGACCTGTGTGTGTGTGTGTGTGTGCAACCCGGGTAGTAAGTAAGATAAGCGTTCTTGGTTTTTTAAGGTCGATTAGGAGAAAGTAAAGAAAAGTCCCTACCCTTTCTTTCTTTCTCCCTATCTTTACCTCCCATTTTTTCTCCCTACCTCTCTTTATCTCTCTATTTTTACCCTTCTCAATTTCTCTCTCTCTCTCTCTCTCTCTCTCTCTCTCTCTCTCTCTCTCTCTCTCTCTCTCTCTCTCTCTCTCTCTCTCTCTCTCTCTATCCCTCTCTCTCTCTATCCCTCTCTCTCTCTCTACACACACACACACACACACACACACATATATATATATATATATATATATATATATATATATATATATATATATATATATATATATATATATATATATATATATATCCACCCCCTCTCTATCTCTCTCTCGATAATTCGTCCCATTCACTCCCTCACCGCCCTCCCAAGTACATCGATAACATGTTGAAAGCCGACGACGTGAAAAAGCCCAAAAAACGACTCTCCCGGGTACCCCTCACAGAAATGAATTAGGAATCTCTCCATCTCTCGTTTGTGAATTTTGAGATATGAAGAGGGGGTAGAGTAGGCGAGGACGGGAGGAGGAGGAGGGTAGGAAGAGGAAGAGGGAGATGAGCAGGAAGAGGACGGGGAAGGAGGAGGAGGAGGAGAAGCGGGAGAGAAGAGGAGGAGTGGAAAAGAGGAGGAGGAGTGGGAGAGAGGATGAGTGGTAGATAGGAGGACAAGGAGAGATAGGGAGAAAAGGACAAGGAGGGGTAGAGTGGAGGAGGAGGACAAGGAGTGGTAGAGAGGAGGAGGAGGAGGGGTAGTGGCGTGTTCTCTCATTCACTTCAAGCAGCTGAGGTTGTTGCATTGACATTTTTATGGCTCGTGGGTACACATCAAGTGTCTCATTCCAGTGCGATTTGTGTTTAGTTTTCATGCTCAATTGAGCTCGTGTGTGTGTTTGGTTTTATGTCGTAGGCTCCTCGTTTTGATGGTCTTAAATGTATATATTTTATGGCTCGTGTGCGTACGGGAAATGGGTGATTCCTGAGCTATTTAATGTCGTAGTTTTCTTGCTCAAATGATCACTATGGTACTTATTAATGTATGTATTTTATAGCTCAAGGGGTACTTAAATTAGCTCCTTTTTGTGCCGTTTGGGTCTAGTTTTCTTACTCAAATGGGTAATGCTTCTAGGTGTGATAACTATAAATGTTGGTATTTATAGCTGAGGAGAATACATCTCCAATAGCTGATATCATCACAACTGTATCTATTTTCTTTTTCTATGTCGATTAAGCTTGAAGGTAATTCCATCTAACTCACTAAACTCTATAACTCAAAGAAGTCAACAATGAATTATATTTTATAGCTCACGTGAATAATCCGTATAGTACTTTCCTTATCTCAGTAAAGTTGTTTGTGTAGTATTCTTTATTGACTGATTTTAAGTTGTTTATTTATTACATTATTTTTATTATTATTATTATTATTATTATTATTATTATTATTATTATTATTATTATTATTATTATTATTGTTATTATTATTATTATTATTATTCACTTTTTTGTGGGGGGTGGGGGGGGGGCTCAGATGGATTTGTGTTTTGACTCTAGCCTTAATTCTAGTTCGACTTGTTATACGACGTGGTTATATCCCTTCCTGAACATATTTTATTGTGGTTATGATGAAGGGTTGGGTTGGGTTAGGTTGGTTTGGCTTGTCTTGGGGTTTGGATGGGTTAGGTTAGGCTCAGGCTGGGTTGAATTGGGTTGAGTTAGCTTGGCTTGGCTTGGCTCGTGTTATATATCACCTAACAATAATGAGTGGTGGTGAGGAGGGTCGAGTGTAATTCTCTCATAGACTTGAATTCCTCACTGCCTCCTTAAGATGAAATTCTGAAGACCGAAAGACCACAAATATTTGAAGCACCTGGTTGGAATGTAGTCTTGCTCTCTCTCTTTCTTTCTTTCACACACACACACACACACACACACACACACACACACACACACACACACACACACACACACACACACACACACACACACACACACACACACACACACACACACACACACACACACACACCCTCATATCAAAAGACAGCCTCACATTTGCTCCCCAGAGGTTAACTTGACACTTTCATGACCCGAGGAGGCACTCTCGTAAGTGCCTCGCCTCGACAAGTGTCATGTGATCACTGACAGAGTAAGTGAGTGAGTGAGTGAGTGAGTGTCTGGGGCTCTGTCGTCTCTTGCTCTAAGGCGACGTACTAATGGTGTGAGAGACAGATAGAGAAAGGGAGACAGAGGAACATGCAGAGAGAGAGAGAGAGAGAGAGAGAGAGAGAGAGGAGGGGGGGGGGGACATCAGACCTTGTAGAATAAAGGATTGGCTATTCAACACATTGGTAGGAAATTTTGAGGCCAGTAACGTGAGCTCTCTTGAATCTATTTAACCCCGAATTTCTGTATCTTCAGTCTTTGTTTTTCTCTTCTTCGGTCTTTTATGTTTCTTTCTTCTCTTCAGTGTTAGTAATTCTCTCTTCTCTCCATTCTTTTGTATTTCTCTCTTCTCTCCAGTCGTTTTGGTCTTACATGAATAACAAGAACACCATAAAGAACATTATCATCGTTTTTAACAAAAAGAACAGTGTCAACACCATCATCAACAACAACAACAACAACAACACTAGCAACAACACTAACAACAACAACAACACCCCCACCACAAACAACAACACCTCCACCACAAACAACAACACCTCCACTAACAACAACAACAATACCTACACTGATAATAACAACAACAACAATACGCCTACCACTAACAACACTAATACCCTCACCACCATTATCAACAACACCTTCATAAACAACAAGAACAACACCTCCACGAACAACAACAACACTACCACCCCCAACAACAACAACAGCGGCATCATCATTATTCGTCTCACCTGCTCCCCATAACAATTTACCCCTTAAACTAACCCCATGATCCAGCCGAGATAAGAGAGGGAGGGGTTGCCGGTGAGGTGTTTTTATATCGCCTTTTATCCGCACCTCCCACCTGCCAAAACTCTAAGCCGTAAAAACATAGAGGAAAGAGAGAGGTGTGTGGGGGAGAAGGGTGTTGAAAGCCTTGGGGCAGCTTCTAAAGACTACATTATGGCGCACTTGTATTGGCGTCTGATCAGCGGTCTTATAGTGATGCTGGTGGTTTATAGCGGTGGTAGATAGGCAGGAAAGAGAGATGATGGTGTGTGGTGGTTATGATGGAAGCCTTAAGGTACCTAGGGAGGTCCGTGGTGACGTTATAGTTTACAAAGTGTACTGGTAAGTAGGATATCTTTTATGTGATGTTCTGTTATTGTGAGGAGCTTAAACCATCATTGATTTAAAGCTAACTACTTAACTGCGTCATTAAGAACTGCCATATGTATTATCGTAAAAGTAGGAAGAATTTATGGTTGACTTTCAAGGACCAACACGGGTGGAAACTTTTAAAAGACTTTAACCTCTTCAGTACTTTAACTTAACCCCTTCAGTACGATAACTTAACCCATGACTAAAATATCTTCGTACTTTACGGAATAAGTTATCGTTTCAAGGGACTTAAACTAGCGTCGTACTCAAGGTGATATCGTCATACTCAAGGTGATGTTATCGCACTCAAGGTGATGTCATCGTACTCAAGGAGTTAACGACAATTAAAAAAACAACCGTGTCTGCTTAGAACATTATTAGGTTCGAGATAAGTTCCGTAATATTTGCAGTTTCTCTTAATGTTTATAAACTCAATTTACGAATTAATGTAGGTATAAACAGAGTCAACTGTGATATATTCATCCTCACGCCCCAGAGTAATAGTAAAGGTCACCTAGTACGACCAAATCTCTTCTTATATTTAAATCTCACTGACAGTTCACAAAGTTGATGAAGCAGCTGGGAACACGTTTCAACACCAATAATGCAACTCAATACATTATATAAGACGTGACCTTAAACTAGGTATCAGTTTTTGGAAGAGAATTAACGTTTCTTCACAGTAAATAGTTGATGGACAAAGCCACAACAATGAAGATAATGATAAGGTTAGACTCTGAGAAGACAAATGCCTGACAGTTTAACCGCTGTTGTGTTGTTGTTTTTTAACTTGTGTGTTGCTTCACTAACCCTGTGCCTGTAAGCAAGGAAATTATATATAATGATAGATAATGGTAGTGGATGAACCATAAAAGTATTTTTCACCAATTTATGGGGGAATTCGTATGATATTGAAAAAAATACAAGGTTATATTATCAAGTGTTACAATTACCCCAAAACCTGATTTATGTGTCAAGCTGTCTTCATACCCGTGTGTCTTATTAACAACTTACCAGGCAATTGTGATGATCAGTGTTGAGTGAAAAATTCTGTAGCTTATCTCTAAAACGATTTAGTGTATTGCTCTAAAGGCAGCTGAAATAACCAGATGGAAAGCATTTTCCGAAAAGATGAACAACATCGTTACACGAGTTGGACTCCTGGAAAACACCATCGTTAAACGAGTTGGATTGCTGGAGAACAACATTGCGAGTTGGACGGCTGGAGAACAACATTGCGAGTTGGACGGCTGGAGAACAACATTGCGAGTTGGACGGCTGGAGAACAACATTACGAGTTGGACGGCTGGAGAACAACATTGCGAGTTGGACGGCTGGAGAACAACATTGCGAGTTGACGCTGGAGAACAATTTTAACGAGTTGGATTGCTGGAGAACAACATTGCGAGTTGGACGGCTGGAGAACAACATTGCGAGTTGGACGGCTGGAGAACAACATTGCGAGTTGGACGGCTGGAGAACAACATTACGAGTTGGACGGCTGGAGAACAACATTGCGAGTTGGACGGCTGGAGAACAACATTGCGAGTTGGACGGCTGTAGAACAACATTTTTAAAAGAGTTGGATGGCTGGAGAACAACATTACGAGTTGGATGGCTGGAGAACACCATTGCGTGTTGGACGGCTGGAGAACAACACCGTAAAGCCAGTTGCATTGCCGGAGAGGTTAAACGGTTATAACCACCAGGCACAATGTAAACACAGATCGCGCTACAGGAGGCTGCAGGTTAACGGCGCTGTAGAAAAAGTAAAAAAAAAATATTTGTTTGTACAGGAGAAAAAAATATTTAAAGAGGGTTGTTTATATTCGTGTTCCTGTCCTGTTTTATTCCGGTCTCTTATTTGTTTGCTTTATTGTTTTATTATGTTGGCTTTATTATTGTATTGTTGTTGTCAGTTTTTGTGTTGTATCTAATTGTTGTTACTTTTGTGATTTCATAAATTCCTCGGAGGTGTGTCGGATTTATAGCCGTCAAGGTTGTAGGACTGTGTGAGTCAGATTATTGATGTTTGGCACTATTGACACTAATCCTTCAGAAATTACTGTTGTAAATATTTCACCTGTGTTGTCTTTAACAAATTAAGCGTTCTTTATTTTTATATATCAAAAGGTAATGTGTTTTAATGTCATGTGTTCTGGGTTTTTGTAAATCAAATGTTTTAGGTTTAAATCATTTGTGGTTTTAAGTGTTACATCATTTACTTGGACTATAAACTCAATTACTGGCACAAGTAAGAGAAAATGAATGATTAATGGGCTTCTTTTCGTCGGCCTAACACACTTGCCTCTCCAAGTGTGACAACGCTGTCAACGACCAATGATAGTCACCTATGTTTTTATATTATTACTATACTATAAGGTCAGTCTTTTAAGGCCGTGTATAAATTTTATCAGTGCAATCGTTCAACCAGTACAGACAGTTATATTTATTTGCTAATTCAAGCAATCAATCAATTAATCAATATATATATATATATATATATATATATATATATATATATATATATATATATATATATATATATATATATATATATATATATATATATATATATATATATATATATATATATATATATATATATATATATATGCTCCGTTGTTTCCCTTTTCGTGATTTAAAAAAAAAAAAAAAAATATATATATATATATATATATTATTCCCAGAAAGCTTTGATCTCTGTATAAAGATCCATCCATTAGATTGTGGTGCTGTTGATCTCATAAATTGTCAGCCTCAGCCTATGCACAGATATAGGGATGATACTTATTTTGACGATATTTATTGTGTGTGCATATATAAATGTATATAAAATATCTACGTACAGTACAGTATGTACATATATGAATGTGTATCGTATAAATACTCGTATAACATATAAATATTCCCCTCTAAAATTTTCTGCCTCCACTACAAAGCTCCGGCCATTAAACTTACACCGATGAATCCTATAAATTGTCCGCCCAAGGTCTTTGATCCCTCGTACAAAGATTCATCCATGAGATTATATTGATCTCTTATGAATTTTTCCGGAGCGCGGGGAGGACTTTGATGCGGTGTGGTGAGAACGCGTCAAATATTCCCCCACGTCACTTGGCTCCCCTCCGTGATAATACAACCTGGCTCCCACACACCACCTCCACCGCCCCCCTGTATTCTGTGAGCACGAGGTCATATCAGGGAAGGAGGCTGACGTCTTTATCATGTGAAGGGACGAACATCTTGAGCGGGAGATCTTCGGGTGAGATGACAGAAGGTGAGGGAGGGAAGAAGAGGGGAGGGAAGGTGGGTTGAAAAGTCTGCCAGTCCACATGAATTTGTGATTTTTTATCCTTCATCTATTTATCCACCTCTTCATCTCCAGTTTATCAGCACTTTATCTCTTCTCCTCTTCTACTATTTTGTGAACTGTATCACAATTACTCTTGACCGGTTATAATCAGTGATATTCTTTTGTTCCTCTGAATACGCTCAGGTATTTTCAATCTCTAGGGTGGAGGTAGGCAATGAGATCCTAAAGCCCAGCAGGTACAGAGGATGACGAAAGAGTGACACGGTAACCTATACAGTAATTAGATTTATTATGAGTTTAATGTCTGAAGGAGAGTAAGTTGTTGTTTAAATAGCTTTATTCTTATTTTTTTTATTTAGCTGCGAATAAAATATATACATAAATGAAGTAAAAAAAGTTCATTTATGACAGAATGAATAGCAATTTTTTTTCCAAGATATGTTTTAATTCTTTGAGGACAATAGGTTAAACCATCGTGCTCATAGATCATAGTGCCAAAGTCAGTAACTCATAAATTTAAAGTTTTAAGACATCATCCTGTTAAGCCATTGCTCTGTTAAATCAGCGTCATGTTAAACCATCATCCTGTCAAACCATCGTCCAGTTAAACAATCATCCTGTTAACCCATCGTCTCGTTAAACCACCGTTCTGTTAAACCATCATCTTGTTAAACTAAAATCCCGTTAAACCATCATCCTGTTAAACCATTGGCCCGTTAATTCATCGCCTTGTTAAACCATCCTGTTAAACCATTATCCCGTTAAACCATCGTCCCGTTAAACCATTATTTTACTAAACCATCATCCTCAAAGTGTTACGAAGTGTGTAGCGTCAGTAGTGGGCGTGAGAGTGTATGTGTGTGTGTGTGTAGATGGTGGAACAAACTACCCAGTGACCGAGTACAGTTATCGTGCTGCATGTTAAGTAATCAGGGGATCAACACTTGTCCGGCCGCACTGCACCAGCCAAGGGGAGGAAAGTTTGTAAACGTGAAAAGAGATCAGAAGAGCAGGTTTTACACTACACACACACACACACACACACACACACACACACACACACACACACACACACAGTCTTCATGGCGGACTGACGCACGTATTAAGTGGGAAAGTGCACACAGGTTATCTTATTCTTTAACACAGGTGCATGAATATTGTCACACTATAATAAACACAGTCACAGACACTAGTTTATATTCTTCATCCTCTTAAGTCCTAACTAGATATACCCAACACTAACAGAACTTAACAGAGAGTTGGCCAAACATTACATTGATACTAATTTTTGTTTTGTGTTACAGAAGAGCCATCAGGAGAGAACCAAGGAGGATAACTCACTCATCTGTGGTCGTGTGGTGAGTGTTGTGTTCTTCTCTGCTGTACATTATACTTTTTTCACCTGCACAGTGCTGTATATGAGAGCTGTGGTCTGGATTATTTGTTAGTCGCATGTACGTTAAATTTATCTCTTTATCTTGGGTTAGAGTAAATCGTACCTACAAAGCCTTGTTATATTGTATATATTTTGTTTACCCTTTTGGTTGCCGCAGCTTCAGTAACCCAACTGGTCGTGCTTTCATATCTCTCTGTGATTCTTTGAAAACCCGAAGCCAGTAATCCAGATTCATATTATTTCTCTGTAATACTAAAGGCAGTAAATGTATCCAAGTTTGTACATGTGTTGATACTTTTATGAAAATATCAAACACCGCCCGATGCAACTTTCCCGCAGATATACGAGTATATACAGTATATATATGCAAGTAAATCGCTGTGGGTGCGCGTGATCCAAGTATATGCTGATAACCACAAAGGTCTGAAATGTATGACACACAGGTAGAGGCCCGTCTCTCACTCAGTCAACAACCTCCCCCTCGCCACAAGTTACCACAAACTTTCTAATACTTGTAAGAGGTCAGGTCTGGACGGTCACAGCCTTCTACGTCAAGTATAACTGGCTCACTCATGCTGCGGCACAAACATACATTCTCAGTGTTCTCCTAGATGAATTTTTCATACCTGGAGATATTAACACCGATCTAGCTGGCTCACTTATACAATGGCTTCCAAACTGGCGAAAAAATCGTGCTGAGACTCGACCTGTCCTCGTTGAGTCATATTATCTAGGTACCTTAGCCGCCCATGACGGCAGCGTTGGTGGTGGGGGTTGGGGGGGGTGGATGCTGCCAGTGACCAGGTGGAGCTTATTAGGTCAACCATCATTTATGGTTTTTTCTGACAAAAGTTATTAATATTCACTAAATAAACAATTTCATTATCATATATTGTTACCAGTATATTGAATTTGAATAATGTATTGGTAAATTTTATGTAATATGATATATACGCACACTATACTGTGCACACACACACACACACACACACACACACACACACACACACACACACACACACACACACACACACACACACACACACACAAGTTCGACGAGCTGGCAACTACAGTCAGGTCAACCGCCGCGCGCGTGGTTGCCATATGTGAGACGTGGCAAATTGTACCTGAAACGTGTCACATTGAAGGATATCAACTCTTTCATCACCTTCGTCCACAAAGACGCGGAGGGGGCGTTGCCCTCTTCTGTCAAGATGACCTACGCCCGTCACGCCTGGATGTTCAAGTCCCAGCAGATGTGGAAGCATTATGGGTACGTGTCGTGCTGCGGGCACACCCACGCAACACTGCTTCCATTATAATCTGTGTGGTATACCATCCGCCTCGATCACCCACCAGAGACACTCTTATCAATCATCTCATCACCACCTCAGACCACCTCAGAGTTAGGTACCCATGTGCCAAGTTAGTATTATGTGGGGATTTAAATGAAATTGACACCACTGATATCCAGGACCAGCTATCACTATCACAAGTTGTGACGTTCCCCACACACGGTCAAAACACCCTTGACCTTATCTTAACTGACTTAGCGGACCAGTACCAACCTCCTCAACCACTGCCTCCTGTCGGGTGTAGCACACACTTATCAGTGCTCTGGTCCCCTGCTGCCACTCCCACTCAAGTACAGAGACCCTACATCAAGACCTACAGGCCGATTACTGACTCTGCAGTACGCCTCTTTGGACAGTGGATAGTTCACTATCCCTGGACTGAAGTACTCAGCGTGGATGACGTGGAAACCAAATGGATAAATTATACCAACACCACCACCGAAGCTCACCACCACTTCTTCCCCGAGAAGTCCGTCAGATCTCACCCAGCTGACTTGCCCTGGATCACACCTCGGATCAAAAGACTTATGCAACAGAGAGACAGAGCCTTTCATCTCAATGACCACATCCGCTACAGGTCACTTCGCAACAGAGTCATCCGCGAAATACGCACTGCAAAGAAGTCCCACTACCCAACCAAATTACAACACCTGAAGCAGACCAACATCAGTCAATGGTATGGTAAGCTTAAAGAACTCTGTGGACTAAACAATATGACACACCCCCTCCCCTTCCTTAGCCATCTCACTAATGTTGACGCAGCTGAGCAAACAAATAACCATTTCGCTACTATATGCCAGACGCTCCCACGGCTCGACACAACCACTCTCCCTGCTTACCTACCAGCCCCCCTTCCCACTGACTTAGTAGAAGAATTTGAGGTAGCAAAACGCCTGGACAAACTAAAATTAAAACGCTCTACCACCCCCATTGACTTACCAATGAAACTATTCAAGGAGTTCTCCCCGGAGCTTGCTAAACCCCTCTGCTCCATCATCAATGCTTCTCTCAGTCAAGCCAGATGCCCAGCTGACTGGAAGACCTCTTATGTATCACCAGTGCCCAAGTCAACCAGCCCACAATCCTTAAATCAGCTACGACCTATTGCAATCACCCCAATACCCAGCCTAATCTGTGAAAGTTTTGTGTTTGACTGGGCTTATGCTGATATTGCAGGAGTCGTAGACCCTCAGCAATTTGGCAACATGAAAACTTCCTCCACCACTCACTGTCTTGTCAGCTTTCTCGATTACATATACCGCCATCTCGAGAAACGAAAAACGTCTGTAGCTGTCGCCTTCATTGATTTCACTAAAGCCTTCGACCTAGTCGACCACAATATAATCATAAACAAAGCTATTGACCTCGGGCTTCGGAGAAGTCTCATACCATGGCTTACAGACTTCCTCAGTGACCGACGCCAAGCTGTACGCTTCCGAGGGGCTGTCTCCACCTTTCAGTCACTCACCTGTGGCGTCCCCCAAGGCACCAAGATGGGACCACTCTGCTTCCTTATGCTCATCAATGATGCCCTAAGAGAAACCCCTGCTCGCTGGAAATATGTCGACGACTCCACCATTGGGATCAGCGTCAACAATTCTGCTCCCAACTATACCGCCCTTCAGGATTTATTGACCAGTCTCCAAAACTGGGCCACCAACAACCATGTCACCATCAACCATACCAAGACCATGGTTATGCACATCAACCTCTCCTCCGACATTGTCCCACCTCCTTCCATTACCCTAGGTCCGAACACACTCCAGGTTGTAGATTCCACGAAGCTCCTCGGCGTCACCATAGACAACAAACTAAATTGGAAACCACACGTCAGTGAAGTTGTCAAATCCTCCAGTTTCCGTCTCCACCTCCTCCGCCGACTCAAGTCCCTCGGAGTTCCCGCACACGAGCTCCTCAGTGTATACACAACATTCATACTTCCCAAGCTCACCTATGCCTCCCCCACCTGGTCTTCCTCCCTAAATGCCACACAACGTAAACACCTAGAAAAAGTGCAAAAGAGGGCATGCAAGATTATTCTCGCCCCTTCCTACTCCACATATCAAGAAGCGCTCAACACACTGACCCTTTCGACTCTCACTGACCATCACCACGGCCTCATCTGCAAATTTGGTAAGAAGCTTCTACACCACCCCCGACACCGGCCCCTACTACCACCTGAGATCCCCTGTCCGAGAATTGCTGTTCGACACCACAACCGCATCCAGCCCATACGTGCACGAACTGATCGCTATAAGAACAGCCCAGTCCCAACCATTGTAAAAATTATCAATAACATGTAATAAATCAGTGTATTCACTCCCAGTAAACACTGCTCCCTACACTGTCACTATGTTGAAATGAACTGTAGTTTGAGCTGATCCCCATCTAAGTTACTATATGTCTTATTTGTGTCACTTATGTCACTTGTATATTATTTGTAATTCGTAACCCATTCCCCAAATATGTAACTGTATATTTTCAGCCTTCTGGCTGCCAAGCTCTTTCAATAAACCGTTAATTATTATTATTATTATTATTATTACACACACACACACACACACACACACACACACACACACACACACACACACACACACACGCACACACACTTACTCGCCTCGACGTTTGCAGCGTGGCGTCGAATTGGCCTTTTTGCTTCTGTTGGTCGTATTCCATTAGTTTGTGTCTCGCCCCGGACGTCTATTGGGGTCTCTGTGTAAGAATAATGTTTACCACCCACTACCTAGTCTTCGCCACACGTCACCTCCACCACCCACCACTACGACTGTATGTCATGACTTACTCCGGCCACCCACCCACCCACCCACACCACAACCACCATCTCTCGCCACCCCACCACCACCCACCTCCACCATCTCACGCTGCCAAACACCACCAACCTCTACCTTTGCTACCACCCACCACCACCCACCACCTCTCCTCATCACCGCCCACAAAACAGTCCTCACCACCATTCCTCATCACCGCCCACCACCCCTCCTCACCGCCACCCACCACCTCTCCTCATCACCGCCCACAAAACAGTCCTCACCACCATTCCTCATCACCGCCCACCACCCCTCCTCACCGCCACCCACCACAGTAAGTCATAACTCACTCCTACCGCCCATGAATATATTCATACACCTCCTGTATTGATGTTCCCACGTCTTGATTAACTGTGTATTCATACAGGGTGTTGTTGATGTATTCATACGGGGGTTGATGTATTCATACGGGTGTTGATGCGTTCATACAGGGATTTGTTGATATATTCATACTTGGGAAGTCTTATTGATTCTGTATATCCTTCCTTCGTATATTCATAAATACATCAAAGTAGTTTATCTCATACAGCCATACAAGGCAGAGTACCGAGGTAGTGTGTCTTCATCATCTGTATATTCGTGGAGAGGCTGATGTATGTATTAACCAGCTGAATATTCATAAGGGTGATGGCTTTGTTGTATACGTTCTCTCGCTGGTCCCTTGTCGTGAGTTTATACCTAACCTAAACTAACCAAATCCACGATATAAGTAAATATATTTGGCTGCGATACTTGGTTTTAGTTTCCCCCCCTCCCCCTCTCCTCTCCTCCCTCTCTCTCTCTCCCCCTCCCTTTCTCCCCCCTCTCCCCCCCATGTATACGAGGATAAGAATAGACCTGTGTTGACAGTGATACAGTTCTTTATTTATATTTATTTATTTGTTTATTTATTCATTTATTAATTTATTTATTTATTTATTTATTTATTAATTTATTTATTTATTTACATATTTATATACCTCCATGCAAGAATTAAGGGGGGTAGAATGGGGATGAGGATAAGTTTAATGGGTAGCCTCTTATATTCCTCCTCTTCCCCTCCCCAATGTAGTCACAGGGAGATGGGTCATCGGTCATTTCTTCTTCCCTTACATGCTGTGGAAGGTAGAGCGTACATATACATGGTTGGTTGTCGAGTCATTATCGAAATACATTATTCCCAACATATACATTTTCTTAATACACCGGCTGGTCTCTCTGGTCTGTCTCCCCCCTTATGTGTTATTCAGGTTTGTACATGAACTGTGCCCTGATCTTATTATCTCTCACCAGGATTATGGTGTGTGTGTGTGTGTGTGTGTGTGTGTGTGTGTGTGTGTGTGTGTGTGTGTGTGTGTGTGTGCGCGTGCGTGTGTGTGCACGTGCGTGTGTGTATAGTACCTCTCTCTCTCTCTCTCTCTGTCTCTCTCTGCTGTATAATACCCCCCCCGCGCCCCCACCTCTGGGCCGTCTCTCCCCCACAACCTGTTGAAAGCGTGGCCCGGGGGCTGTCCAGGTTAGGCCTAACTGAGGGGGGGGGGTCACCGCGTCTCCTCACTTTAGGCTTAAACATCCTCAATTCCCCACCAATTCTGTATCATTTATTCTACAAATTCAATGCTATTGCCTCTCACTACCTTTATATATCACATTATATCACCTCTACCTAGTGTAATGATATGTTAACCTACTTGTTATTGAGAGAGTTATTGTGTTTTATCGTTATTATTGGTGGTTATTGTAATTATTTTAAATGGTTATTGGGGGCAGGGAGACGTGTGCAGTGATCGATGAACCAGCCGGTCACGTAGGCTTATGGGGTTCGCCCTCCTTGCTATTCACTGCTCACTCCTATTAAATTTTAAGGTTAAAATAGGATTTGCTCTTTGATTCTGTAGCTGTTTGACTCAATCAGCGCAGAAGGATATTAAGTTATGAGGCTATAATTTGTTTTTCTCGTTAATTATGTTATTAGTGATACAACCAGCGACGAGTAATACACTATTTGTTAATGTCGTAACTTACTGTTAATTTGGCTGTTATTAACCCAAACAGCGCTGAGTGTTGTTAAATTATATGGCCTGGTTTTTATTTCTTATTATTTTTTTTGTGTCAAACAAGTGATAAATTATATTAAATCTCATGGCTAAATTATATCTGCTTCATAATGTGGATGATTATATAAAATTTCCAGATTATTTTAAATTTTCATTATATTTTCATAACATCGCTTTCAATCATTGGTAAAGATTATTTTTTTCCTGTGAATTATTGCTGAATGATATCAAGATTTAAAGTAATTTGTTCGTTATAAATTCATATCACCGTGTCCGAACATTACCACTGAGAGATATATTATTTACTGAACCAGAGGTGAGTGGTATTAATATTACAGGTAACACGTTACTTCCCTTAATAACTTGAGTATTATATCGTCAGGTAAATTGTGGCGTTTACCTTTATTATAAATATATAACTGTAGACCTTTGTTATCACTAAATACATTATATGATCCTAACCTAACCTGTATATACAATGTTTCTTCTTTATTGTCCCAGAGGAAATTTAATATCTAATATGTATAAGACTCGCCCTATATTGTCAATATGGAGTAATTGTCATACTGTATATAAGACTCGGGTTCTCTAATGCTAGTCAAATATAAGTTTCTTTTCCTGAGTAAATTTAATATATTGTTATACTATATATAAGACAGTCCCGCCACAGATGATGTTTAATATACGCTGTATTTGACGTAATTATATAGATTTTTAAACAAAAACTCTCACCTTTACCTTGAATTCATTTTTAAAAAGTAAAGTGTATTACTACGTTAAAAGTAAAATCCTCCTCACTAAACTATGGCAGAGCATACTTTATATCTTAAGGTAAACCTTTGCATAATTTCGTTCAATTTTAAATTATTAGAAAAAAGTTCCTTTCCTTATGTCATAAAACATGTTTTGAATACAACAGCTCCTCCACCCAGTACCGTGACTTGTATCTGCTAGCAGTGCTGTTATGTTCTCTACACTAAAGGGACAGGACTTTGAGGAAGAGGGAAAATATGTAGTTAAAATACCTAAAACAATATTTTATCTTATTTTTATAATTTTTTTGTATTCAAATATCTCTTTTACTGTTCTCAGCAGCTCCCGGCAGTGTTATAAGCAATAATTTAACCTAACCTAATCTAACCAAATAAACAAACCTAACCTAACCTAACCCACTAACCTAATTAAAAGGAAACTATAACTCACAAACGAATCATTTGCACAAGAAACTATTGTGTCTGGCGGATAGTGTAAAAACACGTCTAGAAAAACCCCGCCTGGTTGCTGGGTGGAGGAGCCCCTGTTGTATATACAGTATATTTTAACCCATTTTACTTATATTGTCACTGGAACAAAATTAGTTTTACACTTGAGTTCACTGAGTAATATTAAATTTTCAGGTGAATTATGGTGTTCCCTTTATTTGATAGAGAACTGTTTCGAGAGTTAACGATAAAGAAATATATTTATCCCTGAGTTTATGCTGAGTAATATTATATGAGGTTTATGTCACCGTGTTGGTTTATGTCTGTCTTTCTGTGCATCATAAGTAAAGTATCTTAACCTGTAAATAAAGCCAGTTGATACAATAGACAATAGTACACTTAATGAATTGTTGTTGTTATAGATAATTAATTTTCAAGTCAAATAACAACTAATCGGAATTAATTGAGGTAATAGTTATAGAAAAGAATTATACACTAACAAATTATAGCCTAGAGCTCTCTTTAAAATCACCAGGTCATCTTTTTTAATTTAATTTAATATTTAACTAGTCATTGCCTACATTAAGCTGCACACGAGACACCCCCCAACCCCCCTTCCCCCCAAAAAAAAAACTTCCTGGCGCACGAACAACATCCATCAGTCAAGTAAAATAAATTAAATTATATTAAGCTTGGCCAGATATAGCCTCCAGTATAGTCAGGTAAATGTAAACAAAGACTCAATGTATATACAGAATATTCTCATCATAACTGGTATATATTTATGTATTAAGAATTTATTTAGGACACCAAACCATAGTGTATATTTATTATGTAAATTTATAATGCACATATAGCCTTTAAAGTGACGAAAAATATATGCGAGTTTTATGTTCATTTTAGAAGTATTAAGGTGAAATTAATTATAGTTTCCGTTTTTGTAAGTTTGTGTGTGTGTGTGTGTGTGTGTGTGTGTTTGAATAATATAATATGCTTGGGTATGTGTTAATATTATTTATATAAAAGTTTTCTTGTGCTTGCGATGTGTACTGTGTGTGTGTGTGTGTGTGTGTGTGTGTGTTCGTGTTTTAATAATGTAATATGCTGGGGTATGTGTTAATATTATTTATATAAATTTTTTTTTGTGCTTGCGATGTGTACTGTATTTATTGTGTGTGTGTGTGTGTGTGTGTGTGTGTGTGTGTGTGTGTAAGTGTAATGTGAACTTACGAAACACCTTACTAGTGCTGCCAGACACAGGACTCCGGGCAGGTCAACAGTAAGAGACAACTGGACAAACATTTGACAGATTAAGATTCATTACCTTAGTAATCGTGTCCCTCACTTATCCGATTTAGTATACCGATTATTACCCAGATTCATATACCTGACACATAGGTAATAAAGTAATTGACCCGTCCGATTCATTACTTAAAGAGGTCCTCCCACACCTTCACACTTGCGATTCATTTAAGTAATTAGTTCGAGGCTTCATTACTGCTCACCTGTCAGTCATTAGCGAGGAACTCTCACACCTGGCTCCATACACCTTCTCCTGGGGGTAGTTAGGCTGTAACTAACGCCTAGACGGGAAAATAGTTAATAGCCCTGACCATAACCCAATGCCAGCCTGGGCGATCATCAGTGTCTGGCGTACCCTGTGTAATGAGACTATTACCGTCTAGTAACAAACACACTGTCGAATAACAAACATGCCGTCTAATAACAAACACACTGTGTAATAACAAACACACTGTCTAGTAACAAACACACTGCTTAATAACAAACACACTGTCTAATAATAAATTCAATGTCTAATAACAAGCACACCGTCTAATAACAAACACTGTCTAATAACAAACACTGTCTAATAACAAACACTGTCTAATAGCAAACACACTGTCTAATAACAAACACAGTGTCTAATAGCAAACATTGTCTAATAACAAACACTGTCTAATAGCAAGCACACTGTCTAATACTAAACACAGTGTGTAATAACAAACACTGTCTAATAGCAAACACTGTCTAATAATAAACACAATGTCTAATAACAAACATTGTCTAATAACAAACACTGTCTAATAACAAACACACTGGCTAATAACAAACACACTGTCGACTGTAGGGCTTCCATGTTGATCTGCGGGAGTCGAACCTTTGGTAATTGAGTTTACCCCGGAGCCACCATGCTCTCTCCCCCAGCAAATTTGGCCTTTTATTTTTCTTTAAAAAAATCTGTCTTTTTTTGTCTCATTCTTTTATTTTGTCTCATGGGATTTTTTTCTTCTTATACCTCAAGTTTTAATTTTTATAAGGACAGTTTTTGTCAAAATTTATTCCATAACTTTTTTGTCTTAGTGGGTTTTTTTAATATTATTATTTTTATTGTTCGTCTGTCAAGATATTTTAATGTTTTTGATATTTTATTATTTTTAATATATTTTTTTATTTTTCCAATTCAGTATTTTTGTCTTTTAAAGGAAATGGTTACAAGGAGAATTTAAGGCATATCTTGTCAGACTGTATTTATGTCTGTTTGTTTGTTGTTTTTGTAATACCTGTACAACAGTTTAACTAAATGTCTGTCTGTTCACCCCTTTTCTACTGCTGTAATACCACAATATACCTAACTACACTCTGTGTGTCTTTCTGTTTCTGTCTCTGTCTCTCTCTCTCTCTCTCTCGGTCTGTTTGATGTAATGCCGCATTTCAGCTAACACACACGCACACACACACCCTTTCTCTTCCTTCAAGCACTATCTACCAAAACAGTGTTGCTCCATCGGTAGCAGAGAGAGAGAGAGAGAGAGAGAGAGAGAGACGTGGGGAGGAGGAGGAGGTGGAGGAGTCGGGGTCAAGATAGTGTTACCCTGCGTGTGATTGCTATGTATAAGGGGGAGGATCCCGGCGTGTATTGGTGGGCTGGGCGACCTTCCTGCCACAAATTCTATCTGACTGGGCTCATCTGCGGCGGAAAAGCTTCTTCCGATACGATTGACTTTGTTAGCGGCGTTTTGGCGGAGCAGGTGGAGGTGGGGCGTTGTATCGTGTAGTCCTGGTTCTTGTTTTATCTTGTTTTCACGTTATCCTGTGATGTCTTGGTGCTGTCTTGGCGTCTTGTGTTGTCTTGACGTCTTCTTGTGTTGTCTTGATGATCTTTTTGTATTGTCTTGATGATCTTCTTGTGTTGTCTTGATATCTTGTGTCTTGATGTCTTGTGTTGTCTTGATGATCTTGTGTTGTCTTGATGATCTTCTTGTGTTGTCTTGATATCTTGTGTCTTGATGTCTTGTGTTGTCTTGATGATCTTGTGTTGTCTTGATGATTTTGTGTTGTCTTGATGATCTTCGTGTGTTGTTTTGATGTCGTTTTGTGTTGTCTTGATGTTTTGTGTTGTCTTGATGATTTTTTGTTGTCTTGACGCCGTCTTGTGTTGTCTTGATCTTGTGTTGTGTTGTGTTGTGTTATTTTGACGTCTTGTGTTGTATTGATGTAGTTTTCTGTTGCCTTGCGTTTTGTGTTGACTTGACGTCGCGCTTCTTGTCTTGTACTGTCTTAACCTGTCTGTGTCGTGTTTAGTGGTTGTCTTGTTTCGTGTTAGTGCTCGTGTCGTGTTATCGTGTTAGTTGTCATGTCGTGTCGTGTTAGTTGTCATGTCGTGTCATATCAGTGGTCGTGTCGTGTTGTGGTGTTAGTGCTCTTGCCGTGTTAGTGGTCGTGTCGTGTCATGTTATTGGTCGTATCGTGTCGTTGGTCGTGTTATATGTCATATGAATAGTCGTGTCGTGTTGTCGTGAGTCACTAATATTATATATACAAGTAATTCTCGGTTTGGTCTTCCATTATTCTTATTCCCCGCCGTGTTATCGAGACTTATTTACTGTGTACATATAACGTGTATTATTGGTCACTGGAGTCAACAGAGTACTACCTGCTTTTATGAACAGGTAACAATATTATATAAACACTAAATTCTGGTAAAATGAGAAAAACAATAAAAATAGTGGTAGATGAAGACCTTTTCCATATCCCTTGACCCTCAGGTCTTTACTCATTCCATCCATCCATACATACATCACCTCTAATCAACCAATATCAATTATCCGTCCTTGTAGATAACCTTTTTTCGTGGTCTTTTCTCATGTCGTTGAATCCCGTCAAGGGTCTCTCTCTCTCTCTCTCTCTCTCTCTCTCTCTCTCTCTCTCTCTCTCTCTCTCTCTCTCTCTCTCTCTCACCACTACACACCCTCAGGCATTGATATATTGTCCTTCAGGTGTACTAAGAGACATCACTCACGTGTTTCTCCTCCTCTCTCTACCTCTACCTCTCACACCCACCCCCACGTCCCTACCTCTCACACCCACCCACATCTCTACCCCACCCGCCCACCCACCCACCATATGTACTGTATATTTAACTGTTCCTGTGAATCTAGCCACCGAGTTTCTGCATCATTTTTGCATTCAGTGACCGTGTCTCTCATCCATGAGTCAACACAGGTAAGAAGCGTGGGTCAGGTAGTCTTCTTTTAATTAAGACAGTGGGACATGTTTCTTTCTGAATACGTGATGAGTTTATACAGATGCAATATTGATAGATACGCTGAAAGATAAGTGAGTTGACAGACAGACAGACAGACAGAGATATGTAGATTGATAGGTAGAAGGATATGTATATACGTTTTTGAATGAAGATGTTAATAAGTAAATAGATAGATGTAATTTCAAATCAATCACTCAAAATCAGCGTGGAATTAATTTATTGTAGTTTTGGGATATTTTTTTCTCTCTCTTTTTCTCTCTTTCTTTCGCTCTCCTTTGTTATCATCATCTTCGTCATCGTCGTCAGTTTTCATTATTATTATAAAATTTGATAATAATAATAAATATGGTGATAATAATAATAATAATAATAATAATAATAATAATAATAATAATAATAATAATAATAATCTCTACCTTCCCCTCTCCTCTCCCTTCGTTCTCTACCTTCTCTCACTTTATTTTCATATCCTCTTCTCTTTGCACCTCTTGTTATCATATTCTCCCTTTTCTTCCCTTTCCTTTTCCATCTTCCTTCACATATAATCTTCCTTCCCTTCTTCTTTACTCCCCAGCCCTTCTCCCCTCTATTTCTCTACCCCCTCTTCTTCTTCCTCCTCCTCCTTCGCTTTCTCCTCCTACTCTTCCTCCCTTTTATCTCTTACCATCTCCTTCCTCCTGGCTCTCTCACCCTTTCTCACCAGTCCTTCCCCCTGCCCTGTTCTTCGATCCTCCTTCTTCACTCTCCTACTCCAGTCTCCATCCTCATCATCTTCCTCCTCCTTCTCCCTTTCATTCTTCTCCCCCTCTTCCCGATCCTCCGCCTCCCCACCCTTCGCCTCCATCCTCCTCTTCCTCCTCTCTTTTCTCCCAGCTTCCTCCTCCTCCTTCGCCTTCTCCCTCTTATCACTAACCATCTCCCTTCAATTTCTTTCCCTATCCTCCCCCTCCTCCTCCTCCTCCTCCTCCTCATCCTCCTTTCTCTTATCTCTCTCCATCCCTTTCCTCTCCCCCCCCATTCTCCTCCCCATCCTACTCCTCCTCCTCTACTTTCTCCCCTCTTATCTCTCACCATCTCCCTCCTCGCTCTCCCTCCCACTCACCACAGTACACATGTGTTCTCCAGGAGACGCCCACACTAGACGCCGAGAGATAACCTTATCAAACAGTGAATTTTGATACTCGCTCTCCTGATGGTCTGTCTGTCTGTCTGTCTGTCTCACTTGGTTCATCATATTGTCAAACTTAACAAACCGTAAAATAGCTTATGTCATGTATTGTAAAAAAAGAACAAATTTATTCGTCTTTTTATGTAAACACACATCACTTCACTTTATCTCTTTCACTGCCAAAAATTGTAATGAGAAGTTATTTACGTCATGTTTTAGTTATAATTTATCATGTGTTTTATTCCATTATGAGCTATAAGAAATTAGAACTTCAATTTCCTTTTTTCACATTTAGGAAAAAAATCTTTGCTTGTCAAGTTTCCTCTATAACAAAAGTCTTAAAAATTTATTTTATTCTTGTTACAAGCAATAAAAAACACATCACGTTCATTATTTTACATCTGAACTATACAAATATCGTCCGTCCTTTCTACCATAAAAAGTCACCTTAAACCACAGTTTTTCATTTACGATTTACACATCACAGAAAAACAAACACGGCATCTTTTTCCATTACAAGCTGCGTATAAAAAACCCTCACTTTACCTTGCTTTATACTTGAACTACATACGTTACCTTTCAACTATAACAAATCTCTGTGATGAAAGAAAATAACCTTTAAATTTCTTTCAGTTTTATAATTTTCACACATGACACATTTATAAAAAAAAAACGTACTTTTGTTAATAAAAAAAGTTTGTTTAGATTTCCGTGATGTTTTGTGTTTTTCCATATCGCTTATAATTTACTCCAATAACAAACACAATAAAAAAAAAGCACAGGGTACTATTTTTTATATAAAGCCTTTTTCTGTTGGTGTCCCGTCTCTCGATTCGCCACAGCAATTGATACAATTTAAAAACGCTTTTGTATGCAACCTTTGTCGGAATTCACTGGACCAGATCATCAAAGTCTACCTTCCGTGGTAATTTCACACCCAGGTATTTTACAGGCTACAGGTCTCTCTCTCTCTCTCTCTCTCTCTCTCTTCTTTCTCTCTCTCTCTCTCTCTCTCTCTTTCTCTCTCTCTCTCTCTCACACACATACACATTCTCCCACACTGTCTCACTGCAGAATAGTGGTTCGTGGTATGTGGTACGTGGTGTTTGTAGTACATGGTATAATAATGATACGTGTATGGCATCAAATATACGGTGGGTGGTCCGTGATATTTACTACAGTACATGATGGATGAATGGTACAGTACGTGATATATCGTTCGTGATTATATATACATTAACAAGTACATAACTAGATACGTTCACTTAACACCTGTCAAAAGATTCTCCCCGAAATCCCATCTCCTACCTGGGCGCTAAATGAACGTATCTAATTAAGGTAAGAATCTCATTGGGAATAACACCTTTTTTCTTCCTTGTGAGTAAATATTTGTTTTACTTTAAGACAACTACTTAATTTTCTTTGTTGTTTCTGTAATTCCCTTCCTGCACACGATGATGAAAATGAGGTAAATAGAGAAAATAGCGATAGATAGTTACTTTAATGTTTTAGGTGTGTTTTAAGGAGATATAAGTGTTCATTAGAGTAGATAAAGATAGTTAGATAGTTACTTTAATATTGTAGTTATGATTTATGGAGTTTTTAGTCCCCAACAGTGTTTATTTTTACATGTATATAAACACACACTTTTACTTTACGAGATTAAATTTCAACGAAGAAATTTGGTTTTATTCTACAATTAAGTGAAAAAAAGAGGAAACGCTACATTCATTCATTCATTCATTTTCTCTTATTCATTTATGGCATCACGACTGATATCCTCTTTGGCAAAAATTAAAGTATATTCTTGAAAACATGACAGGTCAATTATATTCCTTGATTAGCCTGGTGTAATTACCCTCAGAACATTTAGCTCTAATTCTCGACAACATTAGTTTTGTATAATGAATCCATACCGTTCGTGTAAAGGTAAACACTAAAATATTATTTACTATTATTTTTTTTTATCAATCGAACTATTAATCAGTGTTTTATTTTTTTATTTTTTATTTGCTATTATATATTTTTTTATCAGTTGGTGTTATCTATCTTTATGGTTATCTATTTGTCTATCAATGGGTGTTGTTATCTATCTTTATGGTTATATATTTGTTTATCAGTGGGTGTTGTTATCTATCTATCTGGTTATCTATTTGTCTATCAATGGGTGTTGTTATCTATCTGGTAGTGAGACAGACAGACCGACAGAGGATGCCAACCCTTCCACAGGTTTCCCTAAAGGGTGAGATAAAGAAAATCTCTCTCATCTGATTTAAAAAAAAAGTAAGTCTCTCCTCCTGTCTCTCCCCCCCCCCCCTTGCGATAGTTAGCCGTAAATAGTGAGACAAAACGAGATACCTTCCTGGAGGTGTTGAGTTGTTAGGTGGAATTATGAGGTGACACACACCTGATGCTGGGTGGTGGTGGTGGTGGTAGCGGTTGTGGCGGTGGTGATGGTGGTATTGGTTGGTTATGGTGGTGGTTGGTTGTAGTGTTGGCTATGGTGGTGGTTGGTTATGGGTTGTCTTGGTGGTTTATTGTGGCGGTGGAAGATGATAGTAGTGGTGGTTGTTTGTTGGTTGTGGTGGTGGTGGTTGGCTATAATGATGGTGGTGATGGCGATTGGTGATGGATTGTGGTTGTTGTGGCGGGGGAGGCTGTCACTATCTGCTGTTGTCTGGGTAATGCTGTTAAGGCTGTTACATCCCGTTGTCATTCTTGCTGTTATTGTTTATTCTGTTCCTTCACGTTGTTTTCATATGCTGTTATCCCTGTTACTACTGTGTTGCCTCCGTCACTTAATGCTCTTGTTGGTGCCGTTATCATGGGATGGAGAGAGAGACCGACAGAGAGAGAGAGAAACAAACAAACAGTGATAGATAGATAGATAGATAGATAGATAGATAGATAGATAGATAGATAGATAAGTAGATAGCATCATAATACATCTCCTCTTGTCTTAATTTAAATAACCATGTTTACTAAGTGTCTGGTACAACACACACACACACACACACACACACACACACACACACACCTCAAGTTAATAAATTACATTGTGTTACATTCGATAGATTCACACTATTACTAAATAGTCGTTTTTGCTACGTCTCAATATACAAGGCTTATTTACTGTTCAATTCATTTGATTTTGTGTTTAGCCTAAATTATAAAAGTTGACTCACCTGATGATTTGAACCCACAGCTTATTTCATCTGAAGATTAACCACCCTATCCTAACCTAATATAACATTAATTAGCCTAGCCCAACCCAACCCAACCCAACCCCCCCAGGTAACATAAGGATGCAGGTTAATCTACAGGTAAAATAAAACTTGGGGTAGGGGTGTGAATCCTCGGGTAATCCCCCCATAAATCCTGTTTAGTGTGTCTCCAGTATAACACACACCTGTAAACAGTCTATCCTTTGAGTAAATTCTTCAAACACACCCATTAACTACGTCCTCTCTGTGTAAAGGTGTGATCAGGTGGTTCCCTCTACCTGATTTCGTCTTGTGAGTTGCTTGCCGTCGTGAGTGTCAGGAGGCGCGCTAAAACTTGAGTCATTAAGAAGGAGGGAGGAGAAAGTTTGGGTCCCTCAGTGTCTTCATGTCACCTCCATCTGTTATTTACACCTGTCTTACTGTGTTGCTCAGGTGGCGATCCCTTGTTGGTCCGCTCTCTCTCTCTCTCTCTCTAGGGCTATTTACCTTACAGCACGAAAGACCTTACATAAAAATAGAACTTACTAACGATTGAACTTAAACTTAAAGGGATAATCATCACAACGAGTAAATTGAACATCCTGAAAGAAATGAATGTTTAATAACGATTCAGCTTAAACTCCGCTTAAACTTACAGAAATATAAACTAAATAACGCTAAAGCTTAAAAATGACTGACAATGATTTCAATATATTACATAACAGGACGTGACGGTGTTTAATGTTAAAAGGAAAAGGTAATAATGTTCCTAATAAACACAAAGAGGAGTAGAAGAGTTATCCCCCACCAAATAAAAATAGACCATTATGGAGTTTTATCACATAAGACGCCCGCGCGATTTTCTTCAGACATTATAACTATTAAGGATGGAAGTTACCGCCGCCACGTGTGATGGGGATGAAGGAGGTGGCGACTAATGATTTTATTCTGGGAGTTTTTCGTGTCTGTGGGTTTATCATTCTGTTGAGTTAAAGGAGAGAGACGATGATCAAGACTGGTTTTTGGTGTGGGTGGTGGTGGTGGTGGTGGTGGTAGGGGATGTGGTGGTGGTGGTGGTAGGGGATGTGGTGGTGGTGGTGGTAGGGGATGTGGTGGTGGTAGTGGAGTAGTGGTGGTTAGGGAATGTGGTTATGGTAGTGGTAGGTGTGACTGGTGAGGTGGTGGCTGGAACACTGTTACTACTAGAGAGGGACACACACACACACATACACACATACATAACAAGTAACTCTGTGTGTTCCTTAAAAGCAACACGACTTTTCCACAACACTTAGCCCATAGAACAAGATCAGTTGTAGTAATACCCACCCACCCACCCACCCAACCACCCACCCACCCATACTCTCACTGCCCATCCTTTTTTTTCAGCTTACATAGTCACCCTCACTTCCTCCTTCCCACACACCCATAATCCTCTTTCCTTCCCGCCCACTCACCTAAACTCCTCCTTTCCGCCCACTCACCCATCCACACCTCCGTAACTAACTGTTAACGCTGGATGAGGTTGACTGGAGGATAGGTGAGGGGATAGGAATGCCTCTCCTTCCCCCATCAAAAAATACCAGGGAGGGAGGGCGAATAGGTGGGCTATACTCTATTCCACCTACGATAATGGGGACCAAGGCAGTGTTAGCGTCTCACCTCCCTCAAGCCACACTGACACCCACAACCAGTATGTTCTCGTTGTGTCGCCTCCACCACACTGTTTCCCTTTTAGGCCAACATGTGCTTCTGACACTTCCCTATTGTGGCTTATGGTTATGTTAAGGGGAAGTGGCCTCTTTCTTCGGTTTTGTGTTTGGTTTTGGTTTTTGTTGTGCAGGGATAGTTTGTGTGTGTGTGTGTGTGTGTGTGTGTGTGTGTGTGTGTGTGTGTGTGTCTCTGTCTACCGTGTATGTTGAGGTATATGTCTTTTATTGTCATATTGTCTTTTTCTTTTTTCACCAGTCACACATTCCTACACACACACACACACACACACACACACACACACACACACATCCAGACAAACAGACAGAGGCACCAGGGGAAGTAGTATCTTTGTCGAGTGCCTCTGTTGTATTCTTCTTCCTCAAGCAACACTTTCCTTCATTGTGTCTGGAGAGGAAACAGGAAGGTGTCTTTGTCTAGTTCAGTGGGTGTGAACACTACTCGGTCGGTGTGTTCCTCTTGGCCTCACGTGCTCTACCCCCCTCCTCCCACCCCCTCTCTCCCTCTCAGTGGTGACGCACTCGTTTTTATATTTATTTCTCAGATTTGTCTTAAGGAGTGTTTTTTTTTTGTGTAGTTCTGGCGTAATATATAAAGAAAGGGGCGAGTATACTGTATATGACCCAGAAGAAAATACCAGATATTGCCAGGCGTTCAGGGAATTCTTGTCCGCCACTGTACGTGTGAAATTTGTAGATTCTCTGTACCTTTAATGTTTGTGTTGAAGGTCATTGTCATATTTTATGTAATGGTGACTCAGAAAGTTTATAGTTTCATTGAGCTTTCCAGTGAATTGTTCTAAAGTTTGATAAAAGCTCCAGGGAGAAGATTTTTTAAGACTTAATTTATCTTTTTCCTGTGAAGGTTTAAAGTTCAACTGACCTTTATTTCGGAAGGCTAGAAGTTCAATTAAAGGTTCTTGCAGAATTGGTTCAGAGTATAGAGACAGATTAAAGGATTTGAATTTGCATTCCCTCGAGAGACGTAGAGTGAGGGGCAATATGATCGAGGTGTATAAATGGAAGTCAGAGCTAAACAAAGGTGAAATAACAAAGGTGCTTAAACTATCCAACCAGGAGCGAAAAAAATAGATTTAAGCGCGATATAGTAAATACTGGCTTAGAAGTAGAGTAGTGGATGAGTGGAACATGTAACTGAATACTTGCATCATCATTAACTCGAACACGTTGGGAAGCTTCAAATATGAACGATAATAGGGTTGAATGTAAACGGGGCTGCCTAGTATGTGCCAATAATCCCGCTGCAGTTTCCTCCATTCTCATGTTCTTATGTTTAGAAAATATTATTTAGCGGGAAAGGTTCAAAGCTCAAATGAAAAACTCAAAGTCGTATGGGTTGAAGTTCAGTAAGTCCTTAATACGAAGGTCCAATAAAGTTCGAAACGAAAGGGTTAAAAATAAGATCTAAAAATGTTGTTTCAAAGTTCATATAAATCTTTAAGTATATAGGGTTCAAATAAAACTCTAAATCAAAGGGTCTAAGTGAACGTAAGGCTGTAAATAAGAAGTTCAAATCTCAGGTAAAATTCTATAAAGAGAATTTCAGAGTTCAAATAAAGTTCAAAAAGGAATTAAAAAAAACTATCCGATAATGTTCAAATAGACTGCTAAGTGACAGAGTTTATATATACAAAAGTTCTAAATGAGAAGCTTCAGAGTTCAAATAAAGTTCCAAAATCCGAGGGTTCAAAGTTCATTTCCTTGGCCTCGGCTCCTGGTGAGAATCTCAACAGTCTTGATAGGGAAACTTTATTTGATTGGATGGTGATTATTGGTGAGAAAATGAGAGACTGCAATGACTTGGTGTGTTTGGTGACCTGGTGTGTTTGGTGACCTGGTGTGTTTGGTGACCTGGTGTGTTTGGTGACCTGCTATCTTTGTTTACCTGGTGTGTTTGGTGACCTGGTGTAGGTTTGCTGACCTGGTTTGTGTTTGGTGACCTGGTGTGTTTGGTGACCTGGTGTGTTTGTTGACCTGGTGTGTTTGGTGACCTGGTGTGTTTGGTGACCTGGTGTGTTTGTTGACCTGGTGTGTTTGTGACCTGGTGTGTTTGGTGACCTGGTGTGTTTGTTGACCTGGTGTGTTTGTGACCTGGTGTGTTTGGTGACCTGGTGTGTTTGTTGACCTGGTGTGTTTGGTGACCTGGTGTGTTTGGTGACCTGGTGTGTTTGGTGACCTGCTGTCTTTGTTTACCTGGTGTGTGTTTGTTGACTTGGTGTGTGTTTGGTGACCTGGTGTGTTTGGTGACCTGGTGTGTTTGTTGACCTGGTGTGTTTGGTGACCTGGTGTGTTTGGTGACCTGGTGTGTTTGGTGACCTGGTGTGTTTGGTGACCTGGTGTGTTTGTTGACCTGGTGTGTTTGTTGACCTGGTGTAGGTTTGCTGACCTGGTGTGTTTGGTGACCTGTAGAATGAAAGTCAATTACCTGCAAGACTATATGACCTGTAGGCTGAGAGTTAATGGCCTGCAAGAGTTAATGATCTACAGGTTGAGAGTTCATGACCTGTAGGCTGAGAGTTACTGACCTCTAGGCTGAAAGCTGATGGCCTGAAAAAGTTAATGAGCTACAAGCTGGGAGTTAATGAGCTACAGGCTGGGAGTTAATGAGCTACAGGCTGGGAGTTAATGACCTACAGATTGGGAGTTAATGAGCTACTACAGGTTGAGGTTTGACGAACTGGTCTTGATGGTGAGGCAAGAACGAGGACTTTTCTGAAGACTTTAACCTTCTTACAGCTACAGAGGTCGAGCCATCAACACGTAAACTCTTGCGGGGGGAAATTTTGGTCATTATTAGGTCTTAATGGCGTCATTACCTGTCAAATCGGCTTAAATTCCGGCAAGACGCTTCTCTCTCTCTCTCTCTCTCTCTCTCTCTCTCTCTTCGTTAATTTACTTCCTGGTTGAGGGTGATGGAGCTAGGAATGATAAATATTAATATTTGGTTAAGTTAGGTTAGGTTAGGATGGGTTGTGTGTATTCGCGCTATTTTCTTTTTCTCGGTATGAATTTGTCTTAGTCGTTTGCTGTTTAATAATTTCTGCCTAAAACACTATTGACGCTACATCAATTATTGTTGCTCTGTAAATGCCAGTCCTGATTGGATCACTCATTCACTCATTCACTCATTGAAAGATGTTTTTGCTAAGAGGGTGAGTACAGGTTTCCAGAGCTGAGCTGCTGCCAGGCGTACGATTAATTTGTACGGATCTTCCCCCTCCCCCCAGTGCCCCCTCCCTATAGTCCCCTCTCCCCCCAGTGCCCCCAGTGTCCTCCCAGGGCCCCCCTCCCCCCCCCAGTGTTAGCTACAAAATATATATTACTGAATTTTGTATACGACATTATTATTGTCACCACAGCTACAGTTAAAACTAGCCATCGACCAGTACAATACTATCTCCAGGAGGATGGATGACACTTGGGTAGAATTCGTTCTGTCATAACGCCATTGCCAACCTTTCTTCTGTTGGCGTAGTTTAAGGTCTTCATCTATCTAGCAAGAGAAGGGATGATATAATTTCCCTTAGATGCCGAGGAAACTAAATGTTTATTTATGTTCTGGTATAATGTTTCCTGGTTTCCTTCCTCTCAAGAGATGAAAGTTTGTTGTGGTTGTGTTTTATTGACGGTAGCCTTGACTTTTGAACTCTGACCCCGACATTGATATCTGACCATGTAGCCTTGACATTTGACGAGGTAAATACAGCAACGTCAGGAAAAAGAATAAGAATTAAACGTTTTACTTCTTTATGTTATCTGTTGTAGAAATATTTTGCTAGTGACAGACAGACAGGCAGACAGACAGACAGACAGACAGACAGACAGACAGACAGACAGACAGACGAGAACGAGTGTCTGGTTAATACATATACGTTGATGAATCATTATTAATAAACTGGTCCACTAATATATGATGACTCTTATGTACATTAACCTTAATTATTTCTGAACTAAACATATAACTGGCATATAAACACTTCTCACACCTACTAACACAATCATTAACATCCAACATTGTCCTCAACTCTGCCTCAAATTTATCTCATAAACGTGACACAAAGTTTAGATTAATATTCTCAAAAGAAAAATGAAATTGTCCAATAATAAATATTTTACAAGACCATGTATTATAAACTTGTATAATAAACCTGAAATGATATCACTATTCACAGCTTATCTCACCCAAGACTTAATTACGTGGGTTCTACAGGTTTTACAGGTCATGCACAGGTCCCACGGGCATTACAGGTCATACATAGATATTACAGGTCATGCACAGGTCCCACAGGTATTACAGATCATACACAAGTCCCACTGTTATTACAGGTCATACATTGGTTTTACAGGTATGACAAGTCCGCAAGTAAGTTTTACAGGTCATGCACATGTTATACATACAGGTCACACAAAGGTCATACACACAGCATGCATGTCTTACAGGTCAAACACGAGTCTTACACATATCAACATTTATTACAGGTCTTTACTCAAGTTTTACAGGTCATACACAGGTTCATACTTTTATTACAGGTCCTTACAAAGTTTTACATGTCATACACAGGTTCATGCCTTTATTACAGACCCATACACAGGTTCATACATTTATTACAGGCCAATACAAAATTTTTACAGGTCATACACAGGTCCATACACAGGTCATACAGAGAAGGAGGACCCCAGCTGGGAACTTGGACGAAGTAATCACAGCTGGACCGAAATTTGCGTAAAAGTTTTTCAATTTCGTCTTAATTTCTCACTCTTTGTATATACTTTTTGAGGTGATATGAATTTTGGAGAGACGTGATGTGGAGGAGATTAGCGCGTACGGGGCAGGGAGAGACAGTGAGAGACAGGCCATGGATGGAGGGTGAGAGAGACAGGCAGGCCATGGAGGATGAGAGAGAGACAGAGACAAGCCTTGGATGGTGGGAGAGAGACTGTTAGAGTTAGGTCATGGAGAATGAGAGACAGAGAGAGACAAGCCATAGGTGGTGGGAGAGAGACTGTTAGAGACAGGCAACACATAATGAGAGACAGACAGAGACATACAACACGTGATGAGAGAGAGACAAACTACAGAGGGTGGGCGAAAGAGACAGGTCCACAGAGTGTAGAGTGAGAAACAGACCAACAGAGGGTGAGAGAGACAGTTAGAGACAGGCTATAAGAACAAAGGAATGAAGGAAACTACAGCGGACCGATTGACCCATACTAGGCAGCCCTGTTTACATCCAACACTTATCGCTCACAAACAGTATCTGTACAACCTATATTTGAAGCTTCCCAGCGAGTTAGAGTTAATGATGATATCTGGTAATTTGGACTCGTCCACAACTCTATTTCCAAACCAATGTTTACCAATTTCACGCCTAAATCTAAATTTGCCTAATTACCATTGCCACGTGTTCGCACCTGGTTTGATAGTTTAAATGCCTTTGTTATATAGCCTCAATTTAACTTTATCTTCTATTTTTACACTTCGAATTTATTACCACTAACTCTACGTCTCACTAATGCCTGGGATTAGCCTTGTCATTCTCCTCTGAATCCTTTTTAGGGAATCGATATCAATTCTACAGTGCGGTGACCAAAATTGAACCACATAATGCAAGTGAGGCCACACATACAGTACACGAGATAGAGTATAAGGATAACCTCGCTTGTTCTGTTACTGACTCCTTGATGTGAACCCCAGTACAGTACCTTCTTAGCCTTTCTCACAGTTTTAATTCTCTGTATCTATGTTGTTTAGATGACAGCTGGTTCCTCGGTTTCCATTTTCCAGCCTAAGAACTTTATATTTTCCATATTAAATTGCATTTGCCACTTTTCAGTTAAAATAATAGTTTGTTTGGGTCTTCCTGTAATATGGCGGAGTTCCCCGTCAAATTTAATTATACGCTCTATATTTGTGTCGTCAGCAGATTTATATATATTGCTGCGAACGCCTATATCTATATCGTTCATGTATATAATAAATAGTAATAGTCCAAGTACTGAGCCTTGGGGTACGCCACTATATTGACGTTACCCAATCCGGTTTAGTACCATTAATGCTAACTCTCTGATTCCTGCACGTCCTTTAACCACGCCCTAATCCAATTTAAAATATCCACTCCACTTTACGTATTAGTCTTTAGTGAGGGACTTTGTCAAAGGCTTTGATAAAGTCAACATAAACCACATCATAATCACATCTGTCGTCATTGAGTCGAAAACAGCTGTAAATGTTGATACTAGATTTGTCAGACAAGAACGTCCTCTGGTATGCCATGTTGAGAGTCCTTGACCTATATGTGTATCTTTATCTATTTTCTCTCTAGACAGAAGGCACCTCGGGTGTCTATAGTATTTCCACGCTAACCTGGCCCATAAGCCACGCCCCTCTTCTGTACTAATAGCTGATTGGTTCATAGAAAATTCAAACTAAATGTGTTCACAATATGTAAGCAGACGCTCAGGGGAACCAATCGGCAATTTGTAGCTATAGACGAGGGGCGGGGCTTACGGGCCAGCTTAGCGTGGAAAGGGTATAGTTTAATTTTCGGTCAAGCCCACTCGACAATGTACAAGGAAGGAACCTAACCTAACCTAAGCTAACCACCCCGGCCGGGAATCGAACCCAGGACCATTCACTTGATAAGGGAATCATTTACCACTGAGCGATTGGCAGTAGCTCACTCATGCTATACAGAACACTCTCTATGACTTAACCCTTTCGCCGCGTTTCACTTACTTGCCATTTTATTCTGGCTACTGCCAGACGATTTTATTCAGCTTTGGATAACCTCCCGCTGCGAAAGGGTTAAAGAGACTACCTGTTAAACATCATCTTGGGTCAAGGATGTTGCACGAGAGCGTCAACTCACAGGTATACACACCTTATTTAATATACCTTTTTAATCTTTTGTTTTGCTCTGAGAGCCAGGGGTCTTTAGGCATCGTTCACAACAGCTTCTAAAATCTAAGACAAAGAATTTTTCTGTTTTGCCCAAATTCACCTAAATTTTTTATGAAATACGTATAATACAATTTATCAGTACACAAGGGTTTCTGTGTTCGAAAATGTATTTATCTATTTTCATTTATGATCCGAAGTCAAAAATTCAAAAGCGAATAAAATTCTTTGTTTTGTAATTCGATATTCACCCTTTGATGTGCCGACACACCTCCGAGCTACAGGGGCGTAACTCTCGTCGCCGCCTTTCGCACATGACCACACATTTATGGTAATAAACAGAAGCTTAGAGGAAATGTATCGACAGACAATGATACTGAAGCACAGTAAGTCCAATAAAATGCAGTAAGTCCGATAAATGCGTTAATATAATGAAATATAAAATAAATCCTTTAAACACAACAAGTCTGATGAAAAAGTAGTCCAATAACTACAGTCCAGTAGTTTGATTATTACAGTAGTCCAGTAAAAAAAGACGTGGTCGGTGAGAGACAGTATTTACGGGCCGTGGATGTCGAAGGTTTAACTGAACAAGAGAACAGCGAGAAGAGTTATGCTTATTTGTTGGTTGTATGTTGTAGATGTTGTTTGATAACCCTGGCAGCTGTTTAGTACACGAACTCCTATCCTCCCTCGGCCTCTATCGCACAGGAGAGAGAATTTGTTATCGAGGTTTATTTTATTTTTTTTGGGGTTATAAGGATTTCAAATTAGTATACTGGCAATTTTTATTTTACTATTAAATGCCAAAGGTCAAAGAACTTAATGAGGCAGAATATACTGTATACAAATTAATGTAAACACAGATTTCACTTCTTTTAACTTTTACGGTGAAAGTTAGAGATTGAACTTACTTACATTGTTTTTGTTCTGTATGTTCAAGTATTTGTTTGTTTATATATTACGCTGTGTTTATGGAATTGTTACTACTTACGTCAATAACCATTTAAAGAATAATAACAGTAATTAATATTTTCACGTAAGGGTCAAAACTAAACGATCATAACTTTAGATTTAATGGAAAAATAAATTCGGGTCCGTCTGTAGTATGGATGAAAACAAGTTGTAACAATAATATCACTACATCAGGTAAACACATTAAGTTACTGACAAATATTGACCTTTGATGTTAATGGTCACTATGTAAATGACTACAAGACTGAAGAAAAAATAGTTCATATATGATTATCACTTTTAGATACGTTTGTTGTTGTGGGTAAACCGTCAACAACTCACGAACACAGAGACGTATTAAATGGTTAGGTTTATATTAAGACTTTAAAGGAAAAATATCCCATTGGTGTTAATGTTTGGTGAATGTTGTGCGTTAATGAGGACTCGAAAGATGTATGTGGTATATAATAAGACCTCGTGAATGATGCTTAATAACCCAAACAGTTGAAGCAGGGAAAACTAACACAGTAATGGTATAATTTTATCGTGTTGTGGATGACAACATAAAAGCCATTTAAATATTTGTAGTTACTTGATTTGTGTGTGTGTGTGTGTGTGTGTGTGTGTGTGTCATTACTTGTGACTGCGTGTAAATGAGAGAATGAGAGCGTATGTAAACGTCTATTTGCGTTCACTGAAATAAATAATAACGTGTGGAAGTTTGCGAGTGCATGTATGCAAACATCTGCGAATCTGGGTCTATCTCTCTGTGTGTCTGTGTGTCTCTAACGACTGTGAGTGAGTCAAGACAAAACAGAACTGGTCCAGGCTGGTTGGCATCTCAGCTGTGAGAGTGTCTTGTGTTAGCCAACTTGTCCCGACCTGCCGAGGAACAATTACACCATAACAAAGAGAAAACACAGCTTGGAGAACGACACCCACTCAATTAACCTTGCTGCCGTCACACACTACCGAGAACAACAACAAAACTAGACATATTTACCCAATTATCTTATTCAAATTACATAGCATAATTAGTAAAATTGGAACAGTTAACATGTAATAGCGTCTATTTGGGATGTATTTTCGTATACATTAATGCTAGGTGGTGGTGTTAATGATGGTGTGCAGCCAGAATGTTACAGCTGTTCTCTCTTGTTGTTGTTTACACTCGGGTAGCGTTGTCATGGCGACCGACAGTTGACTGCTGATGCCACTTCAAACTTATTTTCTTATTATTTCCTTTTCTGTTATCTGTTGACTGATACCATACGTTTATGACATTTAATTAGCAATACACTTTTTTATTTAAAGGTCGCCATCCCTCAAAGCTCAGGATGACACCTTGTTTGAATGACTAATTGAGTACAAGATGAAGTACGTATATAGAGGTGTCAGATTAAGTCACCAATTTAATGATGTCAAGTTAAGTCGCCAAGATGGAAGACCATATTTGTTAACACTTATTATTTACACATGTTCAACGTAAACATTTGTTCTGCCTGTTCTTGGTTATTCCTAGTGTAGCAGCCATACATACATACATACATACATACATACATACATACATACATACTCAATTATATACTCATTGATATACCCATTCATACACAAGAAGAAACACACACACACACACACACACACACACACATTTATATCACAGAAAGTGATCACCCATCTCTACAATGTGTTAACCGACCCAATCCACTACCACTACCCCCCACCACCACCACCACGACCACCACCACTCCCCCTCTCCCACCACCACCACTCACCCTCTCCCAACGCTGACAGCAATTATCTAAATTAAAATTCTCATATAAACAAACGTCAAGAATAAAAGATTAAACTGTGTTGAAACAATTCGTCCATCTCCCTTCTCCCTGTTCCTCCTCCCGTCTCATTCACACCCTGTCCATATTTCCTGTCCATATCTCAGGCAGCATCACGGGTGGATGAGGACAACGGCTGCACGTGTCTGATTTCTTACCTGTGACAAACAATAATTGGTACGACGATGTCTACCTGTTGGTGTGTGTTTTTTTTAGGTCGTGGGGGATGATACCAGGGAACACGGCCACTGATGATGACGACCCTGGTGGTGGTGGTTATGGTGAGGGTGGTGGTGATGGTTGTGAAGGTAATGGTGATGGTGGTGAGAGAGACTGGGGTTAGTTAGCTCTCACGTAAAGTCTATTTTGTTACGGGTTAAAAAAAAGAAAAAAGTGCCACGGGCACTGATGACTGATTTGCATATAAATTTGTCATGGGAAAATGACTTTGGTGACTTGCGCGCGCGCGCACAAACACACACACACACACACACACACACACACACACACACACACACACACAGAAGGTCTTCCGCTTACCAACACAAACTGTTTACTGAACCACAAATTATGAGGGGATACACGTAAGAGATTTCGCAGTAATTGTTTTTGAGTTCTCTCTCTCTCTCTCTCTCTCTCTCTCTCTCTCTCTCTCTCTCTCTCTCTCTCTCTCTCTCTCTCTCTCTCACCACTAAGGAATTTTGACATTTCGTGTAATAAAAAGGACATAATCTCAACGATATTCAAAATTACTCCCTGTGTTAGGAGATAGAACCAACCACCGCCTCAACACTCCCGGCCTAGATCACTGAGAGCCAGCACCGTGTCATGCCTGCCTGAGTGTACGCGTTAACCCACCAGTACCCCCTAAACACTCGCCCCCTCCTTCCCTCACACCCCGACACTCAGCCCTCTCCTCCCTCCCTCCTTCACATCCTGACACCTTGCCCTCTCCTTCCCTTTCTTCCTCCTTCTCTCCCCTCTCCTGCCCCTCCCCCACTCACTCATTCGATCGCACCTTAGCCTCCTCTCCCTCCCTCACACCGTCCTCACCCTCCCTCACACTCTAACACTCCCTCCTCTCCCTCCCTCACACCGTCCTCACCCTCCCTCACACCCTCACTCTCTCCCGCTATGAAAAAAAATCTTCCTCACTAACGACGATGAAGGCACTGAGGTGATTAATAATGTTTTGTGGACCAGGTGTTATTTTGATCCTGTTGTCTCTTGGATTAACCTTAACTTCAGAATCCTTTTATCTCGGGAACTCTTATAATCTGGAACCCTTATTTCCGAAACCCTTATTTCCGGAACCTCTTATACACCGGACCCCTTATTTCGGGGCATCTTATTTCCGAACCCCTTATTTCCGGACACCTTATTTCTGGAACTCTTATAATGCGGAACTCCTTTTTTCCGAATCTATTTTTATCAGGGCTTCTTATATTCCGGACCCCAGTATCTCCTGGACCCTTATCCCCCTCCCTCTAAAGACCTGGAGACTTGACGTAATTACCGAGACAAAAGTTTGTCTTCGTGAACCTCTTAACGACACTAAACCTAACCTAAACTAACCTAACGTAACCTAACCTAACCTAACCTAACTTAGACACTCTCTTTACTACATATACTCTTAACACTACTGTAGTTTGGGAATAGAATTAATTAACGATTCACCTGAACTCTCCACCATAGCTTATTTCACCTAAACATTAACTACCCTAACGCTTCTTAGGGGGAAGAGGTTAGGTTAGGTTAGGTTAGGATAGATTAGGTTAGGTTAGGTTTGGCCAGGTTAGGTTACAGGAGGTGTGTGGACGACTCTGCACTAATATTTTAGTTTCAACGATAGTGTTGTTCGTAGCTGCAGGTAAATAGATTAAGTGCTTGTACCTGTGAATTAACCCTTTTTATCATATTCTTTCTCTGTCTTTGCCTGTCTGTCTCTGTTTCTCTCGGTCTTTGTCTCTTAATAGAAAACACGAAGTTCCCAAGCGCTTTCGTGTAATTCACATCTTCAGGGGTGAGTACAGACTAGTCTGTACTCACCCATGAAGATGTGAATTACACGAAAGCGCTTGGGAACTTCGTGTTTTCTTCTTTCCTTGTGGTTATCAGCATATATATATATATATATATATATATATATATATATATATATATATATATATATATATATATATATATATATATATATATATATATATATATATATATATATATTAACATCTGCTTGCCACAGTAACAGTTTCAAGTTGCCATGGCGTGATCATCACAGAAAGTTGAATTTCACAAGTGATTTTTTTTCTCATGATGACGTGTTCTGTGTTAAACATCATAAGAACCGAACATCGTGTAATTATCAGCTTGGTAACATCTCACATGAGCAAACATCACAGAACCCCCCCCTCCCCCTATACCATCCCCAACCATGTTGTCACGGTCTCCATGGTAACATCTCTTGGGTTAAACATCACAGGTAGTGGAGTATCGTGTTATGGTTGCCATGGCAGCATCTCCGAGGTAAACATCAGAGGGAGGCGAGCATGGTGACAGCTTGAGCGAACGCCGTAATTGGCTGAACCAACAACACAGAAACATAACCCACATATGGCATAATTATCAAACTCAAATTATACATCTGTTCCTTATTTTCTTGATTCTAATTGAAGTATAATTTTTATTAAGTAATGCGAAGACTGATATATTTTACTCTCCTCCGTTTGTTTGCTAATTTTGTACGTAAGCATAATATGATGGTAATTATTATGAACACGTAGGGACAATTGTATTTGGAAAGCCTTCTGCTGTGTTTACTATGTATTCACTATATGAGGAGAGTATCAGAATCAAAGGTCGACTCTGATGACAAGATTCAGGTATGATATGTAGTATACTGGCGGTGATCCTCTCTCTCTCTCTCTCTCTCTCTCTCTCTCTCTCTCTCTCTCTCTCTCTCTCTCTCTCTCTCTCTCTCTCTGATCATTAGAACTCAACAATATAGCGTTATAATAATGCCAGCCTCTACCTCCTCCACTAATTGTGTGTTTACTACCTGTGAACCACCTGCGTAGCCAACAAGTTCACATTTAAGACGTGATCCTCTGCTAATAACAAGTAGACGGTCATTACGCGAGGTGTTTATAAAGTCCCTTGATGTTTTTGTATAATTACTGTACGCTCATCCCCAAACGTAGGTAGATAATCTATTATTTTCGTGAATAACTTAATTATTCATTGCGTTCGCTGTTCTATACACCTCCGCCGGTAATTCAAGTTCACATCGGATGTGGTGAACATTAAAAGTCCTGAGCTGGATATGATGGAGTACATATTAGTGTTTTGGATGTGTAATTTCCTCAAAGGACTCTGTTAACGTAAAAACAAGGGACTTTGTAAACACCCTGTATTGCTAGAGGGGAAGGGGTGTTTTTACAATAAATGCATCTTTTGTTATTCATGGCCAGGAAATGAATAACAAACTCACACCAGAACATGAACATGGAGGGTGTTTGTTTTTTGTTCAGAGTATAAGTGCAATTGTACCATAGTTCATGAAGGAGGTATACCATTGGACGTTTATAATAGTGCATGACTATGGGGCGTTTTACGTGGGTAGATGATATTGTGCATTTGTTCATTATAACGAAAAGAACAGAAATGATCCGGTTTGCATAAAAGTATGAAATTGTTCCATTGTTCATGACAGGAAAAGTAAAAAAAAAATATTACAAAGAATCATGAAAACTGTTTCCTTTTGCTTGGATAATAAAAGTTGTACCATTGTTCATGACAAGAAAAAACTTACACCGAAATTAATACGAAGTCATGAAAAAAAATGGCGCTTTTACTTAGATTTCAAAAATAGTTCCATTGTTCATGACAAGAAAGAGGAAACGAGAATGTTTGGTGCATGACTAACAGATTGTTGTTCACTATGCATGGCGAGAGAGAGAGAGAGAGAGAGGGAGGGAGGGAGGGAGGGAGGGAGAAAGAGAGCGAGAAAGAAAGGGAGAAAGAAAGGGAGAGAGAGAGAGAGGGAGGGGTTGACAAATCATACAAGATTGTTCATGGCAATGTTAACCCACACACAATCAAATTACAATCACGTGAACATCTAAACACCAACACACAAACAAACAAACAAACTATCTTTTCTATCACGTATAACACATGTAGACAGTGTTTGCTCCTCTCTATAATAGCCCTTGACCTGACCTCTTAACAAGCGTGTTCCCTGACCTATAACGAGGTTGTTTGTGTTAGGGACCGATACACATGTGGGAGAAGGGATGGATGAGGAGTTTTAATTGGACTATACCAGTGCGACGATTCCCTCAGAGTTTTATATGAATTTTTTTTTCCTTCGTTTTTGATATTTACTTTTGTTAGTAAGATTAGTGGATGGTACGAGAGGAAACCAAGAAACGTTTGTGTGTTTACTTGTTTGTTTTTTGTTTGTTTGGTTGAATTTCTGTTTGTTTTTGCTTTGTTTTTTTAGATTTTATTGAGCAGATTCATAGATTTTGTCAAGATGGACCTGTTGGCTGTCTCTGTCTGTTTGTCTGTTTGTACTCATTGTTTGTCTGTGCCTGTTTGTTTGTTTTGTTGTTTGATTGTCTGTTTGTTCGGCATGATGAAAAGGTCCAGCTAATTCTCCAGTGACCACCTTACACCAGTGCCCACCTTACACCAGTGACCACCTTACACCAGTGACCACCTTACACCAGTGACCACTCCATAGTGACCACTTAACGAGGTTACTGAACAAATATTCAGCAACAACAATTAAAACCTTACAGAGATAAACCCGATTCTCACCTGTATTGATTGGGCATAGTTATGAGGTGACAATGCTCATCCAATGACCTTGAGATATTTTTTTGTGTAAATATAGGCACTAAATATCTAATTTTTTACTAGACTCTATCTACTTTTTATTATCTACTTTTTACCAACTATTTTACTAGCTATCTACTTTTTAATAGTCTCCTAATTCTTAATATTCACTTTTAACTAGACATCTACTTTTTACAAGACATCTACTTTTTTATTAGATATATACTTTTTTTTACTAGACATCTACTTATTTGACTACTTATCTACAATATATTCATTTTTTTACTTGAGTCCATCTACTTTAAGAGTGTGTTATAAGTTTATCATTCACGAACTTGATTCAGTGTTACCAATATAATATTCCTTTAAAAAGCTCGAACTAAACTCAGTGTTGCCAGTACTTACTTCCATCAGCCTTATGAGTCTTAAAAAACTTATGAATTTAGGATCCAGTGATGTCAAGACTCCAGGCATGGTGTAAGTTAAGGTGGAAAGCCTCTCTCTAGGATGTTATATACCCTTGTAGCTCCCAGATGGAGTGTCAGGCGGGGTGTCACGCCCTTTTAGCTCCCCGATGGACAGTGGCATGCAGCTGGTAATATGCCCTTGTCGCTCCCAATTGAAGCGTCATGCGGCGGATGTTACGCCCCTGTAGCTCAGAGGTGAACCCAATAGTGTGTCGGCACATCAAAGGGAGAATATCGAATTACAAAACAAAGAATTTTACTCGCTTTAAATTTTTTGACTTCGGATCATAAATGAAATTAGATTTAGTACGAGAGAAAATACTCTCAACGTTATTATTCAACAAATTTGGAGCGTTTTCTGTGACTTGTGTAACTTTTTGCTGCCAGACACAGAAGCAAAGGACAAAAAAATCGTTTTAGTGCAAACATGTTGGGAGTTTGTTATCTGGTGAGTGTTGCTGGACCAGGTGATCCTCAAGATGACGTGTGTTGGAGAGTAAGTCTCTCTCTCACACACACACACATCCGTACTTTTGTTCATACACACCTGCAGCAGGTAGACTGGACTCAGTGACGTCAACATTCTCCCAGGGTCGAGCACAATTATCTACATGATCTTATTACAGTTCACCTCCCGGCTTTTCACATCTGGTTACCGTCTCGTTCATCACAACATAAAAACTCCGAACCTAAACTTTACCACACACAAGTATTGACTATTACTGAATAACGTCATATGTCATACCAGTGTTAGACTGGGTGTATAACAGTGAACAGGAAGGCTCTCGGCAGTAGCGTCTTGCCGCCCCATTGTTAGGCGTATAACAACATGAGCATAGAGATGCCAAAAGCAGTGTCTTTATAGTAAAAACTGTTAATAAACGAACAAAACAAAACGACTAATGAACAAGTAATCACGTTTATAATGAAAATAGAGGTCATGATATATATATATATATATATATATATATATATATATATATCCACACCCACGCCGTGTATACAGTCGGACAACGTGCAGTTACAAATGTTTCAGGTTTATAACAATTAACAACTGCAACGTTTGTTCTGTTTAGTTTGGCATTTCATATTTGTTTTTCATTTTGCCTGGAGGCCATGAATGTGTTTGAAATATGTGTGGTGTTTTTGTTCCCCTGGCCACCATTAGGGTCTGTTGTCAGGTTGTCTCGTAAATTCTCCCTTTTGCTGATTCTCGCCCTTTGAAAACTCTTTCATGAGAGGAACTAATGGGGGTAAGAACATGTGTTTGAAGGAGGCGGGACAGAGGCTCTAGAGGGGAGTCACACTCCCCTGTGTATGAACCCCCAGGTGCCGTCAGCATACACTTGTGGACCCCCAGGTGCCGTCAGCATACACTTGTGGACCCCAGGTGCCGCCAGCATACACTTGTGAACCCCCAGGTGCCGTCAGCATACACTTGTGGACCCCCGGGTGCCGTCAGCATTAGTATCGGTGTCTATTAGGGCGTGGGCCAGTTAGGATTAATGTCCAGAGTCCAGACTTTCCTCAGCTTTAAGGTGAACTATATCATCATCCTCCAGGAGTCCAGAGTCTTCACCACCACCTCATGGCTTAAGACATCACCTTTATACCTCAGGAACCGTAACTGACGTCTCCTCCACGAAACATCAACACCGACGACAAACAACGAGTCTACCGGCTCCTCCAGGCTAGCTGAGTGAGCTTCCGGGACCTCTGTACTTCAACTCAACGACAAAAGACTCGAGTGATGCGGGACGACGCGAAGACGACAGGAGTTTTTGTGCTGGCTCTTTCCATCCTTAGGCAACGTTTTTCCCTTATTAACGTTCCATTATGGTAACAGCTTCCCACACTGGTAACGTCTGTAGCAAAGTTTTTTCCCCCGGCGGAGGTTTGTGTCATGTGTAGGGGAGGTGATCAATGGTGACGCCTCAACCACTCGCTGCCCCCAGGGACGTGTGTCTCTCATCCTGGATCACCAACACAAGGACGAGAAGGACGACCTCCTCCTCTTTCTCCTCCTCTTCTTCTTCTCTTCCTTCTCATCTGGATAAGCAGAAGTTTTACCCAGGATATATCAGAGTATAGACAGAAGGCTTCCTTGCCCTGGGTAGATGGGAAGTCCTTCAAGATACAGGGACATCTTCTAGCCCTGTGGCCGCCAACCTGTTTACGCAAGTGACCCGTGATGGATGGTCGGTAAGACGTGTGATGACAAAATTAATTATGAATATTTTTTACCCTTAAGATCATGTAAAAAAATAGACTTGTTGTACTTAAGATTGTGTAAAAAAATAGCTGTGTCGTACGTAAGATTATGTATAAAAACCAGCTATTATGTAAACAAAATACATTACTGGGTACAAAGCTGAACCAGATAGACTTAATCTTTCGAATTAGGTAGGTAGTTAGAGTGGTATTATTTCATTAAAAAAATCACCCCATAAGTACACAAAAACAAAGTACTGCATTACAAAATAAACTGTATTTTTGTGTGCTGAAATATTACAGTTGGGATAAAAGAAATTGGTTATTCTGGAATACAAGATTATTTTTTGAGGACAAAGAAAAGGGGGTAAGGATAGTGTATTGTTATTATTATTACTGACTGTCAATGGATACCCGGCACGCCACAGTATGTACTAATGTAATCTTGACCAAAATATTTTCTTTACATGGAAAGCAAACTTGGTGTGTGAAATTAATGTAATACTCATGTACACAAATTAATGCAGTGAGTATAGAAATGTAGCTCATGTTAAGATTATTGTAATATATAACGAAATACATTAAACCTTGTCGTGTTAACCTTAAACCCCTTTAACACACGAGTTATAGAGAGATAAGAATAGTTAATGATTAATGGATGTAATGATTGTTTACTCACTCACTCACTCACTCACTCACTCACTCACTCAGTCCTTTCTTCACCTCTCTCGCGTGTTGGAGCGTAGACCACTATCAGCTAAGTCAGGAAGGGCTAGTATTGGTCCGGTTAGATAGCCCAAAAGTCATACCCCCTCCCCTCTCCCCGACAGTGCCACATAAGCCAGACCCAACTAACAGGGCGAAAATATGGACAAATTTCCTTTGGAAAATAGGTATCATTAAGTTAGTGAAGAAGTGCAGGTATATAGCTGACGACACAACCAAATACTGAGGTGCAAAATCTGTCAAAAAATTATAAAGTGAAAATTCATTTAAATAATGAATGAGCGTTGAACAGAGTACAAGTAATCGGTACACACCTCCAGCACGGGCAGTGTTTAACATGTAAATTCTGTAATCCCTCCATCAATGTGTTTCAATAATCGCCAAATAATCGCTTAATTATCCTTCATGAACGCGGTATGTCATTTTTGTAGTAATTCTCTCAAAAACTGCAAAGTGTTTAAAAACTATGTCCATGATAATTAGGGAAAATACTTGTTGTACTGCGTATTTTTTAACTGTAATGCCCTTTTGTAATTACTATATAAAGGAATTAAAATTATGTCACAAACTTTATTTCATTAGCGAGACGACCGGTGACTCTTTATATATATATATATATATATATATATATATATATATATATATATATATATATATATATATATATATATATATATATATATATATATATATATATATATATATATATATATATATATATATATATATATATATATATATATATATATATATATATATATATATATATATATATATATATATATATATATATATATATATAATCACTAGGTAATAACCACTGTAGTGAGGTACAGTAGTGTTGCAGTCACTAACAAGGGAGCTCACTGCAGCCAGCCATCATAAACCCAACAAAAAGTGTCCAGAATACAACTTAGTGTGTGCGTCGTGAATGTTTATATATGACGTCACGGCGTCCAGGGTCCACATTCCTGAAGGTTCAGAGGATTAATAATACTCGTAATTTGAAGACGTAAGAATGTTCGTAACTGGATGTCGTGATCTACAACACAAAAATATCATCCCAAAAATACCCTGACCATAATAATGAGACGCTGCCTTATGTATAACGTAGTCTGGTTGTAGTGTTGGTGTCACTTTAGGAGTTATTTTGGATTTTTGTGTAAGTCAGCTAGTTAGGTGCACTCTTACGTCTTATGTTACGGGGAATATTTACCTTACTAAACCTGTGAGACACAGGCTTCAGGTGTCGTTCAGCGCCGGCGGTAATGACCCACGGGAGTACTGTACCTGCTTCACTACTCACGGCAAATTCCTTCATTTTATGACATAAAAAAAACACATTTCTTCTTGCGTCTGGTGATTATTTTGATAATGAATTTAATTTGCCTCTGTAAACTTCTCTGTACACACACACACACACACAGTGACATACAAGCAACTATTTGTTCAGTCTCACGCTACACTGACCGGCCATGTGAACCTTTCATACGGTTCCATGTGCCTCACTTTCCAAGAACTGCAGAGAAAAGATCCGGTTACGCGGACTTACTTCGTCGTGTGATTCGATTTGTGACGGTTATGTTCCGGGTGAGGCGGCGGGGCAGCACTCCTAGGGTCGGCCCCAGTCACCACCTCCGACCTAACGTGAAGGATGGCGCCACGTGTCTGATTTCCGTTCATGAAATTTATCCAGATTCATAACTGTAATTACAGATTCAAGTATTCGGTACAGGTACAGTATATAATTTCATAATAGTTAGGATATTTGAAATTTATAATGATGATTAAAATGATAACATCAACATAAGTTATTACATAATCATTCTCTTTTATCTTGTCACTCGTTTCTTGTGTTAGTAAGATAAGGTGTATCTTTGTTATCTCTATTCAATTAAGAGGATTAGTTTGTTATTTTTATGTTTTATTGACGAAATTTCACCAATTATCAATAATTTCTCTCTGCTGAATATCTTGAAGCAATATCTGCAGGTAATAATACATCACTGCCGAGTATTACCTGCCCGAATATTTGATGACTGTGTTTACTGTCCAATGTGTGTTTCTGATCGTCTCTTTGTGTTCGGGTTGACCACCAGACGCCTTCATCAATCACCTTCACAGTTTAGTGTTTGGTCAAGATCGATCACATGTGCAGTTTGTTGTAGTGAATAGACTTCCTAATTCACCAATATTCGACGTTATAATCCATTAATCTTCGGTCTTTTATGTATGTAACGAGACTAATAATTATACTAGTACATCAGCTCTGTAATGACCAATAAATTAAACTCTATTTCCGTCTATTGAAGGCACGGAGAGACGGGCACATTATTACGGGGGGGTCGCGTTGCCTCATGGGTAAAATATACCGCCATATTTATTATCCATGTTTATGGTATTTGTTGATGAAGATTATTATACGACTCGGTGGTAACGTGAGACGGGAATATCTGCTATTAACTGTTTGTCAAGTTGTTAATAAACCAGTATTATGGTTGGTTCATTTGTGGGCGAGGAAGGTCATTGGTCAGTTTCATTTGTGGGCGAGGAAGGTCATTGGTCAATTTCTTGTTCTGGGTCTGAGTTGATGAATGGTTATGATCGTTGTGAAGCTTTATGTATGTCCTTATTCCGAATGTGTCCTTATTCCGTATGTGTCCTTATTCCGTATGTGTCCTTATTCCGTATGTGTCCTGATATTGTATCTGTCCTTATATCGTACCTGTCATTATTCCGTATCTGTCCTTATTCCGAATGTCCTTATTCGTTATCTGCCCTTATTCTGTATCTGTCCTTATTCCGTTTCTGTCCTTATTCCGTATCTGTCCTTATTCCGTATCTGTCCTTATTCCGTATCAGTCCTTATTCCTTATCTGTCCTTATTCCGTATCTGTCCTTATTCCGTATCTGTCCTTATTCTGTATCTGTCCTTATTCTGTTTCTGTCCTTATTCTATACTTTCTTCTCTCAATCCGTTCGTACTTTCATCTTTCCGTTCTTCCACATTCCCGTCAGTACTCCTGCTCCCCTTCAGTTTATTCACAAGATTAAACGAAAAATATTAAACAGTGAACAATAAGATACAATCAAGTTATTTTTTCATTTGTTGTTCTTTATATTATGTAGTCAGAAGGAACGAGGGTGTTTTGTAGATTCGATTCGATTTAGTTTTTTTTTGTATTTTGTCAGCCTTCCAAATGTCGTAAAGGTTTAAATAATCTTTGTAACAGTGGTGTGTGTGTGTGTGTGTGTGTGTGTGTGTGTGTGTGTGTGTGTGTGTGTGTGTGTCTGTCTCTGTCTTTGTAAATTATCTGTCATAACATAAAGTTTTAATATTTTTACCTTAACATTGGATCTTTTGTGTTTGCCTCTGTGTATGTGATGTTAGTTTGCCTCTCTGTCTGACTGGCTGTCGATCCGTGTGAAATATCCAACTCCGTAACACAAAAGATACTACCAATTTTTTGTTTCCCCGTCAACAGCAGAGGTGAGTGGAAGGTTTAGGCCGGGTCTGGCGGAGGTTGGAATGTGTTATATGTACTTTGTCGACTCACTGCCAAACGATATTGACATTTTTACCTCTTGTTCACAGACAGGTGAGTGTGGCTGACGTGGGACTGCATTTGATAGCTGCCGTTGTCACCTGACGGACAGGTATGTGACTCAGGTGTATAGCTAATACGAGGACGTGATGTAGGTGTGTAGGTATGACAGGTATGTGTGTGGGTGTGTAGATATGACAGTATATGATGCAGGTGTGGTGTTATGACAGGTAAGTGAAAATGACATGATATTTTTTTAAGTTTTCAAATGAATTTAGATAAGTTACGCTAATTGTCACGTTTGTAACATAAACCTGTGTTGTTGCTGTAGCTGTCCAGTGACAGTCGCATCTATGTCGGTAACTGTTACTGGGTATTACAGCTATATAGTTAACTGTCACAAACTGTCACAGCTATTTCGGTAACTGTCACAGACTGTCACAGCTAAATCGCTAGGTTAGGTATACTCAAATGGATACGCTGTTATTCTGACATTTGTTGTTTTTAATAAACCTCCACCACGGCTTATGATGAGTTAGTCGCTTTGTCCGTCTTGCCACAGAAGGCTCTGATCCACACCTTCTGCGGATAATCACCCTTCTGAGAATATAATTGTTGACATCTGGTGACCTTGTAGCAGCTAACTTGCAACACAAGGCTCATAGACACAATACACTGAATATTAATTAGACCCGCTATAGTTGCTTAGAATTTCCTTTCAACTCCACAGTATATGAAATGCTAATTAGACACATTGTTGTACCTTAAAATATTCCTTCACCTGTACAGTATAAAATATGTTAATTAGACACAGTAATGTACCCGATAACGTTCACCCGTCTGGACGTAGCAGTAATTATTGGCTCTATGTTGGACAGTTTCTCTTGTCGTCCAGGTTGTCGTGTTTGACTCGCCCTGCATGGGGGAGAGGGGAGGGGGGGTGTCCTCATGTTTCTCAATGGCGAGACTCAACTGGTCTATTGAAAACGAGAAGCAGAAGCTGGAGCATTGCCATGACATTCGCACACGTTAAGATGGTGATCGTGTCCCTGTTCTGTTGAAATCCTGATGATGGAGCTTCAACTGGCAGCCGTGTTGACAAGCAGCCGCGACAGAGATCAGTTTCATCAGTATTGTACACGTGCTCCTGCTGGGCTGTTCTACCACCTGCTGAAGATCTCTAATGTAAGCCTTACCTGTACTCATCACCTGCTGTATTGTCTCTCTCGAAAATACAAGCCATGGCGACTCTTAAAACATATTAATTGACTTGTACCAGAGTTATTCTGCAAAGAACAAAGAGAGATAGATGATGGTTCCAGAAGTGACTTCATATCTGTAGGAACCTTCACTTAGATGGAGTCTCATATTTTGAAATGAAAATTTATCCTATAATTCTCCAATTCTCAACACATAAATAGTGTCTTTATATAATACTGTGTTAGCGAGAAATACATAAAGTTTGCAAGGGGGAGGGAGACACATTTCGCCCTATCTCTTCGTGTTGCTGATTGGTTGAGCTGACTCGTCTAGTTTGTAACTTCTCACACGATTGGTCGCGATCAACCCCGCTCCATTTCTTAAGAGTTGGACGGGTGTGCGCTGAGGACGGTTTGTTCTGAGACGGCAGAAAGTCGACAAAACTGTAGATATTTGCTGGAAGTTTCTACACCGTATGTAATGTTGGCAGCCAACGGTGGGGTAATGCTATGTACGTGCTGGACGGGGAAATTCTGGTAACGCATAATCTAATGGTGTGTGTGTGTGTGTGTGTGTGTGTGTGTGTGTGTGTGTGCGCGCGCGTATGTGTGTGTGTGTGTGTGTGTGTGTGTGTGTGTGTGTGTGATTTACCTGTATTTTTGACGAGACACAAAAGGTAATTCGATAGCCAATTAGATCAGGGAGAAAAAGTCCATCCCCATTTTTTGGTGGAGGTCAACTCGAATTCTTTTTTGTTCATGTTTTTTTTCCCCTGCCATCGTGTGATCTATTATGGGGATTACATGGTGCACCTCGGCTCCTGGTCCTGTGTTGAGGGTAATGGTAATGTGGTCCTCCTGGTTGTGATGAAGGGTGTGGTGTTGTGGTGTCTGTCCAGTTAGTCCTCCAGGTAGTGTTACATTTTCACCTGTTTCATTTTACCTGTGTTACGCTTACACCTGTGTTTGATCAGATTGATTTCCACTTTTTTTCCCTCACTGACTGGTAGATATTTTCCGCTCTTTACTCCTGTTTCTAATTCATTTCCTCTTCCTTCTCCGCTCATGGTATTCTCTACTTCTTTCTCAATTACCCATTTACTTTTTCCCTGTTTCTTCTTGATTCTAATCCTTCCTGCCTTTCTCCTTCCTCTTCGTCTTCATCCAAGGGGCTTACAGGTCACCCCCCCTCCCCTCCTATCATGTACCTGGGAGAGGGGGGTCACAAGTCACCCCTCCTACCATGATCCTGAGGAGGGAGGGGGAGTCACAGGTCATATATCATTCCCCTCTTACCATGAACCGAGGAGGGGGGTGGGGGGTAGAGGTCATAGGTCATTCCCCTTCCCCCGGGCCGCCTCCTCCGCTCACCAATAATTACCCTGCTATCCCAGAACTTTCCTCATCAAGAATATGGAGATGCTCGCCCGGGCTTTGTCGTCATCAAGAAACGCGACCAACTTTTGAACTCGGTGGCGGCAGCGAGATATGAGCTCCGTGGATCTGATCTGTCCCAGCGTCTGTCTCCACCTGTCCACGGCTTCCATAGGGGCATCTCACAGGGTTTCCGATGGCTTCCACACGTTTACCGGTCCCTAAGAGGTTTCCGATGGTTTCTACACAGTCACTCATTAGCGTCTCACGAGGATTCGGACGATTTCTGCATACCGTCACCAGTGTCTCAGAGGATTCTAAGGTCTTTCTGTCTCCTTCGTTTCTCGGGATTAAGAGGGTTTCTAAGGACTACTAGACCCTTTAATTGCTATTCCCAGGATTCTTAGGACTTTCAGATATTCTAAAGGCCTCCAGGCATCGTCCCCAGCGCTTCCAAGGATGAGGAGAGCTTCCCCACACTAAAACTAGTTGTTAATGGCTTTCGAAAGATCTTAAGCTTCCATATAAGATCACCAGCTTCGAGGTTTCTAAGGGCTTCCACATCCTCGGATTAGTTGGTGAGGAGCATCTAAGGGTTCCAAGGGGTTCTAGATCCCATCAAATTCTGCTGAAAGCATCCGAGGTTTCCGAGGGATATCAAATCCGTCACCAGCTGCAAGGGGCTTCCAGGGGATTCTAGACTCTATCGTCACCTGCGACTGGGCTTCTTAAGGCACACCTCGCCATCACCTCCCGGGGCTTCCAAGAGTGTGAGTGTTTTACCTTCTCGTTTGATTTCGTTCACGTCGGTTAAACTTCAATACTTACGTTCGTCGACCACTAAACAACTCATCCTACCATAGAGAGCATCGCCAGCATGAACGAACGAGATCGTTCACCTCTCAATGAGTTATGTATGGCCGTCTACGCCAGACTAAATGTTCGCCCACAGTCTATCTGCAGCGGTGCTCGTTCTGTTAAGATGGCAGCATACGTTCTTTAACGGGGGAATTTGGAACGTCAGAGGAATTCGATTTTTTTTAATTAATAGAGAGAAGGAGAGATAAATTCGCAACATCCTAGAGATTATTAGAGAGAAATAGAGAGAACCTCGCAACGTAATTACAATTAAAAGGAAAAATCCTGAAGGTCCTTTGGCCTTAACAAGAAGAAAATACGAAACCGTCCTTGAAAATTTGTAAGACAATGGAATTCACTGACAGGACAAAAATACCCCCCTCCAAAACCTCCAACCCACCACATCCACACCCCCTCACATACCCCCACCCCTCTCCACATACCCCCACCCCTCTCACATACCCCCCACCCTCTCCAGCACACCCCTACCTCTCTCCAACACACCCCCACCCCTATCTCCCACACCCCGTCCCCCCTACACCCCCGTTCCCCCTCACTTCCCCATCTCCCCCCCCACACAAAAATTACAAGTCACAGAGTTGCAATTAAGCAGGCATTTTTACCCCCTTGTGAGACGACCATCCCTGAATTATAAAAGGTCTTGAAGATGTTGCATTAATTCTTGGCTTGGATACTGTATTACTGGAGGCAGCTCTTACACGACGCCCCTGTCACCATCTGGGATATATATGTCTGTCTTATTGCCGCATTTGTCTCCTTGTTGGGTGGGGAGGAGGGGAAGTGAGCAGGGAGAGGGGAAGTGGAGAGGGTAGATGTGTGTGTGTGTGTGTGTGTGTGTGTGTGTGTGTGTGTGTGTGTGTGTGTGTGTGTGTGTATCGGGGGTTGGGAGGAGATGGTAGGGGAGAGAGGAAGTGGGGAGGATAAGAAATGAGTTTGAATTCAATTTTGCCACGTACAGCGGCTAGTTTATTGTGCACATCATACTCATCCCGTGAGCGGTAGCGCAAAAGGATTACAGAGCAGAAGTCACAAAGGGTGTTTATAACAGACCCCAGTGGTCATGATATAATGACATTGAATGTTACAGAATATTTCAAATACATTGTTTGTTTAGTTCTGCACATAGAGGGTGACTTGTTCACAACTGCCTGAGTACAGCAGTGTGAGGCAATATGCCTGGTAGGTGTGTGTGTGTGTGTGTGTCAAGGGGGTGCGGGAAGAGGTAGCAGGAGAGAATGGAGGAAGGTGTGGGGTGGTTGGGGGGGGGGTGGTAAGGAAGAGGGTGAGAGAGGGTAGTGGGCGAGGGGAAGTGGGTAGGAAGATTTATTAGTTAGGGGGGATTGTGTATGTGCGTGGGTTTAGGAGGAGAGGAAAGGAATTTAAATTTTTAATTTTGCCAAGGACAACAGCCAGTTTATTGTGCACCCCATACTCATCCTGTGAGCGGTAGCGCAAATATGATTACAGAGCAGAAATCACAAAGGGTGTTTATCGGACCCCAGTGGTCAGGATATTGTGACGTTGAGTATTACAGAGTATTTCCAGTACATTGTTTGTTTAGTTCGGTACATAGAGAGTGACTTAGCTACTAGATGCGAAGTGTGGATGCAACTTTAAAATATTATTTGATATATTAGATATCTTACCAGCAGGGATAAAGTGCTGTGCCATTGCACACACAGTGTGTTTGGACCTGTCCCTAAGAGAAATATATTTTGTTCACAGTGTAAGACGTAGTGTTGGAGTGTGTGGCCATATGTCTGGTCGCACACTTTACATTTAGTTTTATTCACATATGGTTGAGTGACATTCTGCCAGAGGTACTACGACATCTTTTAATCTAGTGATCTTGTTATTGCTCCATATATATGTTGTACCTGATACATCTCATCATGGTAAACACTGGAATGACTTGTGCCTAGAGTGTATTCAACAGTGTGTTCCAACTCATCACCTTCACCTCTTTATATTGAATTCTCGTATTAACAAAGGGAGGGGGGTGAAGAGGGTGTGATGTGTGTGGCTGTTGGAGAGAGAGAGATTAGACTGGGCAAAGGGGGAGAGTATGTTTATATTGTGTGTGAGGAGGATCATGTGTGTAGCTGTATATGTCTCCTTGTTTGGTGGTGGGGAGGTGGAAGGGTGGGGGGGGTGCATGGGCAAGTAGAAGGGTAGGGAGGAGGTTGGGGAAGTGGAAAGGTGGGGAGGGGGACTTGGGGATGTGGAATGGTTGGGAGGGGATATATATGTGTGAGTTGTGGGAGGTCGCGTGTATACTTATATTTTTATTTATAGACGTGTGTGTGTGTGTGTGTGTGTCTGTGTGTGTGTGTGTGTGCGTGTACAGAGTCAAATAGACAGACAGACAGACAGACAGACAGACAGACAGACGTATGTAGAGAGAGAGAGAGAGAGAGAGAGAGAGAGAGAGAGAGAGAGAGAGAGGACATACTGTAATCTACTAAGAAGATTACCAATATAGCAGATTAATGCGTATGTGCAATTCTCTTTGTAGGTTTCCCGTATGAGTGTGTCTGTCCCTGTGTGTGTGTGTCCCTGTGTGTGTGTTACTGTGTGTGTACCTGTGTGTGTACCTGTGTGTATACCTGCGAGTGCACCTGTGTGTGTTCCTACGTGTGTACCTGTATATATGTTTCTTGTGGGTGTATTCATGTATAAATAATATGTATGCATAAGCCTAAGTGTTTTAATGCGAAGGTGTAAAATAATTAATACATATTTCATGTGTGTGTATGTGTGTGTGTGTGTGTGTGTGTGTGTGTGTGTGTGTGTGTCTTCATTCATTTATATATTCATTTAGTTGCTCTTCTGTTGATACTTTTTGTGTATAAGAATGTATTATATATAATTTGTTATTTGTGTATATTAACTTCAGAATACACATGTTACCTCCGTGTATATATGTATATTCTGTATAAATATGTAAGTATGTAAGTAGGGGCTCTGTATATACACTTCACCTCGTTATACATAGGAATATTTACTCATATATATATATACCTGGTGAGCGAATATTTAAATGTACATGACCGAATATCCGAACTGAAAAAACACGTAAAAACGTAATATCGAATATCCGGACTCCATGGTAAAACATCCATACGTCTACTGTACACTGTTCAATATTTTCACGAACAGAGCAGCAAGACCGAGGTGGGGGTGCAGGTGAGAGTGAGAGGAGAGGAGAGGGGTGCAGGTGAGAGTGAGAGGAGAGGGAGAGGAGAGGGGTGCAGGTTAGAGTGAGAGGAGAGGAGAGGGGTGCAGGTTAGAGTGAGATGAGAGGAGAGGGGTGCAGGTTAGAGTGAGAGGAGAGGAGAGGGGTGCAGGTGAGAGAGAGGAGAGCAGGTGCAGGTGAGAGTGAGAGGAGAGGAGAGGAGAGGGGTGCAGGTTAGAGTGAGAGGAGAGGAGAGGGGTGCAGGTTAGAGGAGGAGAGGAGAGGGGTGCAGGTTAGAGAGGAGAGGAGAGGAGGAGCAGGTTAGAGGAGAGGGAGAGGAGAGGAGAGGGGTGCAGGTTAGAGTGAGAGGAGAGAGGAGAGGGTGCAGGTGAGAGTGAGAGGAGAGGAGAGGGGTGCAGGTGAGAGTGAGAGGAGAGGGAGAGGAGAGGGGTGCAGGTTAGAGTGAGAGGAGAGGAGAGGGGTGCAGGTTAGAGTGAGGGAGAGGGAGAGTTAGAGGGGTGCAGGTTAGAGTGAGGGAGAGGGAGAGTTAGAGGGGTGCAAGTGAGAGTGAAGTAGAGGAGAGGGGTGCAAGTAAGAGTGGGGGGAGAGGGAGAGAGAGGCAAAAATCAACGTTTGTAGATGACACCTCACTAGTGGACATAACTGAAAGAAAAATGACAAATATTAGGAATGATTTTAAAAGAATGTAAGTGAAGTTAATAGTGAATTCAAATAAATGAAAAATAATGAATAATAAATAGATAAGAGAGACAGAGAGAAATGAATGTCTGATTGGAGATAGAACGGAGGAAGTCAGATAATTTGGATGTCTGAGAGTGGATGAATAAATGACAATTTGAATGTTGGTGTAGATGAAAGAAGGTGGGTATAGAGAAACAGTAAGGAACGTACGAGGAGAGAGAACGGGGTTAAAGAAGGTGTGATGTGAGATTGAAGTAATAAGAGCGAATATAAAATGCATGGAATTAGGAAACAAGAGAAAGAATAAGAGAAAAACAAGTTAAATGTGAATGAAATATGAAGAATATATGATGAAATTATTTTATATACTGAATTAAATAGAGAGATAATGCTGAGTGCGATTGATTTAGTTATTAATTCGGTACAGATATACGCATTAGTAAAGGGGCACTCGTAACTGGAGTAATGAAGTGTTCGTTACAGTGAGGTGGTTGCTATCGAGATGGTGGTCGATATAGTGACGTGTTGCTATGGTCAGGTGGTCGCTAGAAAAGGTGATTTTTATCAACTGTGAAAATTTCGTAAACGCCCGTTCATAATTGTGGAGACTTGATACAAACGCAAATACAGTTACAGGTACAGGTGCAGGTATCACGTGTCCGTGTAGGTACAACTATACAGACGCATAAACAGGTGGTACAGGTACAGCTACAATAGTAGGTACTAGTATCATCTAAGGTTCTAGTATACTTATAATGATAAATACAGTACAAGTTCAGTTCAGGTGCAGATATGATTACAAGTACAGGTACAATTGTAAGTAGATACGTACTATACAAGTGCAGGCACAGATAGAAAATACAGTACAGCAGCAAAAATTGACAGATAATAATCCTTGCAACAGTAACAACTTGATGTCTGACAAAACAAGAAGAGTAGCTAAGAATTAGTTATAATACACTAGGCATGTAGACAATAAGATGGACTGGAAACAAATGTAATTAAAACTCCCTCACACTGAAAAAACTTTGGTCAGTCAGCCAGTCAGTCAGGTAAGATGGGTAATGGGCAAAATTACTGGGAAAATACTAAGTGATTGTCTCGGCAGTACTGGTAATGTAATCTCCGTCAGGCCGTCTCCCTTACGCTGCCGTTTTAATGTTATCGAGCTCGGTAACCTTATTTCCTGTTACTGAGATACGCGTGCCCATTACCGGTAAATTGAAGTGTCCCGTTAGTCCAAATAGGCGATTACTGAAAGATTTTAGTGGCATTTACTGTGGGCTGGAAGTATTGGGAAAAGTACACAAGTGTGTGTGTGTGTGTGTGTGTGTGTGTGTATTAAACACACACACACACACACACGTTTTATATTTACAACGCAGCACATTACAACGAGTGAGATAAGAATAAATCAGTAGAGGGTTACAGACGTGGTGGAACCCTGACAGTGGGTGTGACAAGGGGGACAGAAGGTCAGGTTTACGGAAACTAGAACACATAGTTAACGGTCAAAATGTTGAAATAATACTGAAACTACCATTAATAGACCCGTCCTCTCACTGTTTAGCGCTCAATGTCCTCGCCATTATAAGAGCAGCGTGGCATCAGTCGCTTTATACCTTGTTCTTGAACTCCTCCCAGACTGCACAACGCATCGTGACCAAACTTTCAGTAAATCTTGGAAGTTTCAGGAGGTTGTAAGTGCTCTACGTCCCTGGGCTACCCACAAGGGATGGAGGGGGGTAGGGCTGAAGGGGAGTTATTCTTGAAACCCTGAACTTGTTGCATCTTATCTCCTAACAGTTGGTTTAGTGAGTGTCTTGAAAAGTGACCTCACTGCGTCCCGGTAAACAACATACTGTACTGTAGATAACACGATAGAGTCACGGGGTTACCTCAGCTACCAGTCTCAGCTGTTGGGAGCTGTACAGCTGAGAGTGGTCCAGCCACACAGCGCTAGTTTTACAGTGTCTCCAGCACCTCATTCGAAGCTTTTCAGTATAACATCCGTAACCTACAGTGCTGAAATATTAACACCAGTGAAATACTGTAGTAGTGACCAGATTCACTGTCCTCCGTGAAGATCAGTCTTCATTTTATACCATGAGTCTGTGCCTTAGAACAACACACTTATAAAAGTATATGAACGTATAAGATTTTCAGCTTCCTACTGTCGACTCAATGTGTTGTTTCTTTGGTGACGTCAAAACACATGTTGGTGATGAAGAGAGATTCTTTTTTGCAAATATATAAATGTTCTCATTTATTTAGTTATGATTCATCTTGCGGCTTCAGTGTAATTCATACTTATAAAGAACATTAATTTCTCTATGTTATTTGAGATGACGTTCACTGATGAAAGCTAAAATTCATAACGTTATATTTACATAAATGACATTCGCTGATGATAGAAACCATAACACTACATAGCTGCTGTTCAGTTATGAAAAAACAAAAAACTGAGAGAAATACTTGATAAAACCTTCAGCCAATATTAATATCCTCGCAAAAGCTGTCATCGAGAGACTCCGGCATAACGAGCGGACTTTTCCAGGATTCCTCTCAAGCCATTCCGGGAGTGAGGCGGTGGCGTCCTCCTCTTCTCCCCTACCACCCCGCCCTGCCTCCAGCCGTCCCCCAGGCGGTGTTTAAACATAATACGCCCCGCTTTGCCTGCCTCTTACACCACCTACGCTTAATCCAACTTCTGAGAACCCTAATTTGGTTTACACCGTTTGTGGGATATTTGGGTAATGAGACAACGTGCTCGTGCCTGCCTGTGTGTGTGTGTGTATTATAAGTACCTCGGAGCCATGGTTCATGAGTTCCTCGGGAGAGTTTAGTATAAGGATGTGATGAGTTGGTGAGCTGAACTACGACTGTTGTTGTCGTGTTTGATCCAGCTCGGCACGACTCGCCTCTAAAGAGTGCCTTTTTTTAATCAAGGGGGTTTGATCAGCAGTTCGTGTCTCGTGTCGTTGGCAGGTATTACATGATCACTTTTCTATAACACGGAATTAGACCGTTTATTTGGATGTAACGTGTCACCGTCAGATCTATACGCAGTGCTACACTATACAGAATTAACTCCTTTATACAAGGCAGTTTTATACACTGTGAAACGTTTATGCAACGCAACTTTATATGTAATTCTGTATACAGTGCAACCGTATACATAATACAACTGGATACACAAAGCAATTCTATGTGTAAAACAACTATATACGCAATGCAAAGTCTTATGCAGTGCAATTTATGCACAATGCAACGCTGTACATGTGTAGAGCAACATAATACACAATACAAATAAATTAACAGAGAATACACTTTAATCTACAGACCACACAACTCCATCTAGAAGCAATACAATACCACCAATATGCCATAAAACCCCATTAACAGGGAATACAGCACCATCTATGATTCTATGGGCATTGTAACCCGATCTATAGGCGATATTAGTCAGTCTATAGGTATCGGGCTATGGTGAAGGGAATAAAGTCCGGCATTATTATTTCTCGGGTCCAGAACAGAAATGCTCCAGGAGAGTCAACTACTTGGAACAGTTCGAGACCACAGTCTGTTGGGTTCGAACAGTTTTTTAACACCATTGTCGATGGGATTAGAATATTTCGACACTACGGTTCATTATGTTTTGAAAAGTTCAGCTCTATGGTCTAGAAAGTTCAAAACTGTTTTACACTACAGCTTAACAGGTTTTGAATAGTGGAAGACCATGTTTTTTTGGGAGGTTCAGAACAGTTCATCATTACGGTTTATCTGATTCGGAACAGTTCGAAACCATTGCCTCTAAAGTTTGAAATAGTTCAGTACTACCTTTCATCAAGTTCAGACCAGTTTGATGGTATTTTAGTAAATTCCGAAAAAAATCAACACTTCAGTTCACCAAGAGCGGAACAGTTTATTGGTAGGTTTCATCAGTTTCGGAACATTTTAACTTTATAGTTTTATAGACTTTAGAATATTTCAACACAACTTTTCATCAGTTTTGAAAATAGTTTAAAGGCCACAACTTGTTCGGTTTGGAATAGTTCGACACCCTGGTTGATAGAGTTCAAAATAATTACCTATCACGATGTATTTGGTTCGAGACAACGATTTATCATGCTAGAAACAGTTCAATATAATGGTTCATCCGATTCGAATCATTTCAACACCATGGTTACTCTGGCTAGAAACAGCTAAACATCACAGTTCATCAGGCTCGAAGCAGCTTATCATTCCTGCTTATCAAACTCGAAACAGCTTAACACCACGATTCAGAGCTGAGCAACACCGTTGTTTATCAAGCTCAAAACATTTCAACATCAAAGTTCTTCAGGTTCGAAAAGTTTCAACACATTGATTCATCTGGTTCGAACCAATACGTTAGCACTGTTTATCAAACTAAAACACCAAAAACACACACACAAAAAACTCAACACTACTACACCTCAACACTACGATATGAAGCAGTACAACAACACGGTTTGTGAAGTTGAGAACAATTCGAGAGGAGGAGGGTTATAGGGTGGTAGGCGTCATCGGCAGGAGGTGTTGCACTTAATATTCACTGGGTGGCGGTGATAGCTAAGTTTTAATTAGCGGACCTCACGTAATGGCGCCTCTCAAAGTCCTTCCGGGAAGTTTGTCAGATCTGGCATATTGACAGCCGACTCCTGCCACTACCGGCTGTCAGCCACGCTCGATTGCCTGTCGTTCTCCATGTGTTGTATGGTTGTCTGTCGTTCATTGGTATGTTGTTTTGGTGGTGTGTGATTGTTTGACGTTCATTGGTATATTTTGAGTGTTTGTTTGCTTGTCGTTCACCAGGTATTGTGTGGTTATCTGCCGTTCATCATTTGATGTTTGGTTGCCTGCCGTTCACCAGTTATTGTAGGGTTGCCTTCCTTTTATCAGGTGTTGTTTGGTTGCCTGCCATTCATCAGTTGTTGTTTGGTTGCCTGCCGTTCATCAGTTGCTGTTTGGTTGCCTGTCGTTCATCAGTTATTGTAGGGTTCCCTACCTTTTCTCAGGTATTGTTTGGTTGCCTGCCGTTCATCAGCTATTGTAGGGTTGCCTACCTTTTCTTAGGTGTTGTTTGGGTGTCTGCCGTTCATCAGCTATTGTAGGGTTGCCTGCCGTTCATTAAGTGTTGTAGGATCGGATTTAAATATCTGTATTCTGTGTTATTCTTTGAAAAATGTAAGAACATTTGATGTGAGAGATCTCTCTCTCTCTCTCTCTCTCTCTCTCTCTCTCTCTCTCTCTCTCTCTCTCTCTCTCTCAACAAAAAGGTAACACAAGGATGAAGAGGACTCGACCATCTCTCCCTTTCACCAGTTAAAGCTTGTTATCCCCACTCAGCTTATTTCCAAACCTACCCTTCACGACAATTAAATTTATTAAAGATTTTTTCTCTAATTCTATCTATCTGTGAACTTGAAGCTTTAACTGGTCTGCAGGCTTCCATTTCATCAATATCTGTGCGTTGTGACTACCTGTTCTTGAATCTAGTAAAGGGAGGTACAATGTTTGGATCCCATGATTTTTAGACAATCTAACGTAATCTAGGTTAGGTTAGGTTAGGTTAGGCTAGGCTAGGCTAGGCTAGGCTAGTATTAGTGTGTTTACTCATCAGTTGAAGTAAGCAAGGGGTCCTTGTCTTGCTGACATCTTTGTGTTTGAGGAAGGTATACAACCAAGGTGGATATTGAGATAGTTCAAGGCTGTTTTGTCATATCATGTGTCTTCTGCAGGTCGAAGTGAGGCGAGGTGAGGCAGGGTTTGAGTACATTAGCTTTGTATTTTAAAGTAAGATTCCCTGTATCTCACCAGGTGTTGTAGACTCTGTAAGGCTCCCTGCATCTGTACTGGTGTTGTACAGAAGACTCTGTAAGATTCCCTGTATCTCCCTGTAGACTCTGTAAGGCTCCCTGCATCTGTACTGGTGTTGTACAGAAGACTCTGTAAGATTCCCTGTATCTCACCAGGTGTTGTAGACTCTGTAAGGCTCCCTGCATCTGTACTGGTGTTGTACAGAAGACTCTGTAAGATTCCCTGTATCTCACCAGGTGTTGTAGACTCTGTAAGGCTCCCTGTATCTTAACCAGCATACAAGTTAAGTTAATACTACAAATCATCCTAGTTTTGTATCGAATTTTGAGACAATTTATATAGTTCCTCCTTACTCTCTCTCTCTCTCTCTCTCTCTCTCTCTCTCTCTCTCTCTCTCTCTCTCTCTCTCTCTCTCTCTCTCTCTCTCTCTCAATCCACAAAGAGGGTGTTATAATATACATGAACATCCCCCGCCTCGGCCACATCAAAACATCGTCAATATTTCAGGACAAATGTTCTCAGAAGGGTGAGGGAAAAAAAGATGTGGTGAGTGTGTTTGTTTACGGTAATGGTGGTGGCTGTGGTGGTGATAGTGGGGAAGATGATGGTGGTGTGGTGATGATGGGGGTTTTGGTGATGGTAGTGGTGGTGGTGGTGTGAATGATAGTGGTGGTCGTGGAGGAGGTGGAGATGGTTAGGGTGGTAAGGGTGTTGGTGGTAGTGGTGGTGGGGATGGTGGTAGAAGTGGTGATGGTGGTGATGACTAGTGGGGGTGGCGGGTGTGATGGTGGTAGTGGTGGTGGTGTTGATAATGGAGGTTAGAGAGATGTATAAATATTGTTGATTTTCACAATGGTTGGAATGGGGCTTTTCTCAAGAGGTCTGATCAAGTCCTAATGGGTCTGATCTTATTATGGTGTAGAATTGCAACTCGTGGGCGAGGAACCTCAGGTAGCAGAAGGTGGCATTGGCGAGGATGATTCAACAGCTATATAGGATTGAGATGAATACATTAGGAGTTTGTAGAGTTAAAACGACCAAGTTGTGTTTTGCCTTTGTGGATCAACAGAAAACACAATTATGTGAGACCCTGAATGGGGTATAGATTTATGCCCAATGAAAAATGTACCGAAAAATTGATTAGGATGGTGGAGGGGTTAGGTTAGGTTAGGAGTTGTACAAGGGATTGCTCATGGAGACTCTTAAAGTGATCGTGATGGATGTATTGAGTGAGGACATCAGAAAACGGTGGTTGTGGGAGGCCCTGTTGGTTGATGATCTTACAATGACATGAAGAACAGAGAAGGAGCTGCGAAGAAGAACATTGCAGTGGAAGGAGAGTCTTGAGGGTCAGAGGTTGAAAGTGAATGGTAAGGAGACAGAGGTTATGGTGTGGAGTGAAACGACAGGAGATAGTATCAACACCATGATTGCTGGGTGGAAGAAATGAAGAACTTAGGCAGATGGATAGGTTTAAGTACTTGGGATCGGCATTGAGAACGGAGGAGCGTTGTGAAGAGGAAGTGATGAATGAAGTGAATGGGATGAAGTGTAGAGAGGTTGGAAGAGTTATGTATGACGGAAGTATAATAAGATAATTGAAGTTAAATATAAATAAGACATTAATTACGGTGCGTTAATGTATAGTGTCAATCCTGTTCACTGAGGAGGATGAGGGGAAGGAAACATAAATGAAGGTGTTGTGGTTCATACCTGAAGTGTCACTCAGGGGACAGGTTGAGGAGCGAAGATTATCACAGTACGAGTTGGAGCGACATGTAGAAGTAATAAGATGAAAGATGTAAGATGTTTTGGTCGTGTGGTACAAGAGGAGATGACGAGATGATCAAAAGAGCTTGGGATGATCAGAAGGAGGAGGAGATTAAGACGAAGATACAAGTTAAGGTGCAGGAGGGACGTGGTTGAGAGACGCAGGCAGCATATCAGGTTGAAAGTGGAAGAAGCAGAGGATTGAGGAACGTGACAGAGACGGATTCGACTAACCAAACCCTAACTTTTGGGAATAGTTAAAGAAAAACGAGCCAATGCACCGAGCCTCTTGATGGATAGTGTAAGAAAGATAGAGAATTAGCTTGAATGCCCTTTACTGCACTATCTCAAGACGTGATGTGTCTCTGGTAGGGAAGAGGACCAAGCTAGGGAGTTGTAGGTAAGTTTGTGGGTTATAAAGGTCCAATGGTCTCGAGTCTATGAAAAAGGTGGAGGTGGATGAGTTGACGGTACTAATGACGTGTTCTGTTCAGATCCAGTTGTTGTGTATCAAGACACCGAGGAGTTTAGTTCATTGGTCAACCTGGAGGGTGTTGGGGCCTACTGACATAATGTGTGTGTGTGTGCTCGATGGACAAACAATGAAAAATAAAGAAAATAAGAGACCAAGCAACATTAAGCGAGAGGAAAACATGCAAACAGACAACCAAACCAACAAGCAAATACACACACACACACACACACACACACACACACACACACACACACACACACACACACACACAAGAACACAAACAACCCTCACAAAACCCCAGGATAAAAATAGGAAACTCAAAGACAAAAGACCATAATCAAACTCTGGCATCACAATCACCATATTCTCTCTTGCTCACTGAGGGATTTTTTTTTCCACCACGAAGACGTCAAGGAGAGAAGACCCACCAGCGATATTGCCTCACCTTTCCCACCTGTAATTACGGCTCTTTGATAATTGGTGCCGGCGCATGAAAGGTAACCCCCCACTCCCCCCCACTACCCCCTCTTCCACCCGCTCATCCCCCTCCCACCTCACCAAGCCCCAACCCCCCTCCGCCCCGGCTGGCTTGTGTTCGTGGCGTAAAAAGAGGAGGTGGGGGGAAATTTTTTACGGCCGGGCTTTTGATGAGGTGAAAGGCAATTATATGGGCAAAAAGATAATTCATGGATGAATATTCTGTTTCCTGGTAGAAATATAGAATATTATGTGTATGTATTCAGAGTGTGTGTGTGTGTGTGTGTGTATTCTGTGTGTGTGTATTCTGTGTGTGTGTATTCTGTGTGTGTGAGTGTGTGTGTGTGTGTGTGTGTGTGTATTTCTGTGTGTATGGAGGGGGCGTATTTATGTGTGTAAAATCGAAAATGTATGTATATTTTGTATTAATACTTATAATATGTACTGTATGTGTACAAGTAAGTTTCTGCATATGGATGTATTTGTGTGCTTAGTGTGGTGTGTGTGTGTTTGTCCTGATATTAATGTAACTGTGTGGTTAGTAAGTGATCACACACACACACACACACACACACACACACACACACACACACACACACACACATACACACACACTAAAATATCCGTCCTAATACTCAAACATTTGACCTTTAAAACGCGCAGAACTGTCTTTCATCAAGCCAAATATACAAATAAACGAGCAAACAAACAGACGGGCCAACAGGCTTACAGGCTAACAGAAACCCAAATGGATAGGCAGGTAGACAGACGGACAAACAGATAAATATACATGTGATTGGTTGTTTTGTGTTTTTGTGCGTTTAATCACTTTGTATGGTGACCCTATGGCGTATGAACCTCGTTATACATGTGTTGTTGTTATTGTTATTGTTATTATTATTTTGTTTTTGTTGACATTGTTGTTGTAACACACATGCTTAACACAAGAGGCGTAACATAACGTGTAACACACAAATCATAACACACAGTGTTACACTCACTGGGCGCAACACACAGGGTTTAAAACACAAAGTGTAACACAAGCAGGGCGTAACACACAGGGTTTAAAACACAAAGCGTAACACACAGGGCGTAACACACAAAGCGCAACACACAGGGCGTAGCACACAGGGCGCAACGCACAGGGAGTAACACACAGGGTGCAACACACAAGCCAGTCACCAATATGCTTCATGACAGACTCTGTGAAATATATTCCATTACGCTCATTGCTGTATATTTACTGTGACATCAAAATTGCTGATGTTGCCATGTTCGTTGGGTGCTGGAGAGGGGGAGAGAGAGAGAGAGAGAGAATTAGCTCACTTTAAAGATAAAATCAACACGTAGCCTTCTCCCCCCCCCCCTCACAGGTCCTATATAGGGAAACGATATTCACAAAACCATTACAAACTAACAAGACGATCCCAATAATTAAAAAGAAATAATAAATAAAATAAATTCACAAGACAAACAGAGAAAATTTCCGAAAAAATTTCATAAAACCTTTGGGTAGATTTTTCCAGGAATAAAAACGAAAATTATTGTGTCATTAATTACTGGGGAAATAATTTTTCAGCTCTCGATTATAAATTATCACACAAAGGATTATTGATGGCGATTGTGTAGAGCTGATTTAAGAGGCAAAACAAAACGGGGTGTATTTTTTGAGAGTATTATTATTTTTGATTAGCACTGAGGTGTGTGTGTGTGTGTGTGTGTGTGTGTGTGTGTGTGTGTGTGTGTGTGTGTGTGTGTGTGTGTGTTGGAATTACTATCTGTTATGGCAATATTAGATCGGTTCATTATCAAGACTTAATATAGTTACTGCCCTTGGGAGTATAAAGAGTTATTCAACCAATCACCGAGGAGTTATAGAGTGTCATTCAACAAATCACTAAGAAGTATCAGAATCCACACGCTCTTACGTCACAGTGAGGACACAAGATGGCCGAATGAGTTTTGAATGCTCAGCAAAACGTAAACTATTATAACTAGTAATTATTTGATATTTTGAGAAAAATAAGATCTCTCTCTCTCTCTCTCTCTCTCTCTCTCTCTCTCTCTCTCGTTTACTTTACTTTCATCCAACTACTACTCCCCTGTTCTTCTTTCCCTCTTCTCTCCCCTCCCTCCCCGATACCTCACTGCCACCCATTTCCCTCCATATCACCCTCCACCCCCACCTCCTCTCCCCTCACCCCTCCATTCATTGCCTTTCTCTCCCTGCATCCCACATTATCTCCCTTGCCCTTCCCCATCTCTCTACACTTTCCTTCTACCTCCTTCCCTCCCTCCCCTCTCTTCCCCCATCCTTCTCCTTTCCCCTACCCTTCTCCTAGCCCCCCTACCCACCCCCCCCCCTCATAGGTCATACTTGATGCTGGATTTATCCTAAGTCTATTCATCACCTTAATGAAATTTCACAGTGAGGGTGTGTGATCAAATGTGAATCCTCTCTCTCTCTCTCTCTCTCTCTCTCTCTCTCTCTCTCTCCCACGACGTATCACTTTCTCTCCCCCTCACGTCTCACTTCTCTCACCTTCTTACGTTCACACCCTTCTCCTTCCTTCACCTCCTTCTCACCTCCCTCTCCCTCTCCTCTCACAAGTCTGCCGTAACTCTTAACTTAAGCAGGGGCAAAGGGGTGATATATATACAGAGAGGCTTAGTCAACTACTAGAGGGAGTCTACACCACTACTACTGAGTCTACACCACCACTACTGAGTCTACACCACTACTACTGAGTCTACACCACTACTACTGAGTCTACACCACCACTACTGAGTCTACACCACTACTACTGAGTCTACACCACTACTACTGAGTCTACACCACTACTACTGAGTCTACACCACCACTACTGAGTTCACACCACTACTACTGAGTCTACACCACTACTACTGAGCCTGGCTAATCACTACTACTGAGTCTACACCACTACCACCAGCCCACACCATCACTACTGGAGTCTTACACCACTACTACTGAGTCTACACCACTACTACTGAGTCTACACCACCACTACTGAGTCTACACCACCACTACTGAGTCTACACCACTACTACTGAGTCTACACCACTACTACTGAGTCTACACCACTACTACTGAGTCTACACCACTACTACTGAGTCTACACCACTACTACTGAGTCTACACCACTACTACTGAGTCTACACCACCACTACTGAGTCTACACCACTACTGTGAAGGTGTTGGTCTCTGGAGGTGAGGCGGTATAACAGCGACTCTGGGCCGAGGATGAGATGAGAGTGAGAGTTAGGACAGAGACAGACAGACAGACAGACAGACAGACAGAAAAGAGTGAGAAAGAGAGACTAAAAGTGAGATAGACAGACATATGTAGAAAGAGACAAAGAAAGAAGGATAGAAAGAGATAGAGGCACAGACAGATAGACAAACAGAAGAGAGAAAGTGACAGACAGACAGAAAGAGATAGATAGAGTTGAAAGAGAGACAGATAAACAGAGATAGACAAATATATAAAGAGAAAACCCATCCCCCCGCCCTCTCCTTCTCTCCCCCGCCCTCCTTTCTCTCCCCAGCCCTCCCCTTCTCCTCCTCCCCCCCGCCCTCCTTCTCTCCCCCGCCCCTCTCTCCTTCTCTCCAGCTCCTCTCTCCTTCTCTCCCCGCGCCCTCCTTCTCTCCCCAGCCCCCTTCTCTCCCCAGCCCCAGGTCTCTACTCCCTCCCAATCCTCCCACTACCTCCTTTTGATCCCTCCTCACAACTTCTGCTCCCCATCACCCCCCACCCACCAATACGAATCGCCCTCTCCCTGTGAATTTACACTCTCTCTCCTTCAACCTAACCCATCTATCCTCCCCCTCACCCCTCAACACGACCTCTTCCTGCTAGGTCACTCCTCCCCCCTCCCTTCCCCTCGCCATCCTACCTTTCCCTTCATCTACTTTCCATCTTGATTCCTTTACCCCCTATCCTTGTCTCCCCAACATGCTCTACATATACCCCTTCCACCCTTCCGCCCTTCCCCAACCTACCCTCCCTCCTCCTCCTCCTCTCCATCTCTCTTAACCCTCAGTCCTCCCTGCCATTCCTTTCCTCCCCAACTCTCCATCTCCCCATCCCCGGAACAACCTCGAGTTTCTTACTCGCCCTATAGACCTTTCTCTTCTCTCCCCTCCTTCTCGCCTCCCCTTTCTCCATCCCCCCTCACCCCCATCACCCCCAACAGGCCAGGGAGCACATTCACATCGCCACCGACCCACTAATGAATTCCAAACTGCTCAAGTCCTTAGTAATACAAGCAACAATTCCAATAACGGCGTGAGGGAGGGAGTAGGGGAGGGGCTCAAAGTTCCCGTGGTGAGGGGAGATGGAGGGAACGGAGGGAGGGAGGGAAGAGGGCAGGAGGGGTTAAGAATTGGATGTGTGTGTGTGTGTGTGTGTGTTTGTGTTTTGTGTGTGTGTGTGTGTGTTTGTGTTTTGTGTGTGTGTGGGTGTGTGTGTGTGTGTGTGTCGGAGGCATTTCTTATTGTTCCGACACAAAAAATGCATTCTTCATTCCTTGGCATTATTAACTACACACCACCCACTTAGTATCTTGTTCCATCCTGCCAAGGGTGTTCGCTCTCTCTCTCTCTCTCTCTCTCTCTCTCTCTCTCTCTCTCTCTCTTCTATTCCTGGAAGCCAGTCTCTTCCCCTGGACTTGAGGTGGTGGCTCACCGGACTTGAGGTGGTGGCTCACCGGACTTGTGATAATGGCTCTCCGAAACTTGAGGTGGTGACATCGCCGCAAACCTGTAAGAGCTCCCTCAGACACCCCAGAGAGTCAAGCTCACCAGTATTGTGTGGTGCCGAGTGGAAAGTCGAGTCTACCCAGACGTGACACAAAACCTAAGCCTTATGGGGGTGTCGGGTGGGCCGCCACATCTCCTCGACAGCTTCACTTGTAAGCTGATAGTCGCTCCTCCAGCCTCACTATAAGGCTGAACCACCCACGACTTACCTGGAAACCTGTCTCTCCTTAGCTTACCTAACACCTTGTACCACACTGTAAGGCTGATACCACTCAGTACTTACCTAGAAACTAACCTCTATTTAGTTAGCCATCTTCCCTAATACAGTCACTGGGATGAAAAGAGTGTCTGAGAACCTTGTGGTCACATTCTTAAGATGTTGTTTACATTCTATGAGAGTCTTCCAACAGTTAAACACACACACACACACACACACACACACACACACACACACACACACACACACACTTCTTTATGATACGTTACTGCGTGTACTGAGTTGAGCACATCCATCAGATACAGAACAATTATAATTAAATATTTAAATGTGTAATTTACCTCATTAATAAGTGCAGGAAATGTTACTGTTTGGTGGCTGTGATGATTTCCAAAGTGGGAATGTCAGTACCTATTTATTTACTGGTTAAGCTGATTAATGACTAGCACAAATTATTTCCGGTTTATGTCCATGAGTTATATTTTCTATACGCTAGCTTCTTTCATATCATTCTTCTTTCATAACATTCTTTTTCATTCTATTCTTCTTTCACACCAAGTTTAAATACGGCAAAATTCCGGTAACCTTCTATGTTTTGGCCCAACACTCACTCCCAATAAGCCCAGATCACGTTTTCTAAACGACTCTATCACGCCCATACGCCCACTCTTTCTAAACGACTCTATAATGCCCACTCTCTTTAAACGACCCTATCACGTCCACTCTTTTTAAACGACCCTATCACGCCCATACGTCCCCTCTTTCCAAGTGACTCTATCACGCCTACTCTCTTCTATTCCCTTATTCGCATCACTTATTTTCCATTTTCTTTATTTTTTTTTCTTTACCACATTCACGTTTTCCAAGGATGGCCAGGGAAGACTACCTATGTCTGTAGCTGCCAGAGAGAGTGACTGCCAACACCAGCACCAACACCAGCACCAACACCAACACCAGCACCAACACCAGCATCAGCACCAACACCAGCACCAACACCAGCACCAACACCAACACCAGCACCAACACCAGCATCAGCACCAACACCAGCACGAACACCAACACCAACACACCTCATCTATATTGTCAATCTTTTTCTACAGTTTGAAAGGCTACCGAGTCCTTAAATATATATATATATATATATTTTTTTTTACGGGTATTACCCCACCCGGACACAGGTCACCGACCCACATCAGGGCCCGGGGGGCGAAAACGTAATAACAATAATAATAATAATAATAATAATAATAATAATAATAATAATAATAATAATAATAATAATAATAATAATAATAATAATACGGAACCATACAGAAATTAAAAAAAAGATCATCAGTGAGAAACGATATATGTATGTTGTGTTGTCAATAGCAAGAGAAACAATTGAGACTCCGCAATTGTGTGTAAATGAGGCAGAAAGTCAGATCAGCAACCTGGGACTTGGTCACAATTTTTGCAATGCCATATAGCAGCAGGGTCTACCATTAGACAACACATTATGCTTCCAATATCTTCCCAGGCGGTAGTACCTCCCTGTTTGGTAGCTGCCTACTACCTACTACCTCTATATATACCTGTATATATACCTAATGTCCGTAATTCGTATATACCATAAGCTTTCAGGACCTTTAGTCAAGCTAGGTGGGAGTAGAGGTGTAAAGACAATATATAGTGATGATTATATACAATAATTTACAGAGATTAGATCAGATATAGCTCAAGGTCAACTATATAAACACTATATAAACAAATACACCCATACAGACAATATATATTTCTGTGTGTAAGTTTCTGCTGGCCAGTCACGTGACCAGGTAAGAAGTATCCCAGGTATTTCTTAATTAGCCCCGCCATCTGTGACCGTCACGCTCCTCCTACCAGTGACTGTGGCGGGGTGGGGGGTGAAATTGTCGTCTTTGGAGGAACATGTAATTACCTGCTGTAACCTGTAATGTAGCACGAAATGAGTGTATGTATGTAAGTGTGTATGTATGTATGTATGTATGTATGTATGTATGTATGTATATAAAGGACCTTTTTGTTGTTGAGAGAGAGAGAGAGAGAGAGAGAGAGAGAGAGAGAGAGAGAGAGACTGCACCCCTATTACACCCTACCACACTTTACCACACCCTACTACACCATACCACACCCTACCACACACTACCACACCCTGATACACCTTCCCACACACTACTACACCCTGTCACACCCCTCCACACTCTACCACACTCTCTCACACTGTACCTCACCCAGCCACACCCTATCACCCCCTCTCACACTCCACCACACCCAGCCACACCCTACCCAGCGGCACAGCACGACAGTAATCACTTGAAACACAGTTGTAGGAAAAGTTGTTTGATTAATAGAAGGAAAAATAACAATTCAAGGAAACGGATGGATTTATTGACTGTTAATATCTAGTGACTCGTAGCTCTATTTAACCTTACTAATTCTCTCGTGTGTGTGTGTGTGTGTGTGTGTGTGTGTGTGTGTGTGTGTGTGTGTGTGTGTGTGTGTGTGTGTGTGTGCTACTGAGGATACAATTTGGACCTTTATGAAATGGCATGAAATGAAGTTAACCCTGTTGTAACTGTAGGGTAGCTTGACTGTGTCTGGTTTATGATGTCTCTCTCTCTCTCTTGTTTATTGAAATACTAAAATATTAAGAATAACCAACAACTAAATCAATAAACAAAACAAAAATTCTCACCATCCCTTACATGCAGAAATCCCAGCCCCTGGATCATATGAGCCGTGAAAGTTATGTAAAGGATAAATTTTTAATGCCACCAAGAAAATGACATTTACATTCTCATAGCCAATTAGGGTAGTTAATTGTAATGTGATCTTTGTGTGGACCGGTGAATAAATATATTTCGTTTCCTTGTCACTGGGGATTTATTTTTTATTGTTATTTTTTTATTTTTTTAGTGAGATACGAAAGTTGGCTCATCAAAGAACGTTATTTTAAAGAAGATTTTATGGGTAATGAGGTTGGCTTACTATGATCTCTTTTAATGTGAAATTTTAAGTATCCTAAAGTAACCAAACAAAAATAATTATAATGTAATGTTTTAATAAGGGATCCTAAAGTTGACAATCCTGAACCAGTACTTTCTAGCACCATTATCACCAGGAGAGAGTTGCCACACTAACACCTCTCTTAAGCGATAGTTTGGTTTATCGGTGTTTACTTTCCGAGGCGGCGTCTTTATAGGGGAATGTCTTGCTCTTACGATGTTATGTTTATGGGAAGTTATTTACAAGTTTTATATCCGGGTTGTTTACTGCCTTTAGAGGGTGTTGTTAGGGTTATGGGGGTTGTTAACAGTCTGTGTAGATTATGTGGAACATTAACTTGTCCCGGGCAAGTGAATTTTGAAATTGGCTTGCCCGTATTTTTTATGAGAAAAATTTAAAAAAACATTTTAAAACACTCAAATTCCTTGTGTGTATCAACTCAGAGATCACTTGAGTCCATCTACTGTATATACCTTGTACCCTTACCCTTCCCCCTCCAGTGGACAACTGCAGCTAGCGGTTGGTGCCAATAGCGGTAATCCTTGACATGTGATGTCATAACTCCTGGCACCTCACCTCTCACCAGTAGAGAGACAGCACCTGTGATCACCTACCATAACTGCCACTCCCTCCCCATAATATGGTGTCAGTGGAGGTAACACTTGTCATGTGAGGTCACCTCAGGTCTACAGTCTCTCAGCTTGGTGGTTCCTTTGAAATGTTGGCAAGTTGACCGACTGACTAAAGGCAGTTTGGCTGGAGGCTTAATGTAAAGATAAATTACCTGCACCTGACAACGGTCACTAATTCTGGTACACTGATGACAAGCGACCCGTTGGCGGACCTCCCTAGTAAAACATGTGCAGTGGTGGGGTCACGCACCACCTGACATATTCCCATCTAGGTACTGTATTTTCCTCTCAAAATATTAGCTTGTCCGCCGGGCAAGTGCCGGGCACATGGACATGAAAAATCACTTGCCTGGCCCCTAGTCCAGGCTGCCGAACACTACTAATCTGCACAGTCTGGTTGTCAGTTACAGAGAGCGGTGGGTTACTAGTTACTGGTGGTAGTGCGTTGCTAGTTAGAGGAGACGGTGGGTTGTTAGCAAGAAGGGGCGGTAGGTTTCTAGTTAGAGGAGGCTATGGGTTGCTAGTTAGATGGGGCGGTGGATAACTAGTAGAAGGGGCTATGAAGGTCTTAGTAGCGAGGTTTGAGTTTTTCACTATAAAGTTTTATCTCATGATTTTTTTTGTTGACCTGGTGTAATTACTAACCTTGTTACGCGCTTAAAGTACCTTAGTTGTTGAAGCGCACTGATAACATTATAAACACATTCTATGGAAACCCTTTTACACTCGTACACTAAAGTTTACTAATAAGTCCGTTCACATTAACGAGGTTATTAGTAATGGGAGCTTCACGGTTAAAGGGTAGACCTCCAAGAGTCTCGTTATACTGAAGATGTTCGTAGTAGCGGGATTGTTAGGGTGGGGTGCCAGGGCGAGGCGTTAACAGTGAGTTGCGTAGAAATGAATCACACCTGTTTTATCCAAATGTTCGTAATAGCGGGAGTAGACTGTGCGAACTAACGAGGGCTGTAGATTAATTTAGGCAGGTTGTGGAGGAAAGGGAAGGGGGTAGTGCTGGGGGAAGGGGGAATGGGTTGGGGAGGTGCAGGGGAACGGGGTTGGGCCAGGCCTAATACAGTATTCATTAAGCTGCTCCCCGCCGCTCTATAAATAAAGTGGAGGCAAATTCGCGTCAGTTTCCTGGGAAGTTATTTTTCTTTTTTCTTTTTTTACTCTTTTGGCCTGAGACAGTGTCGACGCTGCTGCAGCTTCCCTTCCCCCTCGTTCTCTATTTCTCTCTTTGTGTGTGTGTGTGTGTGTGTGTGTGTGTGTGTGTGTGTGTGTGTGTGTGAAACAAAAGACAGACATGCAAATGGTCTATCTGTCTGTCTTGTTACTATATGTCTGTTGGATATTAACTGGCTACCGTCCAACACTGACACAATAATTGGCACTTTCTAAGCCCCCAACACTGGCACTAAGACTGCCACTTTCTAATCCCCAATACTGGCACTAAGACTGTCACTTTCTTTAACCCCCAACACTGGCACTGTGATTACGACCCGTTCTGAGAATTCTTTAAGGTGGGTTGAAGGTTAATTTACATAATATGAGACGGCTATATTGCTCCTCTGTTTAAAGATGGAGTCGCTACCTGTCTGCCACCTGTCTTAATTGATCAATGGCAACTTCAAGAGGACAAAAACTAGTTGTAAAAGTTTATTGGTGATATACAGGATGATAAAAATACTAATGATACTTTATGGATGATATTACGAATGATAATGATTAAGTTTTATTATCAAAGTGAACACCCAAAAATAATTAGTGAGGGACCCGTAGGCCTGACCGTATGAATATAGCACATGGTGTATCCACTCAGCCGTGGCACCCCATATTATCAATGTGTATTTACATAATTACAATTAATTTTATACACACGAAATTTTTCCCCCTTTTTCACTCTAAGGTAGGAGTGCTTTGTTGTAACCACCCCGTGTTGTAATAACCACCCCGTGTTGTAATAACCACCCCGTGTTGTTATAACTACGTCATATTGGTAGTGTGATAGTAAAGGAAACACGACTAAGAGATGGTGCTTTATTCCTGACACATGAAAGCCAATGATGACGTAGATGTCCTAGCTGCGCACTCACCTCGCGCATGACGTCACAACAACAACAACAACTAAAGCGAGGTGCCTAGAGTCTTTTTTTTTTCCTAAAGTTGTGACGTTGACCTTTGACTTTTGACTCAGACGAGAAAATTAACATGTATATTAGAGTCCCAATAGTGGTAGTGGTGAGTGGACGAAAATAAGAGAGACGGAAGATGAAGATAAACGAGATGCCGGAAACTACAAGAAAGGTTTTAGCTCACATACATACAGTATATAGAGGTAGAGAAAGATTTAATTTTATTCCTTGTTAACATATTGTACAGTTAGTTGTATGTGTCAATATTTTTTACCCGCAGTATACAGTTAATAATATTAAATTGTACCTGAGTATCAATATATACAGTACAGTACAGTTACACTCAATATCGAACAGTTAATAACGGTAAATTCTATATTTCAACACGAACAGTCAATATCATTAAAATGTATATGAACACAAACATAGTCAGTAACCGTAAACTGTATCTCACCACCAACACACAGTCAATAACGCCCAAACAATACCTTTAAACTGCACCTTAACACCAACACACAGTCAATAACGCCCAAACAATACCTTTAAACTGCACCTGAACACCAACACACAGTCAGTTATATGCAAATGCCGCGGGCGCAAAGCTACTGTCAATAATGTTAACTGTACCCACCAGCAATATACAGTCAGGTGTATGCAAATTTCGACGACACCACCAATTCCACGCGGAACTTAATTTACGTTTGCGTGTTGGCGCGTCTGGAAGTGCCGGTGCTAACAGGTGATCACGTTACCCGGACCAAGAGAGGGGCAGTCCGTGTGGTTTTACTTGAATATTCGCGCTATATGAGCCGTATAAGCTTGTGTGCATATCTACTACGCATGTTTATATATACGCGGGTTGAGGAATATACAGGTGAGAAGCTACTGTATACTTGGTGTGTGTGTGTGTGTGTGTGTGTGTGTGTATACCCTGTATGTAGATATGTGTATATTGCATTACCTCTGTGTGTATAGTTTATGTATGGTGCTTAGTCTCTGACACACACACACACACACACACACACACATGAATACTCTCTCTCACACACGTACACACACATGCATCCAGACAGGCACACACGTACACATATACATACACACGTACACACAGGCGCACACGGTAAACTAATTATTTTTGACCCCAGGGTAGCAGGTTCGTTCATATTCCGTCTCCAAACTTGGGTGCAAGAAAATTCTCATTTTTTTTTTTCAGAATTCCTAAGAGACTCGTGAAGACTCAGCCTAACACGGTCTTAAGATTTACTTATATAATATTTGCTTCAAGTGAGTTTTGTGGTGGTTATATTTTTAGGTGCTTCAACTATCAGGGTTATTAAGCACCGTTCGTTAGGCCTTAGTTGTAGGTGCTTCAACTACCAGGGTTATTAAGCACCGTTCGTTAGGCCTTAGTTGTAGGTGCTTCAACTACCAGGGTTATTAAACACTGTTCACTAGGTCTTGGTTTTAAGGGGTTCAACTACCAGGGTTATAAAGCACCGTTCATTAGGTCATAGTTTTAGGTGCTTCAACTACCAGGGTCTTAGTTTCTTCAAATGACGTATTTTTTAAACTTCAGAAGAAATTTTACATTCCAAGTTTGTTTCATCATATATATGTATTTTTAACTTACGTCATTCGTATATTTATTTTCATTCGCGTCGGAATTTGGAATACAAATATAAATGTGAATCTGATTTCTTTAAGCCGGATATGACGATTTTTCTATTTTATTTTAGGAATAGTTTAGTGGCCAGGTTTCTTTCCTTGGTGTGTGTGTGTGTGTGTGTGTGTGTGTGTGTGGTAGTACAGTGTAGGTAAGCATATACAGTATATAGTATTTCCTTGTCAGTAACCATTTATAACATCAACACAGCAGTCTTATACCTGTACCGTGTATAGGTGATGTAGAACAACATTATATAACTAGTAACTCAACTTCTTCTAAATCTATGTGAATATTCAAAGCCACAAGACATAAAGAATTCCCCGGCACTAAATACTAATTAGAATCCATGTCAAATTTCCCACCAAAAAACTCACAACCCTGATATCTCAAATTTTCTTTCGATTTATTTTCATTTTTTAATCACAAAAAAAAATCTGACTAATTAAAATGTAATATATATCCTGTCAGGTGATGTTAATTTCCATAGAAGAATTAGGAGGAAAAAACTGGACATACTGAAATGACCAGGTTCATTTCATCTTCTTCATTTACAGATTAATGAATACAAATTATATTCAGAAAAGGTGATAAGAGTGTATCATATATTTTTTTTATTTTCACGATGAGTTATCCTGCTTTGCCCAGGTGGAGGGACAGGTGATAGTGTACAACAAACCATCCCCGTGACCACCTTCACCTCCCTACCAAATTTCAGCCTTACCTTCAAAACTGTTGAAATGCATAAATAACACATACACACACACACACACACACACACACACACACACACACACACACACACACACACACACACACCGTCAGTTCCACATAGGAAAATTTTTATTAAATTTCATAAAGTGTACAGGTTCAGTTGGTTCTCCGTCATCATCATCATCATCATCATCATCACGTTCATCATCATCATCATCACCACTACACCTCGTTAATTCATTCTTTACATTTTATTTATTTTTTTGTCTCTACATCGTCTACCATCATAGAAAACGCACAGCAGCAACGTGAAACCACTAAAAAACGCTAACAGCCTCCACCTATCCATCACGCGAACGTAAAATACATTCTTGATTCTCGGAGGCTTTTAGAATACGTCTGTCAATCTCGTGTCAGATCACCCATTATCTAATTATGACTGGACCATCAGCTGAGAACTGGTAATCAAATTTTTATATCTTTTTTGGGGGATTGGGTGGGTGGGGGGGGGGGAGAATTTTAGGATTTTTTCTTTAGCTCTTATGGTGATTTTTAATGAGAGAGATGGGAGAAGACGGATTTATTTTTTATTTTTTTTTTACCTCAGATGGTGATATTAGATTTGCTGTTATATTTTGATTTTTATTTTCTTTAGGGTTTTTGTTTTGTCACTGGAAGAGGAAAAAATGGATTTTTTTATTTTTTTTTATTTGTTGGTATTGTATCTGAGTAAGAATTAATTATGGATGAATGAATGGTGAATAAATAAATAGATGGATGAGTAGGATGAATGAGTTAATGAGTGAATAAATAATAGATGGATTAGTAAATGGATGAATGACTAAATGAGTGAATGAATAAACGTATGAATAATAAGGAAGAAGGATGTCAAATTGAATCAACGGCTTATTTTGTGAGTGAAAGTTGCTGTTTCGGGAATAAGACAGACAGACAGACAGACAGACAGAGAAAAAGGAAAGAAAAAGAAATAGAGGAAGAGACAGAAAGAGAAAGGGGAAGTGAAAACACACACACACACACAGATAAAAAAGACAGACAGGCAGACAGAGAGAGACAGAGAAAGGTAGACGAACCAGCCAACAACAGAAAAATTGTCGTTACAAAATATTACTGGCAACAGGTCGTATTCAGTCCCCCTTCCCCCCAACCTCCCCCCCTTTTCCCTTCCCTCTCTCCTTCCCCCTTCCCCCTCCCTCAACCCCTTCTCCTCTTCCCGCCCTACCCACCTCCGTTTAACCCTCTTCCTTCCGCGTCCTCCTCTCCCCACCTCCTCCATCCTCTCCCTACCTCATCCCTTTCTCCTTCAACCCCTCCCTCTCCTCCATCCACCCACCCCCTCCACTCTTTTTCCTCCCCTCCCTCCTCCCATACTCCATCCTTCCTCTCCTTCCTCCCCACTACCCCTAAAACCCAAGAGAGAGAGAGAGAGAGAGAGAGAGAGAGAGAGAGAGAGAGAGAGAATATTTCCAAACTACTATTTTTTTTTTCAGAGCCAATTACTCTTTCTCTATGGCGTGAAATTGATCGTAATTACTAAGGGAAATCAAAGGAATTTCTGAACACTTCCTCCTCCTCCCTCCTACCCCTTCCCCTACCCCTTCCCCCCTTTTCAAAAAAATGAAATATTCTGTACATCTGTGTCTGTTTAGTCCACACACACACACACATCCTCCCTCCCCTCTCTCTCTCCTCCATCCCCTCTCCCATCTTCCCCCTCCCTCTCTCTCCCTTATCTCCCCTCCCTCTCCCTCCATCCTTCTCCTTCATTCTCCCAGCCTTCTCTCTCCCTCCAGCCCCTTCCCACTTCCCCATCCCTCCCACCCTCCCTCTTTCCCTCCCTCCCTCCCTCCCTCAGGCGGGGATAAAAAGGGTCAAGGGAGTGACGAAACATGAGGAAAAAAAGTGGCGAGAGTTTGTTTACTTGTTCACGTTTTTACAGTGTATGAATCCGGATTTATTGACCGAAATACCATCTCATAAATTTGGACCACTTATACTTAGAAATTGACATATAGGCTAAGTTTAGACATTAACTAGTAAATTTTGATACTGACACGTATATTTAGACATTGACACGTATATTTAGACACTGACACGTATATTTAGACACTGACACGTATATTTAGACATTGACATGAGTTTTGTCATTGACACACAAATTTAGACAGACACCGAAATTTTAACTCGTAAATTTTTACAGTGTACAAAACAAGGCTATTGAGATTGTTAAACTGAACTTTTGGTAAATACCTCAGAATTAGCCAACACTTGAGGTAGAGTCATTATATATGTCTGCTTTTTTTTCTTTATAACCTTTTCCTAATTAACTGCTATGTTATTCTCATTAGCATAACTTGATGAACAAAGTTGTAATTAATTTCACCCGGGCGTTGAACAGAGACATCGTAATAAGTGTTCATTAGGGCCAAGTTTAGAACAGGAGGACGATCATAAGGGGGAAGAATAAGAGGAGGATGGTAAGGGGAAAGAACAGACTGGGATATTTTTACGCTCTCATCGCTGGGTAAAAAAACATACGTGTTTTTTGTGGAGAAAAGTTTGACTATATAGTGACATTGTTACTAGGGTGAATTACAAGTTTGAACTTTATTTTTCTTTTTTTTCTCTTTTTTGAGGGTAAGATTATTATACGTAGCGTTGTGTTTGTCTGTTTTTCCCCTATGTGTGTGTGTGTGTGTGTGTGTGTGTGTGTGTGTGTTTTCTTTGTATTGTAAGTTTGTGTTTGTATGCGTGTGTGTGTGTGTGTGTGTTACTAACTTCCTATAGTAATACAGGAATCAGTATTAAATATCACGGTACGTGGAGTGACAGGGGCTCCGCAAGGCAAGTGTTGGGTCCTGTGGTGTTTATGTCAGATCACTTTGTCCTTGATGGTTCAGAGAGAGAGAGAGAGAGAGAGAGAGAGAGAGAGAGAGAGAGAGAATGGATGAAAGAAACGGAAAGAGTGGGAGAGTGGTTACGAGAAACAAAGAGAGGTAGTGGGAGTGAGAATAACCGAGTGAGTGAGGGAGTGAATTAGTCAGTGACAGAGAGCGAGTGTTTGTGTATCAGGGAATGGATGATGAAAAAAATAAGAAAATGAAAAAGATAAATTAATGAGGAAGAGAAATAGTGAAGAATAAGGATTGAAAGATAGAGAGTAGAGCATAAGAGTTTAGTCTCGTGCCTTGTAATCTTTCTTTCGTTCTTTCTTTTTCTCTTTCGGCCTTCTATAAACAACCATAAAAGCAGAGACATTTTGATCAGAGGGCTACAGCGTCCCTCGTCACTATAGCCACAAAACACCTGCCATAACTCCCCAAAATATGGAGGGTAAATATTGCTTATCGACGTCGACCGAGACCTTGGTGGGTTACGTCGATCTGCCAAGTTCCATCGACATCCATTCGTGTTTGTATAAATTATGACGTTCTCAACATGACTTGACCGAGGCATATCCTATAGACACAAAACGAGTCATAATTTTTCCAAATCTGTATGGGGAAATATTGTATATCGAATTTGCCTGAGATTTTCTTTGGGGGGGTTAAATCTATATATCAAGTAGTGCCTTGTCAACATGTTTGGACTCACACACGCGCGGAGACGGACAGACTGATACCATTGGCGTCTTCTAGAAGAGAAATATTCGTCTCCTCACACTCTGGAAGCGTCCCCAAACTACTCATTATTATTATTATTATTATTATTATTATTATTATTATTATTATTATCTGCAGGGATAAATTGTTCCCTCTCATCTTACGTCTTATTTTTGTTCTCATCATTACAGCAGATTTTGTACCCTCTTGCCTCGAAAATATTTTGAACCTCCCTGCTTGCAAAATATCGTCACCTTCAGCTTAAAGAATGGATACAAAAAGTCCGAAAAAAATGTCTTATTGTTTTGCAAAAAGACACCGTCACATGTTGCTCTCTCTCTCTCTCTCTCTCCTCTCTCTCTAGTCCGTCAGAGGGATGTATTGCTCAGTGGTACTCGTTCTTAGACATTCCTTTTTTGCTGTTGCTTAATCGCCCAACTCCCCTTAACAAAAGCAAGTGGAGTTCCTGATTCCCCACCTTGTTAACTCTTGGCTTGAGACAGTAACGACGTTCTGTTTTCCAAGCACAGACCAATAACTCCTTCTGTTAAACTGATTTAGGCGTCAGGTTGTACGTCAAGGCTGATGTCGGTGTCCGCGTCAACGTCGGCGTCTGCGTCAACTTATGGGTCCAGGTCCAAATTCAAAGCCATGTCCTCGTCAGTAGCGACACCCTTGAGAGAAGTGACAACTCTGGTCGATTTACCCTCCACCGTCTCTCTCTCTCGTTATATATATTCAACTCAATACCTAAAGAAAAAAAATATTCTCCCCATCCATTGTTACCTATGTAAGATGACTCAAGAATACAAGTATATCCTTGCTCCCTCCCCTATCATCTACCCTTACCACAACCTCCTACCCCCACCCCTCCCCCCATCCCCTACCTTTTAGTCTCTCAATACCTCCTTCGAACTGCAAAAAAAAAAAAAAAATGTCTCCTGTCTTCAGATTCAACAACTTCAAGATGCCGTCCACTAACCATCATTAAAAACCACCCGAGAACCTCCTCCTCTTCCTCCTCCTACCCTCCTCCCCCTCCTCCTCCTCCCCTGCTCCTCTCCTCCTCCTCCTCCTCCTCCTCCTCCTCCTTCTTCTTCTTCTTTTTCTTCCCTCCCATCATAAAAGACCCAAAAGCCACTGTTCTCCCTGACTTATATAAACGACCTGGCAGTAATAACCCCTATTTGTTATTATAAAAGAGACCCTTAATCTGTCTCTTCTTCCCCTATAAAACCTCAAAGCCACATCTCTCCTTTGCCTACAAAAGAGGTTTTTTATAAATAAGAAAAAAATAAATAAAGAAAAACATTTACACAAAAGACTGTCTTAGTGTGCTCTCTGTCTGTCTCTCTCTTTTTCTCTCTTTCTCTCTCTTTCTCGTTTCTTATTTGCCTGTCTCTTACCCCACTTACCTTCAGGCTCTTATAATACAAAAGACCTCCACCTAAGACCTCTGGCCTATGACCTCTGACCTCTCTTTCAGTACAAAAGACCATCTAAGACCTTGCCTGGTGCCCCGGGGTTTCGCTGCCTCCCTCATACAAAAGACCATCCGATACTGCCCCGGGGTGTTGTGTGTGTGTGTGTGAGAGAGAGGGAGAGAGAGAGAGAGAGAGAGAGAGAGAGAGAGAGAGAGAGAGAGAGAGAGAGAGAGAGAGAGAGAGAGAGACGCTTACTGTCCTTCTTTCTCATTACCTCTTCTCTTCTTCATCCACCTTCCTTCCTCCTTCTTCCTTCCTCCTCCTCCTCCTTTTCATCCCTCTCCACGTTGTTATCTTCATCGTCCTCCTCATCGTTATTTTCGTCATCTTCGTATTGCTCTCTTTAATGGTCAAAGTTGTCACCGCCTAAGTCTTCTTTTTCTTCTCCTTCTTTCATCTTTCTTCTTTTTTCTTCTTTCTTTTATTCTTTCTTCTTTTATTTATTTATTTATTTGTATTCTTCTTTCTCTTCTTTCTTCTGTTTTCTTCTTTTCTCTTTTTTTTATTAGTTCTTCTTTCTTCTTTCATCTTTCTTTCTTCCCTCTTTCGTCTTTCTTCTTTCTCATGCTAGTGTAGGTGGTGGTGATAGAGGTTGTCAAGTGGTAGGCAGGGCAGGGTGGGTGTCGCTGCTGCTCTCCTTAATCTAATTACCTCGGTCTCCAAAACACCTTTGTGATGCCCCGCACTACCTAAGCCTTCACTCTTTTGTTTCTATTGGGTCTGTCTGTCGTGGAAGTCACATCGTATTTATCCCTCCAGGCTCAGCGCTATTTTTTTTTCTTTATTTTTTTTTTAACTTGCTCGGGGTCACTACGCTTTTGTATTCATCTCTCTCTCTCTCTCTCTCTTTTCATTTTTATTTTTGTTGTTTTTGTTATTTTTAGCGATGTTTTAATTGTGTTTTTTATGGATTTGTATTTTATTTTCTATGTTTTAAATTCGCTTGTGTTTGTTCACTAGTTTTTTGTTATTTATTTTGTTTTGTGGTGCTAAAGTTGTTTGTTTTTGTCATTATTTGTGATGTTAAAGTTCTAGAGATTCTGGGGGAAAAGGTAAAGTCTCTGGGGGAGAGGTAGAGTCTCTGGGGGAGGGGTAGAGTTCTGGGGAGGGGTAAAGTCTCTGGGGGAGGGGTAAAGACTTGGGGATGGGTAGAGTCTCTGGGGAGGGGTAAAGTTCTGGGGAGGGGTAAAGACTTGGGGATGGGTAGAATCTCTGGGGAGGGGTAAGATTGGGGATGGTTAGGAGTCTCTGGGGGAGGGTAGAGACTTGGGGATGGGTAGAGTCTCTGGGGAGGGGTAGAGACTCTGAGGGAGGGTAAAGACTCTGGGGGATGGGTAGACTCTCTGGGGGAGGAGAGAAAGTCTGGGGGAGTTGAGGGGAGAGATGGGAGAAGAGGAGTTAACAGACGGAGGTGTGTGTGTAATAATAATAATAATAATAATAATAATAATTAACGGTTTATTGAAGTTCTGCAGACCGAAGGCTGAAAATATACATTGGACATAAATGACTTATTACATACATTGGTGGTTTAACAAAAGCCTTCATTAGAGAAAGGTGAAGGAACACACAGTGAACATACAGATTAATGTAGGTGTTGAACAGCAAACATGTAGTGTAGTAACTCCCTCCCAGATGGTGTTAGGAGGGACCTCACGTGGTGTAGTAGTTCCCTCACAGATGGTGTTATGAGGGGCCTCACGTGGTGTAGTAATTCCCTCACAGATGGTGTTATGAGGGGCCTCACGTGGTGTAGCAATTCCCTCACCGATGGTGTTATGCGGGGCCTCACGTGGTGTAGTAATTCCCTCACAGATGGTGTTATGAGGGGCCTCACGTGGTGTAGTAATGCCCTCACAGATGGTGTTATGAGGGGCCTCACGTGGTGTAGTAATTCCCTCACAGATGATGTTATGAGGGGCCTCACGTGGTGTAGTAATTCCCTCACAGATGGTGTTATGAGGGGCCTCACGTGGTGTAGTAATTCCCTCACAGATGATGTTATGAGGGGCCTCACGTGGTGTAGTAGTTCCCTCACAGACGGTGTTCTATGAGTGAGGTGTGGTCCCAGGCCTTCCTATCGTAGACGGATTAACACATCGCTGTTGTTGGGTCGGGCCGTTATCACTGAGTACCTGGGACCTCACTGTGTGAAGGTCAACTTGGGTACCACTGCCACTGCTGAGTTGTTCTCACTGACTCAAGCACTGTTCACCACCGTTCACCTCTGTTTAACACTGGTTCCATTCCTTTCCTAAATGAAATAGCAACTTCTAGCGTGAACTTGTTGATATTCCGGTGGGGAGGAGGGTTCGGGGGAGGGAGCTGGTATGGGTCAACTTAACAGTTGACCTGGCAGCTCCGAGAGGAGCGCCAGGCACGTCTTGACCCTTCGGTGGTCAAGGATGAAGTGTGTGTGTGTGTGTGTGTGATGTCTCCAGACTTTTTATCTCCATTTTATTCTTAAATTTTAGAAGACTAACACTTTTTGTACTATTATTTTTGTTTTTGTTTTTTATTGTTTTTCTTTGTGTTTTTTACTGTTTTCTTTGTTTTTGTTTTTTACTGTTTTTCTTTGTTTTTGGTTTCGAAAGTGTTTGTTATTTTTGCCTTTTTTTGTTTTGGAAGCTTTTGTTAGTCGTCTATTTTTGAGTTACTATTTTTAATTTTATTTATCGAGACTTTTGGGGGGTGGGGGCGTCTTTATGGTGTTCGTCATTTTTAACCTTTTGCCGACTTCTATGTTTTCTTACGTTTGTTTCCTTTGCTAATTTTGTGTTTCGTATGTTTGTGTGTTTTGTTAATCTTGTGTGTTTTTTTTAAATTAGTTTTAGGGTTCATTTTTATGTTAAGGGAACTCTTGTTTTACTGCTCTTTGTTTAAGTTTGTTTACATGATGATTTTCTTACCCTTAGAAACATTGTTTTTGTTTGTTTTTGCTTGCTTGTTTATTAACTTGCTTGTTTGTGTGTGTCATTATTGTTTGTTCTAACGTTTGTGCTTTGTATTTCTTTATTGTTTTTGTAATATTTTGTTATTCTTCAGAGTTTTATTTATGTTTTTTTCATATTTTTTATGATTTTTCGTCCTGTTATTTCTTGTCGTTTTTTTCTTAAAATATTTATATATGTTTAGAAATATTTGTTTTCTTTTTTATTGATATATTATTATTATATTTATTAAAAGTGATATTAATTTTGTCTTTCTTTAATATTTTATTTTTTTCTTTATTTACTGTGATTTAATTTACTTTCTCTTTAATTATTTCTATGATAGATTATATATTTACCCAGGCTTGTGTTTCTGTTTCCTTTTATTTCGTTTTTATTTTGTTTTTCTTGGAGTTGACATTCTGCCGGGGTTTGACTTTTTTTTCTTTTTTTTTCGTTTCGTCTGTGTGAAATGTCAGGGCTTTCTCTGTGCTTTCTATATTTCATTTATCCCTGAGCTACGTTAGATGTTCTCTCTGGCTTCTCTTTTGTCACTTGCTTAATGTGCTTTCTTTCTCTTTCTTTCTTTCATGTGATAATATGTATTATTATAGGCGGCTCTGTGTTTTTGTTGACACGCTACTTTACTTGTTCATGTAATGGAGGCATGATGTTACTTTCTCTCCTTTCGCTACTTTCTCTACTTTACTTCATGTAATGGATGTTTGATGTTACTTTCTCTCCTTTACTTTCTCTACTTTCCTTGTTTGTGAAATGGGGATAATTAAGATAAAAGGGAGATGGTTAACAAAGTAATTTTAGGTATGGGTAGATAATTTTGGGCTAGGTGAGGTTATGATAGGTTAGGTTAAGTTAGGTTAGGTTAGGTTAGATTAGATTAAGCTCAAAGTTATAAGAAGAGCAAATTAACACACATCAATGTAGACCAGGACCCAATCAGGAGCTACCGTCATGATATTCCAATCGTAACCTACACACAGTCTCCCTCACCAATGATTTATAAACCATTCACAGTCCTAACAGTTAATATCCAGCCAACACTTATAGGGAGATTCGTGATTAATTTTCTCTATCTCTTGTTTATTTATTTATCGTCATTTTCGGTCACGGGCGGAGAGATTACCAGCAACGCCAGGTGTGTGTGTGTGTGTGTGTGTGTGATTTTCATTTTGTCTTCGGATTCTTAAGAACGAGTGTTCGAGTGACATCGGGTCGTATCGGATCTTATCGGGTAAAAATCTAAGCGAGATAGAAAAAAAATGGGTAACACTGGATTTTGATTTTTTGAGGTGTATTTTATCTTCATCATCATCATCATCATCATCATCATCATAATTATTGTTTTTTCTCCCCAGTATAGACATCGTTATACTCAAACACCAAGTAAACCTAATATAACCGATGGGGCATTTTAAGAATATCCTGGAGAAAATACGAGCTAGTTCGATTTACAATGATTTCTTCTTATTTCATTTTTTCCATCTTGCCACTTAACGATAACTTTACCTCTTAATTTCCCCACCCTGCCAGATAAATCGTTAGTTTTACAAAGATTGCGTGTTATTTTACAAACGCCATCTTTTAGAGTTCCTACCCCACCTGTCCACCCCAGAGATTTGGTTAACTGTACCCCCTGAGAAGTTTTTTTTGGGGGGTAATTGGAGGTGTAGAAGAAGGAGGTGGTGGAGAGGGTGTAGGAGGAACAAGAAGAAGAAGAAGAAGTAAGAGAGTAAAATATTTTGACTTTACTCATTATATTTTTACCAACGTTATGGCATCCATCTTTATTTATTTTTAATAAGTTGTTGAAAAAAAAAGTAGAGTCGGCATTGTTTCTCCATTACCATTGTCTCGATGTAGGAAGAGGAGGAGGAGAAGGGGGGGTTAAGAAGAGAAGTAGGAGGAGGATAAGGGTAAGAAGAGAAGGAGGAGAAGGAGTTTAAGTGACGTATAAATGCTTCCCAAACGCTTTCGAGAGACTTGTCGAGGAGTCAAGAGAAAAGAGAGATAGGGAGATAAATTAAGACATGTAGAGTGAGATAGAGAGAGAGATATAAACAGACATTCGGGAGGGGAGATAGGAAGATGGAGATAAATGCAGACCTGTAGAGAGAGAAAGGGAGATAGAGAAAGATAGAAAGAGAGAGACACACACACAAGAAAAAAGAGAGAATGAGAGAAAAAGAGAAAGACACAAGAGATAAAGAAAAACAGAGAAAGAGAGAGAGAAAAGAGAAAGCTGGTCTGTATACATATGTTCTATATCACACTGCAGTAAGCTGGAGGCCAAACTCGGGCCATAATAACCATAACAGTTCGTTCATCGGGCCGTCATCATCGAGCTATAACTCAAATGGCCTTCTATGGATACCAACCAAATTTAGTCTGCTTGTGCTCAAAAGGTGAAAGTTGATCTCTGCAAAGTTATGGTGTTGTCAGATGTGAGGTTAAGACAGTAATATAATGTTTATAGGAGATAGTTTTTGACCACTTTTTTATGTTCAAGTTTTCGTTGTCTCATCCACTCTGCTATTTCGTCTTTCCTCTCATTCTTTCAATTTCTCCTTCATCCATTTGTCCTTCTACCTATCTTTCTTCTATTCCTTTTAATTTTCAGTGTCTATGCTCGCTCGTCTGTTTCCTGTTTCCTCTCATTCTCTCAATTCCTCCTTTTGCCATTTATCTTTCTACCCATCTTCTATTTCTTTTAACTTTCAATCTCCACCCTCGTAAAAGTCCCATTGGTGCTTTTTCCCTCTGTTTTTTTATTTTTTTCCTTTTTTTTTCCTTTTTTCCTTTCTTTTTGTTGTTGTATATATTGTTTGTTTACAGCCAGACACACCCGCACTCTCTGTTAGGTGCCTTAGTAAATATAAATCTCTCTCTCTCTCTCTCTCTTTCTTTCTCACATGTATATTTTTAAACCAATCAAGTGTGTAGTTCATGCGGTCTTATGTATCTAAATTAAAAAAGAACTCTTGAATGGTGGGATTTATTTTCAGAGTTGGGTGAAGTGAGACGAGGCGGAGAGACTATGCGGAGGAGTTTATTAATATTGTTGTGTACGAGGATGTTTTGGTGGCTTGGAGAAAGTATTGATATATATGAAACAGCTTGAGGGGTATTAATAGATGTGAGGTTATTGGGTATTGTTTTACCGAGGTTTTTTTTTCGGGGGGGGGGCAGCACTGTTAAAAAGAAGCTCAAGTGAAAACTGGGATTTTTTGTTGAGAAAGAAAAACGTCGTATTGGTTTGTGAGTGTACTGTACCAGGTCACGTGTAATGTTAAAATGGATCATTGGAGCACATGTAGTGGAGGTGCCCAAAAAAGTAAGTTGTTTATAATGTGACACGAGAGAACCAACAACGACATAAATATCTTGTCCTAGGTGGTGACAGTGATGGTTGTGTATAACAGAAATAATGTTGTGGTAAAGGGAAGAATACATATCTACAGAAACTTGTTATACCTACAGTAAATGAAATGGAATTTTGGATCTTCAATTAATTCTAAGTAGTGAATATGTTTTATACTGTATATTACAGTCAAGCTTACTGTAATTTTTAGAAATTTCTCAAAATGAGCGACTCCACGTGTTGACTGTAACACACATCAGTGGAAGCATCACTTGGAAAACATATTTTAATAAACCATTGTAACACAAGGCTGGGACAAAGATGAACACCTGACACTTATGGTTCCTTATTAACGAACGTTTCGGTTATCATAGTAGCCTCAACGATCTTAGCATGATCTCTGAAACAAAGCAAAATACAAAATAAACTACAAGAATACAGTAATTCATGAATGTACCGTTGTCACGACACAGTCCAGCTGCTGATTTTTCGTGGAGGCAGAGTGATATATGGCCGAGGTGGACAGTAACGACCTGGTGGCAGCTGCTGAGACTGAGGAAACGTCAGTAGAGATTGAGTGGTGGTCGTCAAGCACACGCGGGTGGGTGGCGGCCGGTCAACTGTCTGTCTTTGCTCGTTGATCTTCCTGTTCCCAAATACAGAGCCTCAGCTGACGTGTGTTTAGATCAACAGTCACAACATTGCCTCTCTTATTTATATACCACTGATGACTGCACTTCTCTAGGCATATATTCCTTTTAATTGGAAACACTTGGTACGGTACACTTAGGCTTTATTGTAGCCTCCGTAACTATTAGAGCATATAGGAGTTTAAACATTCTGGTGCACAACTGTAGAGTGGAAAGTTGTTTCTACCTGTGAAAGTTACCGGCAAGTAAAGAACCGCACCATTAACAGTAGCTACTTTTAGGTGGGCTACACAGTTGTCTCAGCCGGTGGTCACTGTAAGAGCCTAAGAAGCTGGGTGATATTGTACGTGTTATGAACAGAATTTCAGACTGAAGATATATGAGGAAGTGTGATGGTCCTTCGTGGCTGATGCTCCTGTCAGTTGTCGAGTTACCTTGTCGACCTGGACAACTTGAGAACTGAGAACTAAGAAGATATCATATTTATATCCCGGTGACACAGAGGCGTGACGATGTGTGGACATACTGCCAGCACATGAGCTCTTGATGGACATGACAAGACTTATCCAGGGCGAGTGATGGTGACCTTCCCTTAACGAGTATCTGTGTTTGTTGAATATCATAACAAGTCGTGGGTGATACCTCGGGGAAGTTCTGTACCTTGTCAGAATGTTTCTACTGTATTAGTTGTTTGTATATATCTGGAACTGGTTAACACACATTGACTAAACTTGGAATTACGTAAATTTATAAGAAAATAGAGAAAATGTGTTACACTACACAATGGTTTGTAGTAATGGACGATGATATGACGATAAATAGTTTCAAGAGATTGAATATTGCAGCAGTGAACACGGCTGGCTGACAGAGCAGCCTTCTTCTCGGTCATTGGCTGGTGTGGACATGAATTCTGGTGTGGAACCTCTGCTGTGTTGTAAATAAAACAATGCACCTCGTTCAGGCTCTGAGGTTTGACTAATACACAAACACATTCACTCATATACTGTATATACTGTATATATATATATACATATATATATATATATATATATATACACACACACACACACACACACACACACACACACACACACACACGGTCACGCCCTTCCTCTTCTTCATCTTAAAGAGGATACTTCCGTCTCCCTCTCACTCTGGACTCTCCCCTGTCCCTCCTTCTCTTCCGCCCTTTCTTTTTTTTCAACCCTCCCATCCTCTCCCTCCATTCCCTCACCTCCCCACCTTGTCCTACCTCTCCTTTTTCCATTCCTTCTATCCCTCTTCCCATTTCTAAGGTCTTCCAGTGCCTCATTCTTCCTTCCCTCCCACCTCTCCACTCCCCATCTCTCCTGAATCCCATCTCCCCATCCTACCTCTCCCCACCTCTCTCCCTCACCCTCATGTACCACCACAGTACCCATACAGCACCTCACCTTACACACGACTCTCCGCCTCTCCTTCATCACCAAACCTCGTTCATGTTATTGATTTTCTATACCAATGTCTTCTGCTTAAAAATTCTACCCAAGGTTGATACGCCCTCTGTTGTGGCTCTGCGCTGCGTAAGGGCGTCTGATCATTGGCTATTTTGACCCTTATATATTGCCCTGTCAAGCGAGGGGTCATAGATTGTATGTGTTTTTCTGAGTCTGCTGAATGCTTGTCCAGTCGTGTCGTGAAGGGTTGGTGTTCCATAAGGCGAGCGAGTGTCCTTCAATGTTTACAACCTATTTTAGTTTTTGTCTCTGTTTTTATTTATTTTTTGTTAATTTTTTCTTATTGCTTTTATTTAATTTTTGTTCTTTAACTTTAATTTGTGAATATCAAGGTAAAGTGATATTTCCGCTGGGTTAATGGCTTATTATTATTTTTTGTATTTATTTATTTATTTTTTTTCATTCAGTTTCTCTTCCATTGTTATGACTTTGTTTTGAGAAATTCGGACAGGTGGCTCTGACAGTCACTGTGGTCCTAGCGTGAGCGTCTTGTTATCTCTTATTGTTTGGATATATTTTTATTATTATTTTTCTCCTTCGCCTTGTCTTATTATTCTATTTCTTTTTATCCCTAACCGGTTTGATATGCCCATCCTTGTCTCTTTACATTGTGCACATTTCTCTGTTTCTATTTGTTTGTTTTTGTTTTTCATATTTGTTTTCCTTGAGATTGTTTCTTCGTCATATCTATGTTTTGTGAATCTCCGCCCAGTTGTATACGCCCATCATCGTCCCATGCATATTGCGTAACTGCGTATTATTATGTCCTGTAGATTCGGTTATTTATATCTAGTCTTTTCCTTATTCTATTCATTAAGGTTCTGTAGATACGTCTGCTGCTGTGGTTCTACGCCGCGTAAAATGCGTATTGTCGTTTGGAATTCTTTTTTTATTAGCATTAAGAATCCTGTTTCATTGTCTTAAGTTCTTTTTATGAGTTTCCGCCACGGTAGATACGCCCTTTATTGTGGCTTCAGTCTGCGTAAATGCGTACTGTCATTTTCATTTTTTCTTTTCATGGGGAGTCTGGGCTATTGTCTGGGATTTTTTTTTTTCTGTGAATGTGTCCACCTGCAGGATGGAGCCATTATTGTGTGTCTCTGTATTATAATCTCTTGTGGGTTTTTGGTATTTGGGGTAAAGTTTATTTGTTTTAAATTTTAATTGCGTCTTTTGTTTTCTTTCTTGTTTTTGTTTTTCGATATCGTATAAGGTTTTTAGGTTTGTATATGCTGTATTTTGTGTGGTGTCTGTATGTCGGTAATACAACTTGTTTGTCGTGTAGTTGTTGTATTGTATTGTATCTCGTGTGACGTTAATGCTACTTGTATTCTGTGTTTTTTTGTGTGTCAACAATACAACTTAGCTCTTGTGTCGTGTACTCGTTGTTCTACTAAAAGCGTATTGTTTACTGCGCTGCCAGACCCAACACTCTTAACTTTGTCTGTCAGGTACCTTCACCCCCCCCTCTCTCTCTCTCTCTCTCTCTCTCTCAACAATTTCATATTTATCGCCCTCGTTATGAATATGACAAGAGTTATATCTTCACAGCGTCCATTGGCGCACACCACCCTCCTCTTTTTGCTCCCTCCCTCCCACCATCCTCCTTCCCCTCTCCCTCCCTACCTTCCATCATCCTTCCCTCTTTCCCATCATTTCTCCCTCCCCCCTCCCTCCCCCCGTTTCTAGCCACTGTCAAAACTAAAATCGAGGACGTGTTCAACCCCACGCCCACCTCCCCCTCCACCCCCCACCTCATTTTTTTCTTTTTTTTTCGCTTTTTCTTTCAGGTCAAACTCGTCGTGTAAATGTCTAAAACCGAGTCCTAATACTGCTGTAAAACTTATCCTCCCCGGTCTAGTTTCACCACTAAATTACACCAGCGGCTGAGTACGATTTGCTTTTCCCTAACAACAAAAGTAATCGAACCCGGTGCTGACCCGAGCTCAAAGGGATTAACCAATTCCATCCCCACACTGTCAGGACCAAGTCTACTCAACCTTTCCTCTACCAAAATTAACAAGTACGTAAAAAAAAGGAAGAAGAAAAGAACAAACTAGAGAGTAAAATCCTCTCCCCCTAAAAGAAAAAAAATAGATGTTTTTTATTGAAGTGTGTGTGTGTGTGTGTGTGTGTGTGTGTGTGTGTGTGTGTGTTTGTGTGTGTGTTGGTTGTTATTTTTAAGGGGATTCGGAACTAAGGATACATTGCCCAATAAATTATGAATAAAGACCTTTTCTCTGTTTGGGACCAAGTGACAATAATTAGTAAACATGTGGAAAATTTCAATCTGAAAAAGTGTTTGCTTGGTAACAGTAACGTAGAAATCCCTCTTTTAGACGTGTGTCAATATATTTGTCGTGTTGCTATAAACAGAAAGTAACTACACATCTCTTAACAAGAGCTCTTAAGATAATTCCCTCTGCTTGTTGGCCAGTTCTGTGATGAACAACAGCGTACAGTTAGTTTTTCAGAGATCAACTACATTCTCTTCCGTACAATAAGTCGGATTCATCCTCTATGCTTGTGTCAACACGAGGAGGAGGAGGAGGAGGAGGTGGCGGTTGCTGCGCGGCGCAAGAAGATGGCAGTGTGTGCAGGAGGTAGTGGTGGTGGTGGTCCAGCTGACCGTGTGAGCGTGGTGTGTCGAGCGCCTCAGAGGACACCTAGTTCAACACAGCACTACTTGCCTCGTCAGAATGCCCCTGGCTGGTGCGCCTCTAAAAGGTTTACAGCCCCGCCCGGCCTTATGCACGACCATTATCAAGGTGGAGGGCCATTAGCGGGGAGTATGTGCCTGACCTGTTGCTGCAGGAGGCTGCCTCACGTGACCTGCACGCTCCCAGGGGTTTCTTCCTTATACATAGCTGGGCGGGGATGAGAAACGGAGGGGTGGAGGATGGGGGGAGGGGAGAGGGGAGAGGGGGGAGTGAGGGAAGGGGGTAGGAGGTGCACTTCCTTGGGTTGAGGGTGGGAGGCGGGTGCAGACTCGGGGTGTGGTCGCGACGCCACAGGAGGAGCAGAGTGGGCGAGTCTTCGCTATTTTAGCAAAATGTCGTGAAGTAGAGGAACGTCCAGCCATCTCCGGTAATGTAGTCGTGTTGGAGGCAGAGGGGAGGAGTTTGGTGTCTCTGGGGACAGAGCTGGGGTAAGGGGTCTGGGGGCTGGGGCCGTCCTCCAGGGTACGCTCCAGGGGGGAAAGTAGCCCTCCGGGGGTGTCCTCTGGGTGTAGTAGGAAGACAACGGGGGTGTAATTCGGGGGTTGTCGCATCATCTCACAAATATAAGAAAAAAAAAACATTTTCTTCACAACAACTCAGCGGTGTCCTGAGGGAGTGTAAGGGAGGAATGGCAGAGAGGAGAGGAAGAGGAAAAAGAGAGGGAGATGGAAGGAGAAAAAAAAGAGGAAAGGAGAAGGGGAGAGAGGCAAGAGGGAAGGAAAAAGGGAGACAGGAAGAGGGAGGAGAAGGGGAGGAAAAAAAAAGGGAAGAGGAGGGCGGTACTTGATGGACTGATGTTGTACTGAAGTGTTCACCCTTCCATGACTGGTTATTGTTACTACCAGGGGGAGGAGGAGGGCGAGAGGGGCTTTTCGCTGGGTCTTTTGACGACTAATAAGAGAAGGGCGATATATCACGGGTCTTTATCACCACGAGAGGAAAGAAAAGATGTTCTCGATAGAGAGAGAGACTGCCTCGGTGGATCTCAAAACTTACTGTTGTCATTATTCATGGCGTCATGTTCTCAGCTTGATGATTCATGAAGAGAACTTGGAGACTTCATGACACTCTGTCTCCCGGGTACTGGACGAGTGAATGTCATGTCTTTAAGGTATCAAGTAAAATGGACCCTGGTCTTAATGGGCCCAGTCTTAATTGGCCCCTATCTTAATGGGATGCATTCTTTAATGGGCCACAAATTAATTGGTTCCAGTCTTAATAGTTCCAAGTCTTAATAGTTCCCAGCCTTAATAGTTCCCAGTCTTAATGGGTCCCAGTCATAATGGGCAATAGTCCTAATGGGAAACAGTCTTAATGGGAAGCAATCTTAATGGGCCCAGTGTCTCAAAAGATAATGATTCTCAAGGTCAGTATATAGTGTCTAGATTAAGTTAGTTTATCTTGCTGTAATAGAACCGGTCCCTCTCAAAACTGGCCTCTATTAATACTGGTGCCTATTAAAACTGGTGCCTATTAGAACTAGTGCCTATTAGAACTAGTGCCCATTAAACTGGTGCCTATTAGAACTGATGTCTATTAAAACTAGTGCCTATTAAAACTGGTAGCTATTATAACTGTTCCTATTAGTATTTGTCCCCATTACACCTGGCGACTATCAAATTTAACTACCTATTAGTTTCTTGTACCTATTAGGAACTAGGGAGTGCCCATTACACCTTCCACCCTGCACCCTCTCCTAACCTAACCTACCCTAACCTAACCTAAACCATTATACCTCTGCACCCTCTCCTAACCTACCCTAACCTAACCTAACCTAACCTAACCCAACCCACTACACCTCCCACCCACCCTGCACCCTCTCATAACCTGGAGTGAACCGAACACAACATTATTATCTACAACTTGAATCACCAAAGGAATATTCACATCAGCGTGAAATTACTACCAGACAGTTGTAAATCATTTTAGCAATAGCGGCGGCTGTCTCAGGTGATACACTGTTTCGCTACCTAATTGGGCTAACTAGGTCAAACGTGAATGGCTACCTAACAAGCGTTGACTGTTTCCTCCAACTACTGTGTGATGAATGTACTGCTTGTGGCCGAGTGTGTGTGTGTGTGTGTGTGTGTGTGTGTGTGTGTGTGTGTGTGTGTGTAAGTCTTGTACTGGAGTACAATACATGTGTCGTGCAGATGTCGATTCTGTGAGGGGACATGTGTCAAGTGAGAAAGTGTACACGTTGTGACTGTGTTTGGTGTGTGTACGTGATGCGTGTAGCGAGTGCGTTTAGGATGTAATTTTGGGAGCGTCAAGGAGGTGCGTCTTGTGTGTCTGATGCATCTAAGAGTGCGTCTGACATGTCTGGGAGCGTGTCTGACGTTTCTAGGAATGCGTCTAACGTGTTTGATTCTATATTGTCTTGCGTGTCTGGCCCTATAAGAAGTGCGTCTAGCGTGTATGGCGTGTCTAGAAGTGCGTCTGGTGCGTTGGGATTAAGCCAATATGAATATGGTAAGGGGGTCCTCCCTCCTCACACCTCTCCCCCAACCTCCTCACACCCTCTCCATCACCCCCTCCCTCTCACCCCTTCTCCCTTACCCCTCCCTCTCACCCCCTCCTCTCCGACGCATCCCTCTCACAACACCATGAATAAATAACACAGTGGTGAGCGGCGCCCCCTCCTTCGTCCTGCCACCCCTCCGCCGCCCCGCCACCCTAGCCGCCCTAACCTCCCTGCCGCCCAGCCGACCTTCTATAACTAAGTCGACCTTTTTTAACCCAACAGCCCCTTTATCATCGTCACCACCATCACTCACCACCACTGTCACTATCACCATCTCTCAACACCACTATCACTATCACCATCTCTCAACGCCACTATCACTCTCACCACCACCATCACTATCAATCTCACCATCGCTATCACACTCACCACCAGTTATAATCATCACCACTGTCACTATCACCATCTCTCAACACCACTATCACTCTCACCACCACCATCACTATCAATCTCACCATCACTATCACACTCACCACCACAATCATAATTACCACTACCACCACACTTACCACCACTATCACAATTAACCACCATAATTCACCACCTAACCATCACACCACCACACCAACAAAGCACTACACCACCATACCGCACTGTAAGCACACCACCACACCACACTACCACTACCACACTACACCACATCACACCACACCACACCACACCACACCATCAAGGCCATGTGAGGGCGCGACTCTCCTCCACAGTGTCAAGGACCTGGGAGAGCTCTCATACCTCAAACTCACTAGTCATGTCTCGCCTGTACTCATTACTGTGTGCTAGCGGCCCTTGTGTGGCCCTCGTGGTCTTTGTGTGGTCCTCATGGTCCTTGTGGGGTACTCGTGGTTCTAGTGTGGTTCTCATGGTCTTTGCGTGGTCCTCATTATCCTAGTGTGGTCCTCATAGTCCTTGTGTGGTCCTCTTGTCTCTTGTGGAGTCCGCCTGGTCCTTGTGGGATCCACATGATCCTTGTATGGTCTACATGGTTCTTATGTGGTCCTCAAGATCCTTGTGTTGTCCTCATGGTCCTTGTGTGGTCCTCATGGTCCATGTATGGTTCTCATTACCCTTGCATGGTCCTCGTGGTCATTACCAAATTTCACATTACAATACAACTGAAATTCGTGATCCTAAATATAATTCTATTTTAAATAAATTTCCCACTCACCCATTACAAAATACACCAGAAATACACCACATTATACTTTCACCTATTGCCACACCCATCCTATAATACACCAAAAATACACCACATTATACATTCAACCATTACCACACCATCGTATAATACACCAGAAGTACACTACATTATACAGTCTCCCATTATCACACCCACCTTATAATACACCAGAAATACACCCCCATTATACAACTCTATTTCAAATACATTTGCCAACCATCTTTCCTGAGGAGCGACTTAATGTTGAATATTTCAGTAGTCTCCAGGTCCCGTGCCACTGGCTTTGCACCGCCTCGTTTTGCTGTTTCATATTTTATTCCCTTGTCTGAGCCTCCTGTTCGACCTCTCCTTCCTGCCCATTGGCTTGGCTTAGATCCTTCTTTTGTTAACTGTTGTTTGGATTGAGGGATTATTGTTATTGTTACGGTAGGAGTGGTTGTGGTAGTACTTGTGGTGGTGGTGGTGGTGGTGGTGGTGGTAGTTGTATGAGTAGTAGAAGGGTGTGTGTGTGTGTGTGTGTGTGTAATAATAATAATAATAATAATAATAATAATAATAATAATAATAATAATAATTAACGGTTTATTAAAAAAAATGCAGCCCGAAGGCTGAAAATATACATTGGACAAAAATGACTTACAAAGACATGGGGTGAGTGGGTCGTTTAACAAAAGCTTTCATTACTGAAAGAAGAGGTAACATGAATTGAACATACAAATTATTCTAGTTTACAGTTGATGGCTCGGGCCTGTGCTGGTCATGGAGACACCAGGTGGTGTGGTGTTCACGTGGTGTAGTAACTCGTGCTCGGGTGTTGATATGAAGGACCTCACGTGGTTATAGAGACACCGGGTGGTGTGGTGTTCACGTGGTGCAGTGACTCGTCCTTGGGTATTGATATGAAGGACCTCACGTGGTCATGGAGACACGGTGTGGTGTGGAGTGGTGTCACAGTATCTCACTCTCTGCTCGGTGATGTTGTGTTATCTCGTAGTCAGGTGCATAGAGGCCCTCTGTTGTTCCCAGGGTGGATGGCTTAACACCGTCTGGTCAGAGGATGGTTCCCAGGGGTGCTTATCTCAGTGGTGGGTCACGGCTCTCACTGTATGTGTGTGTGTGTGTGGTAGTAGGGGTGGTGTATAGTAGTGTGGTGGTAGATGATAGTGTGGTGGGAGGTGGTAGTATGGTGATAGTGTGGTGGTGTTATAGGTGGTAACATGGTGCTAATTGGTAGTGTGGTGGAAGGTGGCAGTGTCATAGTTTTGTTGTAGGTGGTAGCGTGGTAGTAGGTAGTAGTGTGGTGGGGAAGTGATAGTGTGGAAGTAGCGTGGTACTATGCTAGATAGTGGTTGTGTGGTGGGGGGGGGGGTTGTGTGGTGGTACAATTGATGTAGGGAGATAGAGGTGTGGTAGTGAGGACGGGTGGTAGTGTGGTGGCAGGTGGTGGCTATGGTGTGGGGCAGTTGCATTGTGATATTATGTGATAGTGTGAGGGGAAAGGAGAAAGTTGGTAGTAAAGTGCTGGTAACATGGGGAGGTGGTAGTGTGGTGGTAGTGTGGTGGTGGCTGTAGTAGTGGAGTGGCGGCTGTGATAGTTATGATGTGGCAGCTGTAATGGTATTATAGTAGTTAGTGTAGTGGCGGCTATGGTGGTAATGAGGTAGCAGCTTTGTCGGTAGTGTGGCGGCGCGGCGGTTGTGGTGGTAGTGTGGTGGCGGCTGCGGTAGTGTGTTGGAGGCTATATGATAGTAGTGTGGTGGCGGCTGCGGTAGTGTGCTGGAGGCTATATGATAGTAGTGTGGCGGCGGCGGCTGTAGTGGTTTATATGTAAGAAGACTAATTGTCGGGTCCACTCTCGGTAATGAAGGCATAACACAAAAGGCAACTCCGCCATTGATCGTGGCCTGGGGAGGGGGGTGTTGTGGGCCGGGGGGGGTGGAGGTACTTGTTGGGTTGGAGGGTGCTTGTGGGTGTGGGTAATTCTGGGCAGGAGGGAGGAAGGTACTTGTGGGGGTGTGGGTAAATGTAGGCGGGGAGATTTGGGGATGGATCGTATAGGTTTGGAGAGACTTGTAATAATTATGGAAAAATATGTAGAATAAGTGAGAAATTGTTAAATACCATTCATAGTATTTGTAAAGTGAATGTAATAGTTTGTCAGGAGGATTTGAACTGGTTTCTAGGTGAAAGTAGAACTACAGTAGGTCAAGGAAGTTTACCATCGTCACGAGTGAACAACAAGAACGGTGGTGAATGGAGTAATTGAGAGGAAAATGATGTGTAATCGGTAGAGGTGAGTCAGCCGTTGTTTGCAGATGACGCCGAGTGCTGTAGCAACTGATTCAGAAGAAATATGATGAGTTAGGATGATGGCGTATGTACAGGAGTATAGAAGTAAGTCAATAGTGAATGTGAATTATTGTAAAGTGATGAAATAGTGTAGAGAAGAGAGACATGGAATAATGTAATGTTAGTTTGAATTAAAACCGAATGAAGAGACAAATAATGAAAACAGAGAAAGAGAGAAAAATACTCTCTCTCTCTCTCTCTCTCACACACACACACACACACACACACACACACACACCTCTCCATCTACCTTGTTCCTAAGAGACAAAGAAATCAATAAAATGAACAACCTCCCCCCCAAAAAAATAACATTACTGAATTTAGGAAAAATATTACCAAGTATTACACCTTTAATAAGAGAAGCCCAGGTTATTTCCCGTACCCTAATATGACACCTGGGGGGGGGGGGGGGTATTGTTGAGTATTTTAATATGAATTACGATCAAAGTAAATGAGAGAATATTAAAACCTGCTTCTATATCTTTTGATCAAACTTAATTTGTTTCATAGGTCTCTTGTGATGGTTTAACCCGTGACTGTATTTTTTTTTAGGGGGTTAAATTTATGTAGGCTTGGTGTGTGTGTGTATGTGTGTGTGTTTTCTTGTTCTTCTAGCTTGTTCTTGTTCTTGTTCTTCCTTCGTCTTCTTTCTTCTTTCTTCTTTTTTCTCTTTTTTCCTTCTTGTTTATGTTTCTTCTTTTCTTTTTTCTTTTTTATTCGTTTTCTTCCTTCTCTTCTCTCCTTCTCGTCTCCTTTTTCCCTCCCCCCCTTCTCTTTCCATCCTCCTCCTCCTCATCCTCTTTTTGCCTCCTCCTCTTCCCTTTCCCTCCTCCTCCTCTTTCCTCCTCCTCGTCTCCTTCTCTTCCTCATTTTACTCTTCATCCTCTACCTCCTTCTCCCGGCCACTCCAGCACGTACGTGGGCCAGACACAACCTCCTTCACCTAATGAAATTAATTTTACCTGTGAAGACACCTGGTTGTACATAAAAAGAATTAATAAATAAAAATAAGTCACCATGTACAATATTCCTTATAAAATACAAACCATAAAATAATTAAGAAAAAAAAACATATACGAAAAGAAAATTCCCTAATTTGGGAGAAAAAATTCCCTAAAAAAAAAAAATCCTTAGAATTAAGGACCTGAGCTGGGTAAGATAACCTCTTCAAAGTCCCATTTTTCCCCGCCTTAATGAAGAAGAATATGGAATAAAAATCCCTCAAGGGCTTCGTGCTGTGTCTTCAAGGCCGAAAAAGGGTGTTATATATTTTTTTCTCTATTCTTATATAATCAACGGTACGAGAGATTATAATCCTCACTTCTACAGCAAAACCAAAAAGAAAAAAAAATAATTTCTTTCTTCTCGCAGGGATTTATTTTTTCTTGTTGTCATACGTAGATTTGTGTTTTTCTTCGTAATTTGTTTCTCGTTTGGTAACTTTATGTAATGCTAGAAGTGAGGAAAGCCTTTTATTCAACAGGGAAGAGTTCTATTGTCCCTTACATCAACAGGGAAGAGATCAGTTACAGTAGGAAGTGTTGCAAGGTGAGGAGGATATGTTGCAAGGTCAGGGGGATGTGTTGCAAGGTCAGGGGAATGTGTTGCATGGTCAGGGGGATGTGTTGCAAGGTAAGGGATGTGTTGCAAGATGAGGGGTGTGTTGCAAGGTGTGAGGGATATGTTTCAAGGTGAGGGGGAAATGTTGCAAGGTGAAAGGATGTGTTGCAAGGTGAAGGAATGTATTGCAAGGTGAGGGGTGATGCATGGTGAGGGGGATGTGTTGCAAGGTGAGGAGGACGTTTTGCAAGGTGAGAGGTATGTGTTGCAACCTGTATCTCTGAGCTAGGCGAGTAATCTTTGGTCAGAGTTGGCAAATGAACGCAAGTCCTTCGGTGGGTGTTCCTTGATGTTCATGGTAGGTGTTCCTTGATGTTCATGGTGGGTGTTCCTTGATGTTCATGGTAGGTGTTCCTTGATGTTCATGGTGGGTGTTCCTTGATGTTCATGGTGGGTGTTCCTTGATGTTCATGGTGGGTGTTCCTTGATGTTCATGGTGGGTGTTCCTTAATAAGCCTTTATATCCGGAGTGCACTGTAAATGAACAGGAATACTCGGATGGTAAGAGATTGGTCTAGTAGGCAATTAGCAGGATTACTGTGATTGGTTGAGCCGGGAATAAACAGAATTACCCATCTCTGATTGGCCGAGCTAGGAATCCGCAGTATTAATTAGTAGAGCCTGGATTCAAGAGGATTACTAGACTGTTATTGGTCAAGCTGTGGGAATCAACGGAATTACTCTACCGTGATTGGTCGAACTGTATATAACAACAAAACCACTCAAACGTGATTGGTCGAGTTGTGGGATAACAAGATAACCATCGACTACGATTGGTCGAGCTCTGGGAAAACAAGGTAACCCTCGGTTGTGATTGGTCACTGAGTCATATCAAACTAGACGCTTCCGATTCCGCAACCGACAAAACATACGCAGGAAAGGAGTCCTAATTTAACCTAACGTAACCTACATGTAACCTAACTTAACCTACAGCTAAGCTAACCGAACCTAACCTACAGTACAGGTATCCTAACCTAATCTACAGGTAACCTAACCTAACCTAACCCACAGGTAACTTAACCTACTGTACATTGAGGGTATATAAAAAAATACTCGTAGTTGGATTTCAAACTTTGTAAATTTTTCAATGGAGTATGTAGGTCGGGTCGGCACGAGCTGGAAACTGCTGGTTGCTGGGGTTTAAAGTTTATATTAATTTAGAGTTGCCTGGGCTACTAACTTTTGAGGGCGTGGACGATTTTTTTTTGTGTGTGTGTTTTAACATCGAAAATAAAAAGTTTGGGAGGTCCACGTCCACTGTGTGTGTGTGTGTGTGTGTGTGTGTGTGTAGTTTAACATCGAAAATTAAAAGTTTGGAAGTCCTTGTCCCGTGTGTGTGTGTGTGTGTGTGTGTGTGTGTACACACATGCAGCCTAACATTGGATGCAGAGGATGACATCAAGGGGGCCTTTTACACTGACCTTAACAGTGTTAACTTAACCTATATCCCCGGAGAAGACAAGGTTTTGTTCCCCGGTGACTTCAATGCTAGAGTTGTCAGAGATGCTGACTTATGGCAGGGAACTATAGGGAGAAACGGAATAGGCAAGTGTAATCCCACGGTCCACTGCTCCTCAGCAAGTGTGCTGAACACAGTTTTACTATATCAATACCTTATTTAGGCAACACCCACGAGCCAAACATTGGCATCTCATTGAGTACATAATTGTCAATGAAAGAGATCGCTGAGATGTCCTCATCACCAGAGCTATGCGTGGCTCATACCACTGTGACATAGATCATCGGCTCGTCAGAGCAAAATTCTCCCTTCACGTCGGCCCGAGACGGTAAAATCAACAAGCCTCCAAAACTGTTTCAAGACCAAGCGACTTAAGGATCAGGAGGTGAAACACGCTTTCAGAGAGCCTTACGAGGGCTGATGAACAACCCAGCAACTAACAACTTAAAACCGAATGCGGAGTTCCCTCAAGGTCGTCAACACAAAAACCTGCAGCGAGACCCTCGGCTAGTTCAGAAGAAAACACCAGGATTGGTTTGGTGAAAAATACCAGAAAATCCAGGTACACCTCTGGTAAACGTGCTGCCTTCATTGACTAGAAAAACAACCCTCAGTCTCAGACCAATGCTCATACTTTCCTACAACAGAAGGCAATGATCCAGCGCAAACTTTTAATGGTGGACCAAAACAGCAGGTGAAGTACAAAAGTTTGCGGATTGGACACCAGAGGCGTGAATTTTTCAATTCCACCAAAGCAATTTATGACCCAACTACAAACGGCACGGCCCCTCTCCGCTCACCCTACAGTAACTCCCCAATTTAAGACGAGGATGGCATTCTTCAGCACTGGAGAGAGCACTACCCGGAGCTGGTCCACCTCGAATACCCGCCATCCTGTGATAAGGTAGCTACTGCCATAAATTAAATATACAATAACAAAGCCACATAACTTGATGGCTTCCCAGCCGAGGTATATAAAGCAGGAGAACCTCTGCTGACCAGCAGATTCCACTGTGTTTTGTAGAAGATAAGAGAACAGGAGGAAATTCCCCAAGACCTCAAAGACACCACATGGCCATTATCTAAGAACAGGGGAGACCAGCCAGACTGTGACAATTACCCCAGCATCTCGCTGCTGTCTATAGCTGGCAAGATTTTTTCTCGATTTCTCCTTAACAGACTTCTTGCTGAGGCGGAAACTTCCTCCTGGAGTCTCACTGTGGCTTTAGACCATCTCACAGCACCACTAACATGATCTCTGCTGCCCGCCAGTTATAGGAAAAGCGCAGAGAACAGCGCGGTCAACATGGAAGCCCTCTGGCGGACCCTCAGTCCATTTGATTGCCCACCAAAATTCATCGCCATTATGAGGCAATTCCACGATGGCATGAGCGACAGTGCCCTGCATAATGGCACCTAGTCTGAGCTATTCCCCATATAAACGAAGGTAAAACAAGGATGTGCACTGGCACCAACTCTTTTTTTTCTTCTTCAATTTCTTGGTTGCCTTCCTTTCCCTCGTCAGTGCTAGTCTAGCCGGCGGGGAGGACATCCAATACCGGATGAAAGAACTCTTCAACATAAGACGACTGTACAGTAGACAGGAACAAAGGTGTCGACCGCTTCCATCACTGAACTTTAGTATGCCGACGACCTCACCCTTGTCTCTCCCACTGAACGCGACCTCTAGGAGATCCTGAACACCAACGCAGACGCGTATACATACTTCAGCCTTGAAGTGACTATACATAACACACAGTTTCTGTTTCAACCTTCCCCTAGTTCAACCCCACCTCTGCCATCCATCCAGGTTAATTGTTCCACCCTCTCCAACGTTAACCACTTCCAGTACCTTGGCTCCCACCTGTCCACCCATGGTGCACATCGATGAAGACATTTAACATCGGATCAGATGCGCGTCTCAAAGCCTTTGGCAGACTCCGTACCCGTGTCTTCAGTTGTAGGGAGCTGAAATTATCGACAAAGTTGCACGTATATCGATCAGTGGTCCTCCCGACTCTGTTGAATGGCAGCGAGACATGGGTCCGGTTGAATCTGTGTCTTTATAATAATTTATTTATTTATTTATTTATTTATTTATTTATTTATTGGTTTATTTGTTCATTTGTTTATTTATTTATTCATTTATTGTTTAGTATACGTAGACATAAAGGGCTAGGTTAGGTTAGGTTAGGTTAGGAGTCGGTCATGTAAGGTTTGGTTTGGTTAGGTTAAGAATAAATCAAATTATGTTATTAGGAATAGAGCCAGTAAGGTTGGGTTAGGTTAAGGAAACATTTAAATTAAGTTTGGGATCACCATATGTTAGATGAAGTTCCCAATCCTTAGTCCCAATTCCAAACATGTCACATATAAACATTCATCCCGGTTGATTAGTTCACACAGGTATACACGAACCCAAATCGACATTTACTGTTCCTCTCTCCGTTTACACACGTTGGCTGGCTCTCCCGAAGCTCTTCAGCCACCCTGCCTGCCTCCCTGCCTGCCTGCCCACCGTCAAACATTATTCAATTTACCAGAGGAGAAAAAAAATTTCGGCGTGCCACATTATGTAATTGTGTTATGAGCAAGCTGGCGTATATGTAGTAATTCCCGGTGGAGCGAGAGGCGGCAGGTCCGTGTTAGTGAGGACAGACTGCAGGGCGTTGTATTGACTGTACCTGACCATTGAGTTTATTAATGTGCTCTCTCTCTTAACTACAAACTAATAACAAATTGCTTCTCATCCTCCTTAGACGACCAGACAGAATGTGATTAGTGGAGGGAGATAGGGAAGAATAAAGGACGTTTGGTTTGGGCCAGAATGGTTCGGAACTAACCTAACCTAACCCAGCCGGAGCCCAAACGTCCGCTCACCGAGAGGGAAGGAGGGAGGGAGGAAGGAAGAAGGGAGATAAATCATCACATTAATGTTAGTTAATTGTGGTAGATCCTCCCCCTCCTTTCCTCCCTCATTCCCACTCCCTCCCTCTCCCTCCCTTCCTACATTCCCCTGTTATATTCTTAAGAAATATTATTTTTCCCCCTAGGATGAATATTAAGACGAACCACCGTCTTCCAGATACACCAGAGCGGCAAATTATAGAAGAAATAACCCCTGTCGTGTACAGTTAAGTCCCTTGTTCATCCTGGAGATAAAAATAAATCACGAGGTCGATTCATCGTGGGGGTGAGGGAGGGGTAGGGGGTGAGGGAGCGGTAGGGGTGAGGAGGGGGTGAGGGAGAGGGAGGGCAGGGGTGATGGAGAGGTAGGGGTTAGGGAGGGGTAGTGGGGTCTAGGCATGGAGGGGGCGTTTGTTTCCCCCCCCCCTTTGCAAACAAGCAGCACAGTAAATTGTTTGCCACAAACGAGGGGCCATTACGGTATGGCACGGTGCTTTGTTCGTGAGCCGTGAGGTAATTTTCTAGAGTGGGCATCCTGGTTCCAAAGCCCGTATTTACTGAGGGCAGAGAGGCATTATCCTATCGCGATATAAGGTGCCCCCACGTCTCCTCGTCCACCCAACTACCATCATCACCACCACCATTACCACTACCATCATCAATACTTCCATCACCATCATAATCACCATCAACACCGCCATCACCACTACCACCATCATATTCATCATCACCACCACCATCATCATCATCACCATCACCACTACCACCATCATATTCATCATCACCACCACCATCATCATCATCACCATCACCACTACCACCATCATATTCACCATCAACACCGCCATCACCACTACCGCCATCATATTCATCATCATCACCATCACTGCAGCCATCATCATTATCCTCATGATCATCATCATCACTACCATCACCACCATCTTTATCATTAACTCCAATATCATCATCATCATCATTATTCTGGGCTACACTACCATCTACTAACGTCTCTATTACTATCCCACTCACCATCATAATCACCATCATCACCTACGTTACCAGTATTATCCCATTCACCAGTACCATCACCATCATTACCACCACCATCATCACCTAACTCATTACCATTAGCCCAGTCATCATCATCATCATCATCATCATCATCTTCAACTCCACTGTATCCTAAGTTAGTGTAAGGAGGAAAAGAGAAGAAGGAGAAGGAGAAGGAAAAAGAAAAATTGAAGGAGGACTAAAGAGAAAATGGGAAGAAGAGAAGAATGAGGAAGAGGATTAGTAAAAGGTTGAGAAAGGGGAAGAGGAAAAATAAGAGGAGGGGGAGGAGTAGAAAGAGGAAGACGAATAGTAAAAGGAAGAGGAGGAGGGGGGGAGAGGAAGAGGAATAACAAGAGGAGGAGGAGGAGGAGGAAAAAAATGAAGAGGAGTAGTAAGAAGAGGAAGAGAAGGATAAAGATGAAGAGGAAGAGGGGGAGGAGGAGTGGGCATTAGTACTGTATGGCCAGATTCAGAGATAAGTGGCGCTGTAGGCCACATGAATCAACCCCATTTACCCAGGTTAAAATGAGGTGTTAAATTGCCCCATAACTCACCTGGAAACCCACCACCCACACTCCCCTAAACAAAAGAGAGAGAGAGAGAGAGAGAGAGGAGCTCGTGTGGTGGCGGTAGAAGTGTAGCGGGTGAGAAAATGTGTATCTTTAAATAGAGGGAGAGAAAGATAGTGTAGGGTGGGTCGGGGTGGGCGGGGGGTAGGTGGGTGGGTGGGGGTGAGATGGGTTGTGGTTAGGATTTTTATCTCTTCTATGGTTTATGGTCTGGGCTAAATGGGAAACGAAGCAGAGTATGGCTGGATGATGGAGAGATAGTGTGTGTGTGTGTGTGTGTGTGTGTGTGTGTGTGTGTGTGTGTGTGTGTGTGTGTGTGTGTGTGTGTGTGTGTGTGTGTGTGTGTGTGTGTGTGTGTGTGTGTGTGTGTGTGTGTGTCTCTCTCTCTCTCACACAATAGTGACACACGAAACACCTCTCGCCCTCATCTTAGGTAAAGCTATGCAAGCAATTAAGTTTTATTTGATGAGAAAACTCGGCCCCAGACACCTTAATGCTGCCCAGTACGTTGCATTAGTTGACAAAAGTGTTAAGTCAAAATGGATTATGTTTCCTTATATTTTACATGACTGTGAAAAAGTTTCTAGACTTATATTAACGTTAAATAAGATAATAGATGGTAGGCGTTGAAGTGTTAACCTTAGAGACACGACTGAACAAGGTCTGGGCTGAATATATTACCCCGTACCTTGCTCTCGTTATAATGTTATTACTGTGCTTCAACAACCTAGTCTCTGAGCGCGTAACAAGATTACCAATTACTTTATTCCATCAATGATTAAAAAATCACAAGAGATGTAACTGTGTATCCCCGCACCTCAACCAGTACTGTTCACTTTGGATCTAAATTTCACTGTTTTGTTCGGCAAGTAATGATAGTTTTGCCCTTATACACCCCCACTACAAGTACACCTTGAAGTTGTATCACCAACATACTCTGAACATCCGTAATACAGTATATACAGTATATATAAATAAATAAATAAATGAATAAATAAATAAATATATATATATATATATATATATATATATATATATATATATATATATATATATATATATATATATATATATATATATATATATATATATACAATACTAATACCTTGTGCCGGAACAACAGTAATGCTCTCTGAGTCGTATACACATTACCGTAATTTTGATAATGTTGTGAAGCAGAGGATAATACACGGTTCTCCGACCATTACCAAATACACAAAAAGGGATTTTCTCGTTTGACAAAAAGCATCATGGAGAGATTACGGCAATTAGACCATTATAGTGCTATTATTTTATGGCGCAAAGAATCCGTAATTGTACCTGGAATTACCCATAATGTTGATAATGCTCTTATTAATGAAGCTTATCACCCTCCTAAAACATAAGATTAAATAACTATTTTACTTGATATACAGTATATATATATATATATATATATATATATATATATATATATATATATATATATATATATATATATATATATATATATATATATATATATATGTATGTTCTGGTAAGGTATTATCATGCACCAGGGTTTATAGGCTGGAGTCACTAATCTTCGTTCTATAAATATTCTCAGTAACTGAAGATATAAGATTGCACCTGATTATTTAACTTAAGATAAAACACACAAATATAAAAAAATATCCTCAGAATCATACTAACAATTTACCTTAGCTATAAACGTTGACTTATGAGACAAGACTAAGGTAGAGGATCTTTTACAGAATATTGTGTACCTAAGTTATTGTTAATATTTTCGTAATTTATTGTAAGTCAACCAGTCATACGTCATCAGTCTCGCACTAAGACTCAACTTAGGAGCCACAGTGAATCCTAACTCAGGTTTCCGTTCGACTTCGGGTACAAAGGGAAATGTTAAAACGTTATCTAATTGAAGCTAATAACCTTTTAAAAAATGGCACGAGAGAGGGAGAGAAAAACTGCCTTGAAGTAGGATTAATAAGTGACGTAACTGTAGCCAAAATCCGTGATAAATCGACCAGAGGCGGATTTTCACGTTCATGTTGAATTCACAGGGAAAAGCAAAACTCCATTTAATTAGTAGTGATGGCTTATAAAATTCACCTCAGCCTAGACTAATAACTTTCATGATTATTGCTCATTAGAGGGCCAGCGGGATGGGGGTGGTGGGAAGGGGAGGGGGGTGTAGTCTGGGGGAGAGGGGTAGTGGGAGGAGAGGGGAGGGTAATAAGAGGTGGCGTGCATTACTGGTTTGTCCGGAATTGTTGGTCGGTTTGAGATGGTGGCGTGCGACTCATTGGTCGGGGGTGATGGTGGTGGTGGTGTGGTGACTCATTGGTCGGGGGTGAGGTGGGTGACTCATTGGTCGGGGGTGAGGTGGGTGACTCATTGGTCGGGGGGTGAGGTGGGTGACTCATTGGTCGGGGGTGAGGTGGGTTACTCATTGGTTGGGGGTGAAGAATGTTCGTGTTACAGTTAGTCTCGCACTTGGTGATCGTGGGGTGTAAGGAGGGGAGAGGACTTGTTGGGATTGACTTAAATATTGAGGTTAAGAGATATTTGTACACTAAGATGGACTCTAGTAAGAAAAGAATGAATAGATTAGGATAGACTTGATGAAAGAAAGACGATGTTTATTGAGCTAGAATGGACTTTATGATGGACTTGTTGTGGTGATGGAGGATTCTAGAAGAGAGGATAGACGTAATAGGAGAGGATAGGAGACCAGATAATGACTAAAAGTACCACAGGCTCGACAGACCATCAGTATATACATGTAAGTAATTTATGTACATTGGTATACCTTCGAGGATATTGTAATCGGTGCGTCAGTGTGTCAGTCCGCACCGAGGAGGTCAGATAATCGTAGATGATATAGTAATGTCACAGGAGAAGGAACTTTAGACAGGCTTAAGAAATCTATCTAAGGTCAAGCTCTAACGATGAAAAAAAATATTTACCGAGTCACTGATTAGCTTAGTTTAATCAAGAACTCGTGAGGTGAAGGTAATGAATATGTTGATACGCACAAACACACACACACACACACACACACACACACACACACACACACACACATAAAAATAGAAGTTATTCACCATTTGTTGCCTCTACAAACAGCTGGACAAGGACAGGGCCAGGCAGGCAGTTGACAGCCATCCCCGCCACCCCTCCGTCAAAACAAACACAGCTCAGCAGTCTCAAAGATTCATACATCAAATGTTTACTTCTAACTGAGGGGGGCGAGAGGGCAGCTCTTGGCTATGGCACCTACAGTCTTAGGGTATTTTTGACGCCATTTTACCTGCCATATTTTCTCGAGTGACTCATCAGACAGTGAGGATTAGGAAGCCCCGCTTATATCACCTGATGATTAAACAACCTAAGCTAACCTAACTTAACCTAACCTAACCCATATTTTAAGTTAGGTTAGGTTAGGTTAGTTTAGCGTTAGCGTATCAAATCATCAAATGAAATAAGCTTGGGCTCCTAATCCTCATAATATCCGACACTAACAATTACCAGTCACGAGATAATAATATAATCACAGACAAATTAATCTTAGTTTATAATACAGTCTTAGTACCATTAACACGCCATTTTAACTCTACTTTATATAAATCAGCTGAGAGGAAAATTAAAATCACCTTGTTTATACTACTCGTTGCGTTTGAGTCTCGGAGATATTTGGGCGCCATCTTGAGTGTCACCGCTTTCTTGGTCCAGCTGGTAAAATGTAATGAAAAAAATCCCGTAAGATGTTTTGAGACTGTCGACCTCATCTACTGAGTAAATAAACACGGTGTGGCAGCTACCAGGCGTGTGTCAGGGGGGAGGAGAAGGGGGAAGGTTAGGGGAGGAGGGGGAAGGTGAAAGGAGGAAGGGAGGAGGATGAAGGTGAAAGGAGGAAGGGAGGAGGATGAAGGTATGAAGAAGAGAGGGAAGGTGAAAGGAGGAGGGGGAGATAAGAGGAGAGGAGGAAGTGGAAGATGAGAGGAGGAGGGGCAGGGGGAAGGGGCAAGGGGAAGGAGGAATGAAGGACTAGAAGAGGGAGGAAGGGGAGAAGGAGGAGGAGGAAGGAGGAAGAGAAAAGGAGGGTGAGGGAGAAGATAGCGTGCGTCAGGGGGAGGATAGCATACGTCAGGGGGAAAAAGAGTGAAGTGCGTGGAGAGGGGGATGGGTAGGGGGTAAGGGAGGGGCCAATCAGCGAGGTGACGACCAAATCCTCTCTCCCCCCTCTTCTCTCACTCCTCTCTCACCCCTTTGATACCCTTTGACTATACCAGAGCTCAATTTTACTCTTCATATTGCGTGCTTTCCTGTTTTTTGGGTGTGTGTGTGTGTGTGTGTGTGTCAGTATGTGTGACTGTATGTGTGTGTGTGTGTGTGTGTGTGTGTGTGTGTGTGTGTGTGTGTGTGTGTGTGTGTGTGTGTGTGTGTGTCAGTATGTGCCTGTGTGTGTGTGTGTGTGTGTGTGTGTGTGTGTGTGTGTGTGTGTGTGTCAGTATGTGTGCCTGTATGTGTGTGTGTGTGTGTGTGTGTGTGTGTGTGTGTGTGTTTGTGTGTACATTAATACATCAATTGATCCATATTTGTAATTTAGTCTCTCTTGTTGGTATATAAATACAGTAGTCAAGATATCAGTTATTGTATTTCTGGAATTTATATTTTTACCGTGTGTTTGTTTTTGTTTGTTTTATAATATGTTTTATTATGTGTTTTATTATATGTTTTCCTGTTTGTTTTTTGTGAATGCTTTTGATATTGTATTTGGGAGAGATTTATTTTTTCATTGTTATTTCCATTAATGAATAAGTCGCTGGTAAATGAATGCAATATTTATTCTCTAATTGGAATGTATTTTGCAGTAGTAAATACATTGTTTATTTTTCACCTGTCATAATATATATATATTTTTTAATTATTCATTCGTTCAAAGATGAATGTATTAATTAATTTACTCGTGTAATTTATTTTTCATCCGTTATTTGGTGTTATTTTTTGGGGGGTACATTTTATTCTTAACTTATATATTAATTTGTTATTTTTGCGTCTGTTTGATATTTATTTTGTTATTTATGGTGATTTTTTCTTATGTTCTTATAATTATTTTTTAATTGTTATCATTGTTGTTATTATTATCATTGCTGTTGTTATTATTATTTTTTATTATTATCATAATTTGTATTATTATTATTATTATTAGTAGTAGTTCTTAGTAATAGCAGTAGCAGTAGTATTACCATTACTATTCCTATTACATTCATTACTATTACCATTACATATATATTCATTATCTTTTTGCGTAATACATTCTCTGATCAATAACGACATGCCGTCAGGTAAATACTCCGTGAAGTAGAGTTAATTAGACTAACTCACCTATCATACGTACCTCCCTTAAGACAGTGATTAAGGAAAGGGACTGAAGCGTTATGAAGCGTGGTAGAGATTTGGGACAGACAGACAGACAGACAGACAGACGGAAAGAGATATAAAAAAATTATAGATTTCTAGAGTACGAGAGAGAGTTCAAGTTAGAGAGAGAGAAAGACAGCGAGAGATAAGAACTATATATCAAGTTATAGTTAAGTGATGCTATTCGAGTCATGGTATATAACGGACGCCATCTTGTCCGCCATTTTAGTACAATAACCTCAAGTGAGTTACTTTAAATGCTGCCTTGATCTTCCAGTCAGAGGGACGATTTACTCCTACGACCTTCACAGAATACAACTATCTGGACCCAACTAATCCGTAATTCTTCTACGTAACCGGAACCTTAAGCGGACTCCCTGAATGGCTCACTGAGACTCTAACGAAAAGAAAGGAGGAGGCAAAAATGGCGTCGAAATTGCACAGAAACTCTACTGTAACCTGATCCTCGTTCTCATCTTCCTCTCTCTCGGGGGGAACTAACATAACAGTATTTTCTGAATCTTTAGTCAGCCAGACGAAGGGGAAGCTTGGCCTTTGTTGGTCCGTGGTGCGTCCAGTGGGCCCTTAGTTCTCATAGATCCCAGTTCTGATTGACCCCGGTTCTAATAGCCACAGTTTTAATAGACCTCAGTTCTAATAGACTCTAGTTTTAATAGACCCCAGTTCTAATAAATACCAGTTCTAATGGATCCCAGTTCGTATAAAGTATAGTCCTAACGAGCTGAACCTAATCTAATATAACCTAACCTGAACCTAACGTGACCCAACCTAATCTAACCTAACTTGACTTAACCTAACCTAATCTAAGCTAATCGAACCTGAATGTACGATATATATAGTTTAAGTAGAGTCTCAGTGCATTTCCGATTCCATTTTTGGATTATCTTTTTTCGGGGAGGGGGTATATATAGAACATGACGTATTCTGAACACCATTGTAATCCATGGTGAGTGAGGGGGGGGTGTGGGAAGGAGGGAGGTAGAGATGGATGGGGAGGAAGGAGGAGGTAGAGGTATAGAGGGAGGGGGGAGGGAGGAAAGGAGGTAAATAAAGTTGGAAAAGGGAAGGAGGTAAAGATGGATGGAGGGTAATAGATATATAAAGAGGGAGGAAGGTAAAGATATGGAAGATTGTGGAGTGAGGGGATGAAAGTAGTGATGGAGGTAGGGGGAGGTAGGGGGGGAAGTAGGGGAGGTAGGGGGAGGTGGGGAGAAAGATAGAGAAAGATGGGCGAGTGAAGGAATGAAAGTACTGTAGTGATGGAGGTAGGGGGGAGGTAGGGGGGGGCAGTAAAGATGGAGAAAGATGGGCGAGTGAAGGAATGAAAGTACTGTAGTAATGGAGGTAGGGGGGGAGGGTGGGATGGAGGGAGGGAGAGTTGGTGGAGAGCGGCGCACCACCACACCGACTCTGTTATTGGCTTCGGGTAATAAAAAGATAGAATAAAAGAGGCAGCGGGAATGCAATATGTGAGCGGCCTCTCGCTGTAAACAATAAAATAAAATCATCTGGAGAGGACAGTAATGCAATGGGAATATGGGAGGGCGCGGGGCTGCAAGCGCTTTCATGCAATATACACCGGAGAGCAGAGCCAAGCTGGAGAAAAATGGTGATTGACAAAGGATTGGATGAAGTTAATGATTCTCTCTCTCTCTCTCTCTCTCTCTCTCTCTCTCTCTCTCTCTCTCTCTGTAGTGGATGAAGGATACGAACCCATAAGTGAAGGAAAAAATTGACAAGGCCAGGTTGAAGGAAGATTTGATTCTCTTTGTTGAGAATAGAGTACCTGACAGGTGTGTTTCTCTACGTGTACTGACAGGTGTTGTGATATTCTAGGTTTTGTCAATCTACAGCTGCATGATGCTTCTCTTAGTAGCCTACTGGGGAGAGAAGAGGAGGGGAGAGGGATGGGGAGAAGGGAAGAAGGGGGGGAAGGGGAGGGAAGAGGGAGGGAGACGAGGAGAAGGAAGAGGGAGTAAAAGTAGTGGAAGGAATTGGGAAGAAGAGAAGGATAGGGAGGAGGAAGTGAGAAGAGCAGATGGAAGAAAAAGGAGAAAGGGGGAGGGAAGAGGAAGAAAGAGAAGGGAGGAAAGAGGGAGGAAGAAGAGCGGAAGGAAGAGGTAGGAGTAAGGAAGAGGTCCAATGAACCAGACCGTGTTGACGAGTAGTGTCCGACAATGTGATTTTCCCCATCTTTGTCCGACACTGCTATCACTGCCGCCATCTTTGTCTGACACTGCTATCACTGCCGCCATCTTTGTCCGACACTGCTATCACTGCCACCATCTTTGTCTTTTTCATCACTGCCGCCATCTTGTCCGACACTGCTATCACTGCCGCCATCTTTGTCCGACACTGCTGCCACTGCCGCCATCTTTGTCCGACACTGCTATCACTGCCGCCATCTTTGTCCGACACTGCTTGCCATCTTTGTCGACACCGCTATCACTGCCGCCATCTTTGTCCGACACTTTGCCACCATCTTTGACACCGCTATCACTGCCACTCTTTGTGACACTGCTATCACTGCCGCCATCTTTGTCTGCATCACTGCCGCCATCATTTGTCCGACACTGCTATCACTGCCACCATCTTTGTCTGACACTGTGCCGCCATCTTTGTCCACACTGCTATCACTGCCACCATCTTTGTCACGACGCCATCTTGTCCGACACTGCTATCACTGCCACCATCTTTGTCCGACACTGCTATCACTGCCGCCATCTTTGTCCGACACTGCTATCACTGCCACCATCTTTGTCTGACACTGCTATCACTGCCGCCATCTTTGTCCGACACTGCTATCACTGCCACCATCTTTGTCCGACACTGCTATCACTGCCGCCATCTTTGTCCGACACTGCTATCACTGCCGCCATCTCTGTCCGACACTGCTTTCAACACCAACAATTCATCTCCCAGTTCGTTTCTTAGTCCACACACACACACACACATACACGCACACACACACACACACACACACACACACACACACACACACACACACACACACACACACACATATTGCAAGATGGCGAAGCTGTTTATTTAAGTCCCCCAAAAGAATATACAAAGAGAGAGAGAGAGTATGATAAAGGGGGGAATATTGAGATGGAAAAGCAATGAGGCTAAGAGATGGAGTGAGAGAAAGTGATAGGGAAGGAGAGGGAGTGAGAGGGACTGAGAGGGTAGGAGAAGAAAGACAGTAATATAAACAACGAGAAGAAGGTAAGAGAGGGAGAGAGGGGGGGTGAGGGAAACAAAGAAGGAGAAATAAAGGAAAGAGGGGCGAGAAGAAGAGGTGCAAAGTGAGAGGGAAAGAAAAGAAAGATAAAGAAGAAGAAAAAGATAAGGGTGAAAATGATTGAGAGAGAAGAAGAAGAAAGAGAATGATAAAGAAGGGTAAAAAGAAGAACAACAAGAGGGTGAGAGTGAGTGAGAGGAGCAGGGAGAGCACATTACCTCGCCTGGTGCTCTTGGGAAAGATAAATTCACGATCAGTCTGACCTCCAGCCTTCTGCTGTCTTGTGTTGAAAGTTAGTGCCTCTCTCTCTCTCTCTCTCTCTCTCTCTCTCTCTCTCTCTCTCTCTCTCTGTCTGTCTGTTTATCTATCTTTTTCTATCTGTCTGTCTTTATTTTTCTATCTATGTCTTTCTGTCTGTCTGTTTGTCTATCTGTCTGTCTATCTGTCTGTCTATCTATCTATCTATCTATCTATCTATCTATCTATCTATATCTATCTATCTGTCTATCTATCTATCTGTCTATCTATCTATCTATCTATCTATCTATCTCCCATCCTTCCATATCCTTCACATCCTATAAATATCTTCTTCGGCATCCTTCCATCTCTCTCTCTTGTCCTGGCATTCAGTAGGATACTATCTTTAGATGGGGGGCAAGGAGTAAGGGGGATGAGAGGGTGTTGAGGGATAAGGAGGTAGGGGACCAGGGGTGAGGGTAGGGAGAGTAAGGGAGAGGTGAGGGTTGAAAGGGTATGGCAGGGAGGAGTGAGGGGTGAGGGAGTAAAGAGGGTAAGAGAGGGAGAGGGTGGGGGGTAAGGGAGGGGCGAGTGAGGGAGGAAGGGGGGGCACTTCTCCCACCACACTCTAGTAATGTTGTCTGCAATAAAAGGTGTCGAGGAGTCAGAGGTGGGATGGTCTCCTGGGCCATGGAAAGTCTTGAATGATGTTGAGTATACAGGCTGTATCAGGCTGTATCAGAGTATCTCAGGCTTTTTCAGGGTGTCCCAGAGTGTCTAAAAAAGTGTATACACACTTACTTGCACACTTTCACGGAGATCGCGTAAATGCTATAATTAACAAAAGCATCATTATCCTCACTTGTGGGACACCTCATGCATCAACACGTGGTGACAATGTTGTTGTTGTAATACAAGGAGTTATGCGATTTTTTGTGAGACACTTTAGCTTTAGAGTTAGACGCGAGATAGGTAAACACTGGTTTGGAAATAGAGTTTTGGATGAGTGGAACAAGTTAGCGAACTTCACCATTAACTCGAACACCCTGGATAGCTTCAAACATACAATAGGTTGGACGGATATATGAGCGATAGGGGTTGGGCGTAAACGAGGCTGCCCAGTATGGGCCAATAGGCCCGCTGCAGTTTCCTCCACTCTTATGATCATATGACTCCTTGGTGCATAAGACTCTTTGGTGCATAAAACTTCCTGGTGTATAAGAATCTTTGGTGTATAAGACTTCTTGATATATACTGTAAGACTCCATTGTGTGTAAGATTCCTTGGTAAGAAGTTCAAACACCTGCTAAAACTAATCTTCATCTCCCATCCTTTACCTTCAAAATTCTGGGATGAGAGACGCACCAGGAGGCTAATCTGAGTCTCACTTGATGACACAGTTTAGTTTAAGTCCAGGATGATGTGGAGGAGTGTGCGTGAGGCAGCCACCACCCGCCAGATTATACCACAGCTGTAACAACACCTTTACTTCTCTAGCTGCTCCTCCCCCATCTCTCACACGGTCGGGTCAGGGTGACAGGTCCGGGTGTCAGGTGAGGGTGAGGGTGACAGGTCGGGTCAGGGGAACAGGTCGGGTCAGAGTGACAGGTCCGGGTGTCAGGTGAGGGTGAGGGTGACAGGTCGGGTCAGGGGAACAGGTCGGGTCAGAGTGACAGGTCTGGTCAGGGTAACAGGTCGTGTTTAGTCAGGTCTGGATAACAGGTCGGTGAGATGGAGAAGGAGGAGGAGGAAGGGGGGGGGGGACATCGTGTATAATAAGTAAAACAAACTACAAAACAACTTACAAAATGAAAATACAAAACTATGAACTGAACGAGACTTTTCTGTAACATATATAACTCGATCCAAGGTGTAACAAAGTGTTCGTAATGCATGAAATATATTACATAAATACAAAATTACTTAAGCATACGTCCCTTTAGCTTGAGGGTGATAAGATGCGAGGTAAATTATGTTCATTAAGTAAGGTAAACTTTTCTGTAAACTAGATCCCAGAAATACAAAGGTAGACCTACAGGTAAACAGACGTGCCAGAACTCCTGCACCGAATTATCTAACGTGGTCTTAGGTTAGGTTAGTTTAGGTGATGGTGAAGAGAAGAAACGGGTTTTTCGTAATAAATGACAAATCTCAGAAAAGAGACAAAAATACGAAAGAATATTACAAAGCAAAAGATGTTAAAATTAATAATAAAAACATTTTATTTTATTTTATTTTTGTTTATTTTATTTTGTTTATTTTAGACTATTAGGTGTCAACATCACGCTAATAATCCGACAGGTGCTGGATATATATTTATTATTTATAAAAGCCTAATCGTAAAAGTCATTTATAATTAACATTAGGGCAAAAATCATATTCGTTAATACAATAAAAGTATCTGAAATATTTTATACCCGGTTAAAAACGCGTTGAACTTTTTTGTAATGTGAAAGTGTTAAAGTATTTCAACTAAAATTCCTTATAAAAGGCAAATAAAATCCCCAATATACTCCACTTATAAAAGCCCTAATACAAAAGATACATAAAAGCCCTAAAATATGACAACAAAGTATCTAAAATTATCAAAGGGGGAAAAAAATTGAACACTAACCTTAACTAAAGTAAACATAATTCTCTGGTGATGGTACAGAGGAATTTAACATTGTCTTAGTCATTAACATTAATATAAACATTGTCTTGGGTCATTAACACAGAGCCGATGATGTTAGTGTGTGTGTGTGTGTGTGTGTGTGTGTGTGTGTGTGTGTGTGTGTGTGTGTGTGTGTTTTAATTTATGCAGTCACTTTTTTCTTCCATTCCTCCCTTTTCTTCATTCTTCTCTTCCTTCTCACCTTCTTCTTCCCCCCCTTGCCTACTTTATCATTCATCTTTCCAGCTCCCATTATTAATCAGTGTCTTCGTCCCCTGAGATTCATATTAGTTCCTTATGTTTATTCTCGATTATTTGATTTCTCCCTTTCTCCTTTGTTTATCAATTCTTCTTCTTCTCCTTCCAAACTACTTCATATCCTTGTCCTTCTCTATTTCCTTCTTTCACTCCTCCTTTTCCTCCTTATTTCCTTTCTATTTCTTCTCCTCTTCCAATTTTTCTCTCCTTCCTCCTCTTCCCCCCTCCCCTTTCCTTCATATTTCTGCTAATCTTTCTTCTTCTCCTTCTCTTTTTTCTCCTTCCTTCTTCTTTCCTTCCTAATTTCTGCTCCTCTTCCTCCTCCCTTCTTCCCCGCTCCCCGCTCCTTCCTCCTCGTCCTCCAACTTCTCTCCTTCCCCTTCTTCCCTCTTCTCTTCCTCTTCTTCCTCCTTCCTACTTCTTTCCTTCTAATTTCTGCTCCTCTTTCTCTTCTTCTCCCTTCCTTCCGTCTTCTCCTCTCCTACCTCCTTCTTCAACTTCTCTCCTTCCTCAATATCATCCTTCATCATCATCTTCATCTCTTGTCTCTTCCTTATTCTTGTTTATTCCCAATCATCATTTATTTCTCCGCGTCTCATTAGCTATACCTTCCCTTTTCTTCTCCTCCGTACACCACTTACATCTTCTTCTTCATCATCTTCTCCATCTCCTCTTTCGGTCACGCCTCATTGACCTACTCTACTCTCTACCTCTCATTATTCCGTGTTTTGCCTTTTTAATTTTTATCCAATGTTCACGTCACCCCTCATCTGCTTATTCCTTGTTTCCACTTATAATTTAATTGTTCTTTGTTGCTTCCCCTTCCTTCATCCACTTACCATATTCCATCTGCGTTCATCTTCTCCTGCTACTTCTCTCTCTCTCTCTCTCTCTCTCTCTCTCTCTCTCTCTCTCTCTCTCTCTCTTCCTTTTTAATCATTCATATTTCTCCCCATTCTATTTTCTCCCTTCCTCCCTCCCCCATCGTTCTTTGCATCTTTCCCTATTATCGTATTTTTTATCTTCTTCCGTTTTATTTCTCCCCTTTTTATTTCATGTCGCCTCTTCTTGTTCATTCCTATTTTTCTTTCTTGTATCCCGCTTTTATCCCCCTTTCCCCTCTCCCCTTGTATCTTCCTTTCCCTGCTCCATGTTTTCCCGTCATCTTCTTTTCTTTATTCCCCTCTGTCTTCTTTCCTATTTCATCTTTCTTCTTCACTTTCTTTCTCTATGTCTTCTTCTCTGTTCCATTAACCTCCTTTTTTTTTTCACACCGTCCCAGAAGGCCTTCTAAATGGGGTCCTATCCTAACCATTAGCAACGGGTCAATTAGGAACAGGTTCCATCATCACACCTGGTTCTCTTAATAATTACATCTGGTTCTCTTAATAATTACACCTGGTTCTCTTATTAATTACTTCTGGTTTCCTTTTTAATTACTTCTGGTTCTCTTATTAATTACACATGGTTCTCTTATTAACTACACCTGGTTCAGTTATTTTAACTCACCCACCTGTAATTAGTGAACTTTTTGCCGTCCTTAGCAACCGTGATAATAAACTGAAACTTGATTGGTTGCTGGTTGCCAGGTAAGTAGTGACGTCATATAATAAAATTCACGGATATTTGTTTTCTTTAGTATTTAGTATTATATCCTTCGTCTTTCCTCCCCTTTATTCCATCTCTCTTCATTCTTCATTCATTCTTCCTTCATTATTCCCCTTTATTACTTCCCTCTCATCTCCCTTAAATCCTCAAATATCAGCTGTGAGTTGTTTATTTTTTCTCAGATAAATAGTTTATATTTTTATCTTATATGTTTTCACTCTCTCTTCTTCCTTTCTTCCTTGAATCTCTCCTCTCTCATTTATTTCCTCATTTCTTCCTTTCTTCCTTAATTCCTCCTTCAATCATTCTTTCTTCTTCCCTTCCCTCTTCCTACCCCCTTCTTCTCCCCTCCCCTTCCATTCCTCCTGCTATCAAGTCTCTCCATCTTACACCCTTCTTCCTTCTTTCATACCTTCCTTTCTCCTTCCTACCTTCCTTAATTCCTCCCTTTCTCATTCTTTCTTCCATCCCTCCTTTTTTTCCTACCTCCTTTTTTCCACCCTCATTCCTCCTTTTAGTCTCTCCATCCCTCCTCTCTCTTCTTTCTCCTTCCTTTTCTCCTGTCTCCCTTTCTCCTCCTTCATTTATCTCTCTAATCCGTCTCTTCCTTCCTTCCTTTCTTCTTTCCTTCCTTCCTTCCTCTCCACTGTGTCTCAGACGGTAGTTAAGGTCAACAGTCATGGCGTTTCCGTCTTGATCATGTCTGTGTGGGGGGAGGGTAATAGGGAGGAGAGAAAGTAGTGGAGAAAGAGAGATGGAAGGAGGATTTCGGTGAGGATGAGGGTTAAATGAAGGAAGAGGAAGGAGAGAGAGAAAGAGAGAGAGAGAGAGAGAGAGATGGTGGAGAATAGAGTGAGAGAGAAATAGGGTGAGAGATAAGAGTTAGATATGGTTGTGATGAACAGTAAGTAGCGGTGAGAGTAGTTGAGGAGAGGGAAAGGAAAGGGAGAGGAAGAGGAATAGGGAGAAGTAGTTTGGGAGAGAGGAAAGGGAGAGGGAGAGGAAGAGGAATAGAAAAATGGCTAGCGGGAGTGAGATGAAGAGGGAGCGAGCAAAGGGAGAGGAAAAAAGGGAGGAAAAGGTAAATAGAAATAGGCTAGGGAGAGTGAGAGGGAAAGAAAGAGATAGAAGGAGTGTGAAAGTCGGGGAAAAATGAGAGTGAGGGCAACAAAGAGTGTAAGAGAAAGAGGATAAGTGGTAAAGTTAAAGAGAGAAGAAGAATAAGAAAGAACAGGAGAGGAAAAATGAAAGGAAAGTCAGAGAACAATGGAGAGAGAGAGAGAGAGAGAGAGAGAGAGAGAGATAAAGTTGAAAGCAAAAAGAAACTTCATAAATAGGAAACTAACACCATAATAGACTAATCTCTCTCTCTCTCTCTCTCTCTCTCTCTCTCTCACACACACACACACATCATACAAAGTAGACAATATTACCCATTGGCCAGAAAGAACGCATTCGGCCTCAACACTCGACCAAAGATGAGCGTTTCGGCCTCATTCGACCAAAAACAAAGCAAACGCCTCAACCTTGCTGGCCATTGTGGTGGTCGAGGAGGAAGAGGAGGGGGAAGAGGGGGAGGTCGAGAGGGTTTTCAAGGCAAGATGGTGGTCGAGGGAGAGGTTGACAGGAAGTGTTGGTCGAGTGGGAGTTCAAAGGGTAAGGGGGTGATGGAGGATGCAGTGTTCGAGAGATAATGGGAGGGGTCGAGGGTGAGGTGGTGGTGGAGGGGGAGGTGGTGGTCGAGGGGGAGGTGGTGGTGGAGAAAGGTGGTGGTGGAGGGGGTGGTGGTCGAGGGGGAGGTGGTGGTGGAGGGGAGGTCTAGGTGGTTGAAAGGGGGAGGAGGGAGGAGGTTCAGCGGCCAATAGTCGATCTGGAGACCAAGTTGGCGGACTTGTATTTCCTCGTGGGAAATACATATTTCCGGCGTGGAAATAAATGGACGGGAAGACGCCAAAAGTATCGGCGGCCCAAAAACCTTGACGTCCTCAGCCTGGCACACGTCATATGTTAGGTGAGGGCAGGGGAGGTCAGGGGAGGCCACGAGAGGCCACGGGAGGTCAGGGGAGGCCACGAGAGGTCAGGGGAGGCCACGAGAGGTTATGTAAGCTCAGTGGAGGCCAGGTGAAGGTAATATAAGGCCGGGGGAAGACAGGAGGCCAGGGGAATGATAGGGGAGGTCAAAGGAAGGTTGGTGAGGGGAAGGGGACAGTTAATCCCCCACACTGTTGTTAATCCCCCACACTGTTGTTAATCCCCCACACTGTTGTTAATCCCCCACACTGTTGTTAATCCCCACACTGTTGTTAATCCCCCACACTGTTGTTAATCTCACACTGTTGTTAATCCCCCACACTGTTGTTAATCTCCCACACTGTTGTTGTTAATCCCCCACACTTGTTAATCCCCCACACTGTTGTTAATCCCCCCACACTGTTATCTCCACACTGTTGTTAATCCCCACACTGTTGTTAATCTCCCACACTGTTGTTAATCTCCACACTGTTGTTAATCCCCCACACTGTTGTTAATCCCCCACACTGTTGTTAATCCCCCACACTGTTGTTAATCCCCCACACTGTTGTTAATCCCCACACTGTTGTTAATCTCCCACACTGTTGTTAATCCCCCACACTGTTGTTAATCCCCACACTGTTGTTAATCCCCCACACTGTTGTTAATCCCCACACTGTTAATCCCCCCACACTGTTGTTAATCCCCACTGTTGTTAATCCCCCACACTGTTATTAATCCCCCACACTGTTGTTAATCCCCCACACTGTTGTTAATCCCCCACACCATTGTTAATCCCTCACACGGTTCTTAATCTCCCACACTGTTGTTAATCCCCCACACTGTTGTTAATCTCCACACTGTTGTTAATCCCCACACTGTTACCCCACACTGTTATTAATCCCCACACTGTTGTTAATCCCCCACACTGTTAATCCCCCACACTGTTAAATCCCCCACACTGTTGTTAATCCCCCACACTGTTGTTAATCCCTCACACTGTTGTTCCCCCACACTTTCTTAATCTCCCACACTGTTGTTAATCCCCCACACTGTTGTTAATCCCCCACACTGTTGTTAATCCCCCTCGCCGTATTAACTAGCACTGTGGAGCCACTCGGCCATTTTTTTCCGCCCACAACAGCCCATAAAACGAGACCCACAAATTAAAAGTAAGCGAGCTCTTTTTTTCTCTTCTTTTTAATTTCGCGTGGTGTGTGGTGAGGGCCCTTCTCGTGCTCCTCTCTCTCTCTCTCTCTCTCTCTCTCTCTCTCTCTCTCTCTCTCTCTCTCTCTCTCTCTCTCTCTCTCTCTCTCTCCCCATCCATCTATCTATCTATCACCTTGACAACTCCTTTCCCACACTTCACTTTTTCCTCTTCCCATACATTCCGTTTTCCCCTTCTTTCCTTTTTTCTTACTTATCCTTTCCTCTTCCTTCTCTTATCCTTTCCTCACTGCACTTCATAATCCTTCTCCTCTTAACCTCCCCTCAACCCCTCTCCCCTCTTTCCCCCTTCACCTATCTCTCCCCAACCCCTCACCTCTTTTTCCCGTTCACCTTTCTAGCCCCCCTCACCCCTCTCCCCTAAACCTCTCCGTCACCTCCCCCTCATCCCTTTCTCATCCACGTCCCCCTCATCTTTCTCTACCACCTACTCCTCACCCTTCTCTCCTCCACTCCCCTCACCCCTCACTCATGGCCCCAGAGGGAAGCTTCATAAACGAGGCAGTTCTAGGCCTGGGTGTGAAGAGAGAGAGAGAGAGAGAGAGAGAGAGAGAGAGAGAAGGATTATAGCCACAGTACTCCTTAAAAAAACAAGACTGTTATATATTTCAGAGCGGCGAGAGTAGTGTATGCAAAATAGTAGCTGGGCCTAAAAGTGTTGTTTTATGCTACATTATAATACTTCATACTACACTACACTATATTACACTACACTACACCATATTACATTACACTGTATTACATTACACTATATTACACTACACTACACCATATTACATTACACTGTATTACATTACACTATATTACACTACACTCCACCATATTACATTACACTGTATTACATTACACTATATTACACTACACTACACCATATTACACTCCACCATATTACAGTACACTACACTACACTATAGTCTGTTCACTTAACCTTCCAACTGAGGCCTAGGGTCAGTTTGTAGCGAGGCAGCTGATTGGCTGGCAGACTTAAGAATATTAACTATGTACACCTGATCTGTTATACGTAGAGAAACATTTTTACAAACAACTAATCCGCTGTACATAAACAAGCACCTCTGCAAATAACTGATCCATACATAAACAAACACATCTGTAAACACCTGGTCCACTGTACGTGAACAAGCAGCTGATCCGCCATATTAAAACGCTTTTAAAAACATCCGACTTACGTAATCAACTTATCAACTCTACCTCATCACCCTTTAACAGGTCGACCTCCCCTTCCCTTCCCCTACTGTCCCCTCCCCTGCCTTTCCTCCCCTCCCCTGCCTCCCCTCCCCTCCTCTCCCTTGCTCTCGCTCCCTCCCCCCTACCATACCATTCCCGGCCCTTCCCTCCCCTCTCCTTCCCCTACCCATCCCTTCCCTTCCCTTGCTTCCCATCTCACCTCCCCTACCTTTTTCTCATCCCCTGCCTTCCCTTACCCCTTCCCCTCCCTCCCTTACCTTTCATCCCCCTCTCCCCCCCCCCTCCCCAAACTTGGAGCTAATCGTTGGGACAAAAAACGAGTCATCAATTTATCTGTGTAAGTAACGTGTATGAGATTATCAGTCAATTTAGCTTGATAAATAATGTATACTGAAGCGTTTGTCGTTAATGCTGGACGGGAGGTATTTTTGTTGGCATTGTTGTTGTTTGTTGTTGTTGTCAGAGAGAATGTAATCGGAAATTAGGAAGTGGGAGTATTTTGTCGTGTGTTTTTTTTAGGCTGAGGATTGTTTTTCGTGTGTGTGTGTGTGTGTGTGTGTGTGTGTGTGTGTGTGTGTCTGTGTGTGTGTGTGTGTCTGTGTCTGTGTCTGTGTCTGTGTGTGTGTGTGTGTGTGTGTGTCTGTGTGTGTGTGTCTGTTGTGTGTGTGTGTGATCAAGGAGTGTATCATTAATGTATATGAATTAGAACATAGTTTTTCTCAAATGTAAATAAACTCGGTTGCTTTTATTATAAATATAACAAGAATTTGGAGTAATTTGGCCAGTAAGTATTTAGCATTTAATAAAAAGTCGGGTCAGGAATTTTGAAAATGAAAAAAAAAAGGAATCAAAATTTTGTGGTGGTTCAAATTCATGAATTCTGAAACACGTGAATAATTTTGCAAACAAACGAATAAAACTTTAAAGCCTTGAGGACCACAGGACAACAAATTTGCCTCCAAAAATACATATAGTTAGAATTTAGTTTTTCAGTTCTGAGTCACTTTAAAAAAATATACAAAAGATGTTATTGGGATTTATTTATCGTGTATAAAACTATGAAATTTTTGTGTAATTATTGATCGTATTTGAAACCGTTTAAACTACTGAACATTTTGAACCTAAAATTTCGGAATTATGATCACAATTATACGATAATATTTAAAAAAAAATGTTTTTCCGGCGTTAGAAATTTAAAACAGTTGTAGAAAATCTCCCACAAGAAATTAAAACTTGAAAGAAAAAATTATTATCATGGAAGTTAAATCCACTGAGGAAAAAATACAGGTAAATGATTTTGATTTTTGTAAAGACAAACTTGTGAACGACTCTTATATATCCAGGTGTAATAATATACATTTTAGGCGTATGCTTTTTCGCCTTCTTCTTCGTCTTCTTCTTCTTCAGGTGGGTCTTATTAATCCAAAGTTTGTTGAAGTGTCTCCTCTCTCTCTCTCTCTCTCTCTCTCTCTCTCTCTCTCTCTCTCTCTCGCTCGCTCGCTTGGTTCTTCCTTCTTCTCTTCTCCACAGTTATTGTTGCGTTTCAACTTTTCTTTATTCCCACTTCTCTCATGGTTCGTCTTCCTCAATTTAATTCATTAAGCCTAACCTAACGTAACCTCGCCTAACCTAACACTAAAAACGTAACTTCAGGAAATTTCGACTCTAAGGTAACGTAGATCTAGAAACAGCCGCCACTCTCTGATTGACCAAGGAAAATGACCCGGTGTATCAAGCAATAGCCCAGGAAGATCGGACAACCTGCCAACTGCACTGGTATACCATTACCCCGGCACGGTATTCTAGGCGCAAAATATCCCGGTCTTCAAATAATGCTGGATAGGTGGAGAGAGATGCCGCCTCGCACACACACACACCACACACACACACACCACCTCTCCTTACTGCTATTGTCCACCAAATTATTTAGTGAAGCGCCTTACAAAAGTGTTCCAAGATGGTCGGCTGGGAGGAGGTGAGGAGGGTGGGAGAGGAAGAGTGTCGCGTGTATGGGGACAGTTTGTGGATCATGGGGAAGTAGATGGTAATGGGGGGTGACTGGGGTGGGAAGATGAGGTGGGGAATGGCAGAGGAGAGGAGGAGGAATAACTTTATGTCTTTGTGTGTGTGTGTGTGTGTGTATGTGTGTGTGTATTTTGTGCACCTCTGTATAGGCACTGGGTGGTGATACAAGTGGCAGGAATAATAGTAGTAGTAGTAGAATTTGTGTATTAGAATAGTTAAGTTATAAAATGTGTGGAAAATGTATGGCTATAAAGAGAGGTTGGAGGCCAATAAAAAAAAGTATAAGTAGAAGTGAAACTAGTAGTAATAGTACGAGTAGTATTAGTAGTTGTAGTAGTAGACAGCACCTTGTAAATTCCTCTTTCCCCATCACACACACACACACGCACCCCTACCCTCATTTACATATCATTCCCTATACAGTTTTCAGTGTGGTAAAAAACTACGTCCCGCCCGCCAACCAACCACCTACGAGGAGGAGGAAGAGAGAGACAACAACACACACAGAAACCGGGAATATTTGACTTTTAGAAAATCTGCAATGGTGGTCCAATCTATTCTGACGGTCCCTCAGTTTTAAGTGAAAATACTTTAGTAGCCCATAAAACCCAGGAGAGGGGTGATGAGGGGGTTAGAGGAGAGAGAGAGAGAGAGAGAGGAGGGTTATGTTAGACTCGCACGTCAGATTTGGGTGTTGGCGAAGAATATGTTACACTGCCCTTACCCATGTCATCATCGTCCACTTCCTTCTGCTGCTGCTCCTCCCCCCCCCCTTCTCCTCCTTATCTTCTTCCTGCTGCTCCCCTCTTCGTCCTCTTCATCTTCCTGCCCCTTCTCCTTCCACGGTATTTTCTTCCCTCCTTGATACTAGAGTCGTGAGGCTGTTGTTCTAAGCACTCGATGATGGTTTTGTATACACTGATATCTGTACATTGTGTGTGTGTGTGTGTGTGTGTGCACCACCATCTTCTCAACCCCTCGTCCACACCATTGTCGTGTACAAAGACGTCTGGTGGAGCCTTTGTCATGTGGTAGTACTGCACAACTACTACCATAAATCTTGACCTACGGGTGTTGAGACGACACATGCTAATCCAGTGGTGGCAGACAGCTCCCCCCACACACTCACACACACGTCTTGCATAATGATGTAGTGGGACGGGAGTGTTGACACACAGTTGACTCTTTCACAACAGTTGACATATTAGATACGCGGCTCCTCCTTCCTGTTTGTTTATTACTTGTAGAATAATTTTGTATGTTAGATATATAGATCTCATTATTTTTTCTAATCTTCTTTTGTAGTAGCGTTTTTCTTATATAACTTCTAACAATTCAAAATATCCATCCTGCTTCAAGTATCTTCAATCTTTGTCAAGGGGGGACGCCTCGCTGAATAGATCTGACAGTGAAACTTGTCACATCTCTCGCTGCGTCATTTGATAAGAAAAGAAGTCTGGCCATTTTGAGATTTGATTTATGTAAGATTTTTTATTTTTACATTTTTCACTTTCACAATTGTCATAGTTACATATACAGCTTTGCATCAATTATTCTTATATACTAAATATTCCCTCTGAGTATCAATAATTTTGTTTTTTAGAATTATTCATCAGTTAATACATTACCTATCAACCCAAATGAAAGGTAGAATAATATTGCCAATTTTAACGCTCAGATTAATTAAAAGTTTAAATTGTACGTATTGTTATAGTCGAGGAGTTTGTCATCGTGGTATAGCAGAGGCGTAAGGTGCTGGTCGATAATGTAAAGGAATGGTATTATCTTTTTTTTTTGGCAATGTGTCGATGGTGTTTGGTTCGGTACGTGGATGTTGTCGACCGTGAGCTGATAGTGTACAGAACCCCACGAGGACCTGAGATAATGTGTGATGGTGTTAGTAAGAGCCGCCGTATCTTTGTTGATGAAGAGGATAGCTGAAGATATATGTGTGTGTTGGGGAAGTAAATGGATGAATGAAGGAAGTAAATGAAAGAAGAAGGAAGGGTAGACCGGTGACTTGGTGTTGTTGGGGAAGTAAATGGGTGAATGAAGGAAGTAAATGAAAGAAGAAGGAAGGTTAGACCGGTGACTTGGTGTTGTTGGGGAAGTAAATGGGTGAATGAAGGAAATAAATGAAAGAAGAAGGAAGGGTAGACCGGTGACTTGGTGTTGTTGGGGAAGTAAATGGGTGAATGAAGGAAGTAAATGAAAGAAGAAGGAAGGGTAGAGCAGTGACCTGGTGTTGTTGGGGGAAGTAAATGGGTGAATGGGAAACAAATGAAAGAAGAAGGAAGGTAGAGCGGTGACTTGGTGTTGTTGGGGAAGTAAATGGGTGAATGAAGGAAGTAAATGAAATGAGAAGGAAGGAAGACCGGTGACTTTGTTGTTGAAGTAATGTTGATAAGGAAGTAAATGCAAGAAGAAGGAAGGGTAGACCGGTGACTTGGTGTTGTTGGGGAAGTAAATGGGTGAATGAAGGAAGTAAATGAAAGAAGAAGGAAGGGTAGACCGGTGACCTGATTTTAGGGAGGCAGAAAGTAAAACTCACGATATTTAGGATGGAGAGCTCCTGGTATCCCCTACCCCCACCTTCGTCTCCCCATAAGTCCATACGGTAGTACTCCCTCACTGCCCACTGCCTATATCCGAATAAATATACAGAATTATGGAGTCAATGGCGGGCGTGTTGCCAAAGCGTCGGGAACTGAGATATAAATTTCAGCTATAAGGCAAAAAAAAGAAAGAAAAAAAAACACGAAAAGACTATAAAGAATATGTATGTAAAATTCGGATACTAAATTTTCTTGTATTTTATATATCAATCCTCAAACGTCAAAGCTAAACTCAGAAGTTAACTAGAAACTTAACCAATGTGAGAAGAAAGTAATAAAATGGAGGTAACGGTGATCTACTTTTGTTGTGTTGTTGTAGTGAACAGTAAGACATTTGTGTGTGTCAAGTGTAGTGACTGTCTGGCCAGGTAGGAGAGAGAAGCGTCAACTGGTACTGTATGTGTGTGTGTGTGTGTGTCTGGACCTGTCGAGAACCTCTGCTGATGTGCCTAAATTTAAAGCTGTTATTATTATTATTATTATTATTATTATTATTGTTATTATTATTATTACACGGTTCTTCAGTGGACAGACCGACAAGAACAGCACTATACAGTATGCCATTTTTGGACTGGCGATGGGCCATAGAGGAGCGTTTGGAGGCGTCAGTGTGGGTAGCTTGGAATGGCCCCGGGGGGGTGACGGTTGGTGGCTGGGTGGCAGGGCGGGAGGGAAGCCGGGGGGGGGGGGTGTAGTCAAAACAGCGGGAATTAAGTTTTGATAACGAGGGTCACAAGTGTGGGAGGGAGGCAGCCTCGCTCATCACCATTAATTACACCACCACACAATTAAGGCCACCTCGTTAAAGTTGGAGCACTATGGTGTGGTGGAAGTGGTGGTGGTTGTAGTGATGATAGGGGTAGTGGTTGTAGTGGTGGCAGGGGTGGTGGTGGTAAGGGTGGAGGTGGTTGTACTGGTGGTGGTGGTAGGAGTGGTGGTGGTAGGGATGGTGGTGGTGGTTGTACTGGTGGTAGGGGTGGTGGTGGTGATGGATGTGATGGTGGTGGTGATAGGAATGGTATTGGTGTTGGTGGTGATGGTGGTGGTAGTGGTGGTGGAGATGGTGGTGACGGTGTTGCCAATTACTACTACTACTACTACTATATATACTGTATACTGTATATGTGATATATGGTATATGGTATATATGTGTGTGTGTGTGTGTGTGTGTGTGTGTGTGATGGCAACACTGTTTTCTTTCTATGACGGTTAATGAAATATTTGTCCCTTGTTGGTAACACTGAATTCTCTTTCTGATGCTGAAAGAGTTTTTTTCCTTTTTGGCAACTGTGTAGCCGCTCATGAGTTGGCCTTCCTTCTCTAACCAGTGTCCGGGGTAGTTGGTACTCATGTAACTCCCTACAAATTGGTTGCCCTGCCATCTCTTTAAATAGCGTTAGGAGAGTTGGTAGACCAGAATCTCCCCATAGGCTGACAACACTGATATTATTCACACAACCAAATGATAGGTTGGTATCCCTGGAACTGGTTAGAGATCAGCTTCCCTCTCCTTCCCTGAATAACTATTAAGCTGTTGGCACCCCTCGGTCGCCCATATACTAAGAAGTTTTCCACCTCTTCATATAGTTTGTAAGAAGCATCGGTACTTTTGATCCTCTTCCAAACAGCCAGATTTGTTGGTATTCCTGTTTTTTTCTAGAGGTTGGAGGTCCTGTCTTGCTCCATGTGTCAGAGAATTGTTGATACTCCCTGTCGGCCGTATTCCTAGTCATTACGACGATAATGACGATCACCATCATCATCACAATGCATCGTGTGTCGGGATGCAACCACCCGACGCTCAGTACCATATTACTAGTCACTTACATGAGCCTTTAACTAGGAATATAGCGTGTGTAAACACAACACTTCGTTTCGTATGGCAGCACAAACGTTTCCCACGCGCGTTTGCCAAATGCATTATTTCACATAATTAGAAAGACGGTTTAGAGAGATATTTAGTTGTTATGTTATACCGGCACAAAAATATATTGAAAAATATCTTCTTCTTTTTTCAAATTGAACTTTAGTATCTGTTCTAAACAAATTACAGACAATTTTTTCATCTGTGTACTTGGCAAAAATGTTTGCGCACGTGTTATCAAACATGGAGAGGAGAGAACGTTCTGCAGCCCTGTCAGTAACCCTGCACATAGCACTTTTGCGCCTTATCGAGCAAAGGCCAGTCGTCGAGGACAGGTCTACTAGTACTGTAACACAATAAATGACAGCAAAAGAAAGGCCTAGGATGAAATTACTGCCTCATTAAACGCCAGCAACCAAGATCAACTCCCTCTTACAGCCAAGCACCTCAAGAGGAGCTCCAACATAAAAAGGAGTAAGTATATGCTTATTTCTAAGTTTAGTATTTAAAAATAAGGATTTTTGCCATTAGGTTACTAAATTGAGTAGGATTACAGTATTTAAGTGACGGGTCATGTGAGGAGTCATGTGAGTTAAAGTTAGGTTAGGTTAAAATAAAGTTAGGTTAAGTTAAAAATAGGTTAGGTTAAAATAGGTTAAGTTAGGTAAGGATAGGTTATTTTAAGTTAAAGTTAGGTTATTTCCATGTTTTGTGCCAGTTATTCACTGGCATTGGGGAGCAATTATCCTAGAACCAATCTATACAGCATATAAATCTATATGAAACAGATATTATTCTGCAGAGTTAGTGTACTTTCCATTAGTTGCCTGGCAATACACACTTAGCAAGCCAAATTATTCTGGCAAGATAGCTTCAAACAGGTCTATGCTCAGTTTCTGAAGGGTCACCTCCAAAAACTTATCAGAAGCACGAGTCCTTTTTACCAGCATATCATAGTAAATTTTAATGCAGATATGACTGTAGCCTAGTACTGTATAAAGCATTTATATTATTCTGTTTCTTTCAGAACTAAAACCAGAGATATAGGAGAGCGGGTGGTGGTCCTCCAGAAAAACTATCATTAGCTTCAGAAGAAATCGCCACCCAGTGCTCGTGTCATGCGGAAGACTTCTGCAAGTGTACCTGAACTTCCTCACTCCCATGATCCTCTTGTTTTGCCTGTTCCAACACCAGGGCTATCAACTGTGTCTTCTGCACCATCTACTTCTGTTTTTCGACTTCTAATTTCACCCTCTGTTCCTGCCTCACCAGTCATTGTGAGAAAAGACAAGGGGAGTTCCACAAATATAAATTGTACACAATGAAAAGAGAGCATGAGGAGGAACTGAAAGTGAAGGCCATAATATCAGCACATACACTCAAAGAAAGATAAAGTGAAACTGTAATTAGAGTGATTGAAAAGACGCTTGAAAAAATTAATAAATCTTTTGAATTGTTAGATACATGTTTAAGGAAAGCATCAACTGCATATGATGCCATGGCTAAAACTTATGAATGATGGTTGAGTAATAACATACAGTCATATGCAATGTTTATGATTTTACTCTATACAGGGGTACTGTGATATATCGTAAAGTGGCATCTAGATTATAAATTTATTTTCTTATGTCTTACACCTTAAAATAATTTTATTTAAAGGAAATAAATCTACATTTCTTTATTTTGCCATTGTTTACAATTGCTGTCTTAAGTATGGCAGCTAAGATTTTTTTTTTTTTATGATATACAGGTATGCTGTGATTTTCAATAATTGCAATTCTTTTTACTGTGCTATAGACTAAAGTTCTTTTTTTTGGGGGGGGGGTAGATTTATAATACAAGTTGTTATATGCAAAGTAATGGATATAGGAGATTTTTAGTTTATTAATTTTTATGCATTCATATATAATTTAATTTAAGAGAAAATTTGTCTCCGCATTTCTATTTTGTGCAAATATTGTACAAAGTATGGCAGTTCAGATTTTTTTTATGTATATCTATAATATAAGCTGTGATATTAATGAAATGCAGAGTCCTGTATAGAAAAAATAATTTTTATTTTCTTAATTTTTGCACGTTTAGAAAAAATAAATCTATATTTCTTTCCTTTGGTTTTCTTCATATTACCTCACAGGTGAATTATCATACATATTGAGGTAAGCTTCCTTATTAAAGACCTCAATGAAGTAAAAATTAGACAATTTAAGGCAACATAATTTAAGAATGAATGAAAAGGCTTTAATAAAGAAATAATATAGAACCACTGTTTTATTAAAATTTAATGACTTGAATCGTTCACCACTTAAAGTAATGTATGGAACATAGTAGTTACCTAACTAACTAAAGCCGTATTACTTCTTAATGCATGTCTTCTATGTCCAGTGGAAGTCCAGAAATCAAAGTAATATTATGTTGAACTGCACATGCAATTATAATATTTTTGGTAGTAGACAGCTTTGCTCTTACATGTTGCAAGACAGCAAATCTCCTCTTCCACACTCCAAATGTCCTTTCAATTGTAGTTCTTGTTTTAATATGAGATCTGTTATATTTCCTCTGCCTTTCATTAGCTGGATTATGGATTGGAGTGAGTAAGTATGGACGCAACGCATATCCACTATAACCAAGGAGAAAGCCTCGATAACCACCGGCCTGCAGACTGTCACAAAGTCTTGACGTTGTGAATATGCGGGAGATGATGTCTGATTTTTGTAAGCAGCTCCCTGGTGCTGTCCTTAGATGTTCTGTAGCACTGAATAAATTCCTTTTCATTATAATACTGAAAAGGATCTCGTCTTATATTAAATCGTCGCTTCCTCATATCATCAACTTGACTAAACATACCTTATTTCTTCGATGTCATCAAGGTGTTGTCTGTAGGTCTGCATGCTGTAAAATCAGAACATTATCATTTTATTTATAATTTCTTAATTTAAATTTTTTAATAAAATTTGTTTCTAGGACAACTGCCCCCTTGAAAATTGCCCCACATTACCAGTGAATAACTGGCACAAAATATGGATCTAACCTATCTTTAACTTAAAAAAAAATAATAACCTAACTTAACTTAACCTAACTTAACCTAACCTCACTTTAACTTAATCTAATCGAATTTAAACTTCACCTAACTTAACATAACCTAACCTAACAAAATATTAAATATGACTGATCCACAATTTTTTCAATTAAACAATGTTTTTTATAGAAATCTGTAAGTGTTGCCGATTGAATACCATCATACAGATGGCAAAGTTAAAACTGATCTCTCATGTCAGTGCAGTGGGGGCCCCTGCCTTGCATTGTACACACACTTCAAATTGCATAGAAACTTCTTAAGAGCCAAACTACGTCAAGTTGATCAATTGTGCATCCAACAGGCTTTTTTTGTGACAACCAAGTTTAGTTAATTGTCACTCCCAAACTGTCTACTGTGCTGTGTGGTTTTCTGATATTGTTTAGAATATAGCTAAAAAATGTAGTTATACTTAGATGAATGAAAATATCATTTGTAAAAATTAAAAGTAAATAGTTTTTTTTTAACCAAAGAGTGCAGTGTTGAGTGTATTATTAAAACTGTGATGTAGCCGAGTATTGCAGAATTTTAGAGCAAATTATTTGTATTGATAGTAAGCTGTACTTATTCTTTATTTTATTAGTGACAGTAAATATTTAAGTTAAAGAATAAAGAAAATAAAATCTTCTACTTACTTATTTCGGCATATTTCTGCCTGACACACAAGACACTGTAGATCGTACCCCATAGCTAATATCTTGTTGAAAATAAATATCAACGTTTATACTAAACTATATTACTGGGCCCAAAACTGTGATATTTTCCTTGCTAACTCAAGATAGAGTGAGCTCACTTGGCTTGCCCCATTCCGGAAAAAATAAGTGTATTTTGTGTTTCAGATGGTTGAAATTTTATTACTACTACGACAAAAATATTGTATGAATGAATAAAGATAAGAAACATACCTTAAATGATAACAGAAGTAATTGTTAATTGAAGATGAGGCTCACAGCACAGACAGCAGTCGTCATCGAAGTCGGAGCTGTGATGTCAACATTCCAATAATGTTTCAAGTTCATAACAGTGTTGTGAAAGTTCATTTATCCGTATTAACACTTCTTTTAATTGTTCTTATCAAAAAAAATAATATAATTCGACGTAGACATCTGTAATATAAAGTACTGGAAGAACTTTCATAAAATATAATGATGATTATTATTTGTCGTAAGGCAGCTATCGGGTGGGGGTAGCCACCCGATGTTGTTTCCAACATTTCAGGGATATGCGTACGGTTCCCTTCCGATACCTCGTTTATCGGGATGACTATTAATAGACCAGCACGAACACTATCAATTGGCATTGTGCTTCGTAATGACTATCAATCCGGCCCTTACACCGAAGTAAGAATGTTGGAGGTGTTGGTTATTCTGGTACTCACAATAGGTTGGTAGTCCTGGTACTCTCCTTGGGTTGGCAGCCCTGCTCCCTTCCACAACAAACAACCTGTGGCAGCAAAGAGTAAATTAATCCTCTTTCCTTTTTCTGCTCCTGCACCATATAAAATATTACCTTTTGGAGGTGGCGGTGGATGTAGACGTCACTGGGTGGAAGGGGATATGGCTAGAGGAGGGGAGGGGAGGGGAGGAAGCCATGGGGAAGGGGATGGGGCCGGAATAGAGAGGGGGAAGTTGGGAGTGGGAGTGACCGGGTGGGGGGAGACGGAAGTGGTCGGGAGCCGGAGGAGAAGGAGGTGCTTCAGGATTTGGTGTGGTATGTGGAAGGGATGGAAGGGGGATATGGGTGAGTTTGGTGGCTTGGTGTATGAGAGGGCATGGGGGTCAGTTATAGTTTTTCACCAGGTGGGGGAGTGACGACGGGGAGGGGGGGAGGTGCCAGTCAGAATTTATAGTTGGGAGGAGGAGGGAGTGCCGGCCAGGTGAGGGGTGCCAGTCAGAGCTGGGACAGGTGGTGAGGGAGGTCGTATAAACACACTCATTTATCATTGTACAGATGCATCCACTATTTATTGTGACTTGTAACTAATCGGTCACCATTGGTACCTGTACTCTATCTTAGCTATTGTCTAGACAGACTTTAAAAGAATACGAAAAAATCCTTCTTAGTTAAGTGTAAGAGCAGAGATTTCGTGAATATTGAACAGGTATAATCTTTCTGTCTCTGAATCTCTGCGACTCTGCCCAGGTGTGCACAGGTAGTCAATCGCCATTGTCTGCCAACAGTGGGTAATTCCTGGCGGTATCTCGGCTGTGTCGGTCTCTTGCAGACGCCAAAATACTGCGTGAAACTTGAAGCCAGCAACTTGTCGCTCCTGTTGGCTACCAATGTTTTGCCGCTCACAATGGCCCACGGAAGTTGTAAACATTGGTTACGTGACGTCACTCGCAAAGAGACTACGGTGCCCATGGTATTCGTGCTTAAGTCATAAATTCGGTGTTGGCATGCCGGCGTGTGTCACGAGAAACAAAGTAAACATTGCGAGTTTCTTTGTTAGAGGATTTAAAATGCATGTTTTGGTATCCACAACTTCAGTGACATACCTCCTCCGTGTTCTACAAAGGTCGCGGAGAAGGTAGGTTGGTCATGTAAAGACTTTGTTTATACACATTTATTATGACTTTATTGCATGACACACATCCAGTGACCTGAAATGAAATAATATATATATATATATATATATATATATATATATATATATATATATATATATATATATATATATATATATATATATATATATATATATATACATGACCAACCTACCTTCACGAAATCTAGGATGAAAAAGAAAACTAATGACAAGACGAAATATCATAAAAAATAAAATTATTTTCTTTACATAACATATAACTTATATGATAATCTTTATTCCATAAGATCTTCTTAAATTCCCCTTTAAATTGTCACTAACCTGCCTGGCCGATAAATACAAAAGAACAAGAGATTGGTGGACAGCTCCTCAATATCCGTTTTCTTTAAATAACCCCCTGCACCACCCGTTTTCTGTGCAAATAAACACTCGTCGAGTGGTCCGTGTACTGTGAGCATGTTGACGAACGTTCTGCCATAATTTTGTCCGTAAAACAACATGGCATTATCAGTGACTTACTCTGGAGTGTTTACAAACATGTTAAAGTCGAGAAAAACTTGAGAAAATCCGGAAAGACTAGAGTGTTGTCAGAAAAAAATGAAGAAACGTATGATAGAAAATGTGTGGAAGTCACTCAAAATGGCTGACCGTTGTAGTCGTCGTAGAGTCGATTCTTTATATTGTTCTTCCAATACCACTGGCTTTACTGACTCTTACAAGCTACCATAAAGCAAGTAAGTTTTTTTTGTTTTGTTTTTTACTGTATAATCACATAATAATACTGTTGACATTGTTTTATGACTAAAAAAGAAGGTTTTCTATTCTCATTCATGTTTGGCACGTAAACAAACGCCGATGATATAAGGCGTCTTATTCAGTGTTATGAGTTAGGGACAAAAAAAAATACAGGAATGCAGCTGCAGTAGAAACAAAAACTGTGTAAACATGGATTAAGTATGCTCAGTAACAATAATGTGTAGCATACTTGAAGGGTGGTTTAGGTAGTGATAATACTCTATTTGAATAAGTTGGGGGTATGTGACGATGAGTCTACATTTATGACTGGTTAGGTCAGGTATAATTAATAACTAGTACTTTTTGCTCATAATTAGTTGAGCTAGTAACAGAATAGATGTTATTTTGTGAAATTAAAGGGAAGTGATTTGTTTATATAGATTTAAAGGGAGGTGATTTGTTTATATAGATTTAAAGGGAGGTGATTTGTTTATATAGATTTAAAGGGAGGTGATTTGTTTATATAGATTTAAAGGGAGGTGATTTGTTTATATAGATTTAAAGGGAGGTGATTTGTTCATATAGATTTAAAGGGAGGTGATTTGTTTATATAGATTTAAAGGGAGGTGATTTATTTATATAGATTTAAAGGAAGGTGTTTGTTTATATAGATTTAAAGGAAGGTGATTTTTTTATAGATTTAAAGGGAGGTGATTTGTTTATATAGATTTAAAGGGAGGTGATTTATTTATATAGATTTAAAGGGAGGTGATTTGTTTATATAGATTTAAAGGAAGGTGATTGTTTATATAGATTTAAAGGGAGGTGATTTATTTATATAGATTTAAAGGAAGGTGATTTATTTATATAGATTTAAAGGGAGGTGTTTGTTTATATAGATTTAAAGGGAGGTGATTTGTTTATATAGATTTAAAGGGAGGTGATTTATTTATATAGATTTAAAGGAAGGTGATTTATTTATATAGATTTAAAGGGAGGTGTTTGTTTATATAGATTTAAAGAGAGGTGATTTGTTTATATAGATTTAAAGGAAGGTGTTTGTTTATATAGATTTAAAGGGAGGTGATTTATTTATATAGATTTAAAGGGAGGTGATTGTTTATATAGATTTAAAGGGAGGTGATTTATTTATATAGATTTAAAGGAAGGTGTTTGTTTATATAGATTTAAAGGAAGGTGTTTGTTTATATAGATTTAAAGGGAGGTGATTTATTTATATAGATTTAAAGGAAGGTGTTTGTTTATATAGCTAGATTTTGAGGTAGATTAGTAACTGGTAATTTGTTTGTACTATAAAACAATGGCATTAACAGGTGAAACTCCATACTAAGGAGTTACTTTTATGTATACTGTACATTGTCAACATGGCATACACTCATTAACCACATTCTAAACACTATTAGATTGCTACATTTTAGATACATTAGCTACATATTAGACACATATTTGATACATGTTTAACAAATTTTAGACATCATTCACATACAGTAATAAGGAATTTTGACACATAAAGGGCAAACATTAGGCACACAATATACAATACAAATACAGTATATTAGGATAATTAATGACAAGTATTAGAGTCATTAACAACATAGTAAGGATGTACGAGACACAATAGGTATACGGTATATATATTAGACATATTAGATACATTGAGGTTACTTTAGTTACGTAAGAGACATATTTTATTGAAACATTTGAATGCAACTCAGTAAATGCCCCATAAAAACGATAATTAGGTCACAGGTTAAAGCACATTGGATGCGGATGATTGGTATAGGTTAGGATAGGATAGGTTAAGTTAGGTTAGGTGAGGTTTGGTTTAGTTTGTTTGGGATAGGTTAGGTGTGGTTTAGTTAGGTTAGGTTAGGTTTGGTGTGGTTTAGTTAGGTTAAATGAGGTTTAGTTAGGTTAGGTGAGGTTTAGTTAGGTTAGGTGAGGTCTGGTAAGGTTATGTTAGGTTAATTTTGGATAGGACTGTTTATGTTAGGTTAGGTTAGGTTAGGTCAGGTGTAACTCGACTCATATTTCTCCTAGTAACATAATAACAGCAGGAATGATGCAACAACACAGGCAATTTAATCATGGCGGCAGGAAGACAGCAAACTTCGCTTACAATTCCGAACCAAGGGAATGGCTGAGTAGGGAGGGCCAGTGCATTATGTATCAACAATATGTAACTGTCTTGTTATAATTAACTTTGTAACTATGGATAGTTCTCGTGTCGTAATTAACTACGAAACAATGTATAGGTGACTGTCATAATTAACTATGAAACATATACCGGTATCATGGTAGTGTAATTGTAAAACGGTAAGAGCTACAGTGTTTAAACTTGTACTTAACAGCTGCTAAATTTTCAGAGGTCAGGTCAAAAGGGTCATATCCACATCCTTGTAAAGAATCGACACCCGGTTTGAGGAGGCGTATTCCTCGAGTGTTGTGATGAAGTATCTTGATGAATATATTTGTATTTATTTATTTGTGGGTTTTTAAATTGTTATGATATTTTTTGTAGTGAAGTGTCAATGAATAAAATTTGACATAAGTTCGTGGTAAAGTCGACAGACGTGTAAGAGAGGGAAGCAACTGTGACAATGAGCAGTATTATTATTAGCATTAAGGCAGGAAATAGATCCGAAACAACTCGATCCTAAATTTGACCCGGTTGGAATGTGGGCGCTGACATTGACGCAACCCTGATATAGAAGATGACACAGACTGATGCAAACGCTGACGCACTCACTGACGCACATGCTGACCCAGACGCCAATCTAAAATAAATGTTAGAACCTGTCTTTGTATCTAATAAAAAAAATCACATGATTAATCGACTTATGGATATCAATACTTCTATAATTTTACCTTTGTATATATGATGACGGCGGCGAGAGTACTGAATTATTAAAGACATCAACGTATGGTTTATTAACACCCTTGTAGAACAGAGAGCGAAGGACACACACACACACACACACACACACACACACACACACACACACACACACAGGCTCGTCTAATATGTTACATGGGTGTAATGTGTGTGTGTGTGTGTGTGTGTGTGTGTGTGTGTGTGTGTGTGATAGCATCTCTGACACGCCAGCGGTTGTATCGTGTTGTAATGGTTGTATGTAGCATTGTATCTGGTTGTGTATTGCGTATCAGGTTGTATGTCACGTATTATGTTGTACGAGAATATATCACGTTGTTTTGGGTTATATATTGAGTTGTAACTAGAGGGTTGTAGTACATAGCGTCTCAGGTTTTATCATGTTGTATCGTGTTATACACATCTCGTTACATAGGACTGTATACATCGGGTATTGGAAGGTACCGGGTTGTAATTGGTGTTGTATTGGGTTGTACATCACTTTACATCAGGTTGTATCATAATGCGGATGTGTCGTACGCGCCAGATAGTGAATGACTGTTGTAATTAGGGACGGTGTTTAACGAAGTACTCCCAAGCACGGAAACCTCTGACTTGTCTTTCGTTATACTCTAATATAACCAAGGGGAATATACTCATATGATATTACAGACTGTCGCGGTTATATTCATAGTATATTAGATACAGTTAAGGAATACAATTACTAATGCATTCACACATAGTTTTTTTTACTGTTAGTGTTATATTCTTATTAGATAAAACCAGGGGATATATTCCGATGATTACACATACTTTCTTGGTTATATTCAAGTTTTATTAGGTATAACGAAGGAATGTACTGATATATTCATACATAGTTATACATTGTTAAGTATAGCCATATATACTACTGCTTTTGGTATAGTCGTTGTGTGAGGTATAATACGAGTATAATATTTTACGACTGCCACCAGAATTACAACTAGCAACTTTCCCCACATCACTACCACCACCACCACCACCACCTCCACCACAGTACTGCCACCACCACCTCCACCACAGTACTACCACCACCACCACTGCAATACTACCATCAACACCACATTGCTACCATCACTACCATATTACTACCACCACTACCACATTACAACCATCAACACCACATTGCTACCAACACTACCATATTACTACCACCACTACCACATTACATCCACCACTACATACTTACTATCAACACCACATTACCATCATGTGGAGCACGTGTCACTGCAGTGTGCCTCGATTCATTGATATTAGACATGCTATGTGTCATTTCAGCCATACAAGACACTCGGCACGTGTCACTAGGTTAAGCCATGTTAAGATACTCAACACCTGTTAGGATTTAGCCATATTAAGTCATACAAATGTCTCTTTCCAACCATATAAGGTCATACATATGTTTCTGCATTCAGCCATATTAGAACATACATATCCCTGTATTCAACCGTATTAGGTCATGTCTTCATTCAGTCATATTAAGACATATACCGGTATGTCTCTGGATTAACTATATTAGGTCATGCCCATCCCTGCATTCAGACATATTAGGACACGTGCATCATACTCGGGTGCTTCAAATAATTACCTTAATTGAATCGTGCATGTTGAGGATATATTGGACCACTGTGTCACTAGCACCTACACGAACTCCTGTTACCTGACACCTTCCTCTGTCATGTGTAGTTTATGTCATACTGTCATGTCATGGTGTCAGATCATATATGCCATGGTGTCAGATCATATATGCCATGGTGTCAGATCATTTATGCCATGGTGTCAGATCAATGTTATGGTGTCAGGTCAATTTTATGGTGTCAGGTCAATTTTATGGTGTCAGGTCAATGTTATGGTGTCAGGTCATATATTTCATGGTGTCAAGTCATAAGATAAAATAAATTTATTCCAATGCTCGAGATGTCGTGATTAAAGAAGTGTAATAATAATAATAATAATAATAATAATAATAATAATAATAATAATAATAATAATAATAATAATAAAACCAAAACAACACTAATTACAATAATAACAAAAACTAAAAAAACAATAAATTGAATATAACCAGCAATAAACTTAACCTAAATAGTAGTCATAAGCAGTTCCTAGTTGTTTTACACAGTCACCCCCGATAAAAAACACCACGTATGTCAAAAAATTATTACCGCTTCTCTCTTTGTAATTCCCTAGTTTTTGTTCTATTAAATTTTGATGCAGACGAGGACATAAACTATTCCTGAAGTAGCTCCAACTCTTTGATTAAATAATTACTGGGGAATGGAAGGTATTAGTTATATGCAAAGAGTGTGTGTGTGTGTGTGTGTGTGTGTGTGTGTGTGTGTGTGTGTGTGTGTGTGTGTGTGTGTGTGTGTGTGTGTAATTTCCTCCACGGGACAGTTTCTCCCCCTTCCCTTGGCCGCCATTATGGAAGTCAGACGACCAATTCCGTCCTGCTATTAAGACATTATGTGTCTCTATTATTTATTGGACGCTTTTTGTTCGTGTTGGTACCGCGGGACTTCTTTGGGGGGCCAAGGGACTTTATTTGTAGTAGAACGGGACTTTATTTACCGTGTGCTGGACTTTTATCTCATCGCGTGGATGGACTAGGCTTCTACTATCGTCTCATTGGACTTGATTGGACTTTATCTTTGGCTTATTTCTGTTAGATTAGGGTAAGTTAAGTTATGTTAGTGTAGGTTAGGTTATACTGTACAAAGTTAGGGTAGGGTACATTAGGATAGGTTAGTTTATGTTAAGTTTAGGTAGATTAGGTTATTTTATATTATTTTCGATTATGTTAGTTTGGTTAAGTTAAAGGTACTGTTACGTTAGCTGGTGTGCTATTAACTTAACATGAATGCTAAATGAAGGAGCACTTAATCTGCTGTTAACTTCCTCCCCTCCTCCCAATCCATCACCCCCACCCCTCCTCTTCATCCTTCCCTGTCCCCTCCCTCAGTCGACCCCCACCTCCCTTCCTCCTATCTGAATCGACAACCCCCTCCTCCCCCTCCCTAAATCGACAACCCCCTCCTCCCCCTCCTCCCCCTCCTAAATCGACAACCCCCTCATCCCCCTCCCTAAATCGAAAAACTACTTCCCTCCCTATGTTAAATCGATAGATAGATAGATCGATAGATAGATAGATAGATTGATCGATAGATAGATAGATAGATAGATAGATAGATACAAAAGTAGACAAATAGATAGATTGCTATATAGATAAACTGGTAGGTAAGTATGTAGATAAAGAGTTATATAATAGATACCTACTCGTATATGCAGGCACAATGTAATATCAAAGAGGAATGTGGACGGTAATGTTGTGGATCCTCAGGCTTTAGGTCTACAGGGGACACAGCTAACATTCTTCTCTAAGTGAGTGGACCGAGGCAAAATGTATATATTCATGCAGATTATTGTCCAAGATTATCTTATTTACATACGTGCTAAGCTACACTTAAGTTGGGGCATTGTAGAAAATGTAAAAAAAAAAGTACTGCAGCTTTGCAAATATCATGGTTGTAAATTTCTGGGTAGTTAACACTTATTTGGCAATTGTGTTTTGTCTTGAAGAGATTTGTGTATTTGTAAACACATTTCAGAAAATATTTCTTGTAAAAGTATTTAAAAAAAGAAAAGTTGAATTTTTTTCGTTTTTGGTCTTGAAAAATGTATTTGTAAATTCTTTTTTGGATTTAAATTTATTTTAAGCAGTTTATATTGAAAGAATATCTTGTCAAATAGAAAATATATTCATTTATTTCGTTGGGTTTAAATTATCTTATTAAAATTACATCCAAAAAGTGCACATATTGTTTGGAAAATATACAGTACAAAAGATTGTAAATTATATTGTGGAAAAGTATAAGTATTAGGTTGTAAATTTTTTGAAGGTTTGACACTAGTTTCGTAAAAGAATTTCTTGAAAAGTTAAAATGAGGGTTGTCGAGAGAAACGAAATTCAACATGTAAACAAAACTGAACTTAGACAGGTTGGTAAACAAGGTGCAAACAACCTGACCAACTCACACAGCTTTGACCTTGAACTTTGACCTTAACCCTTTTGTTTACAGTATCCAAAGTTAAATTAAGTTTGCCTTAGATCAATAAGGTAACCCCCCCCCCCATCCGCCTTCCAAGTAACGTATAAATAGTTAAAGTGGTTTTGGAGATAAGGAAGGCTTAGAGATGGACGACAACACACACACACACACTGAAAAAATATATATGTATATATATATATAGGCCTATATATGATTATTTTTTCATGTTAAATTAAGCTGCGTTAGGGATATTTTAGAAGTTATGGGTAAGGTTAGGTTTGGCAGCCTAATTTAGCGTAGATAAATAATTTATTTCGTTATAATGTTAGTTATTATAGTCGGAAAACAAAGTTGCTTTCTAGCGTTTATACTTATCGTGTTAATACTTCTGGCGTTTATATCTCTCGTGTTAATACTTCTAGCGTTTATACTTATCGTGTTAATACTTCTGGCGTTTATACTTCTGCAAAACAGCTGAGAGGTGATAAATTTGTGATTAAATTAGTACACGATCTATTATGGCGCACGGAACGAGAGTCTTAATGGCTGAGGAGACATCATTATGGTGCTGGTAATGAGCTGGGACTATTTTAATGGCAAATTTCCCGTCAGAGGGCGTTATCAGTGAGCAAATTATTTTTATTGAATTATTCCGAGGTAACTAGGAGAAAAAAATGATTGCTGGTTGTGTTATTCTGTACGTGATAAAAAAGAAACACACACACACACACACACACACACCAAGATTTCCTCCACCATTATATTGCAGGAAGCGTTGACGCTGAAATAATAGTATAACGCAATAGTATATATTAGCTGAACTTTTGAGAGATTGTGTTGCAAACTTACCGCACCGAGCACTGATCATTATTCCATTGTAGTCAGTGAGGAGAAGCATTGTTTGAGTGTGTGTTGCAAGCTGGGGAAGATATTACAAATTGGTAAAGTTTTGGCTGTTGAAGATTGGGTAAGATATTGATTGTGTTGATGATTGGGTAAGATATTGATTGTGTTGATTGGGTAAGATATTGATTGTGTTGATGATTGGGTAAGATATTGATTGTGTTGAAGATTGTGTAAGATATTGATTGTGTTGAAGATTGGGTAAGATATTGATTGTGTTGAAGATTGGGTAAGATATTGATTGGTAATACTATGGTATATCTTAGAACCATATTGAATATATAACAAACATCACCAATAGATTATTTTACACTTATTACCTATTATATTATATGCTTAGTGGTTCCTAGGGCCAGTAAATCATCTCCTTTGACCTTGGACTAACCACTACAGTTCACTCATTGTATTCAGTGTTACACCTCATAATAAAAACACTCACTTGTGTTACTCTGCCACCTACAGTGTCTTCAGGTGACTTAAGTACCACCAGCCACAACTACTAAGGCTACAAACTCACTGTGACATTCTGGTTAGGCCTCACTATAACATGTATCTAAAGTTAACAGTATAGTTATATTCCAATTTGAACCGATAGGTTGGAGGTTGCAAATGTATCTAATGATTAACTGTGTTGCAAATTGATATCTTATACTGTATTGTGGAAAGTTTAATTATTATCTGTCTTGCAAGTTGAAACATTTCCGGTGTTGAAAGATGTATTAGTAATGTTGCATAAAATATATATGTTGCAAGTTGATAATGCATCATCATATACAGTTTATTGTTTTGTTAGGTGATATATCGGACGTATTACATGGCGATGGCTTATGCACGTTGTATTGTGATGTATGATCTATTTTGCTAGGAGATATATTAGTGATATTGCAAGTTGATGCAATTATTAGATAAGTTCGATATATCACACAATTTAATTTTATTTGATTCCCCTCCCTTCTCCATCACACCGTAACGGCAGATCAACACAGATGAATTCTGCTGTGAGCACTTGTGTGTGTGTGTGTGTGTGTGTGTGTGTGTGTGAGAGAGAGAGAGAGAGAGAGAGAGACTGCTTCACATGTTCCCTTTGTCGTGTCTTTGTTGGCATTAAGACCCCTACGAGAGACAGGGGAGGGGAGGGTAGGGGCCTCCTGTGTTATTTTAGGATATGGTAAATGATAATTAAATTAACCCTGTGAGCTATTTCTTGTGTGCATGTGTGTAAGCTATCTCTATTTGTACTCGAAGGATTAAGTCATCGTACTCAAGGGGGTCAAGTGATATTATTCATTGTACTCAGTGGTTTGGTATCGTACTCATTGCTTAAATTCTTTCTATTCGGTGGATTATCATCGTACTCAGGGATCAAAACATCATAGTCACTTGTTTAATCCAATTGTACTCAGTGAGGTTACTCAAGGAGACAAAATATTAGATAAAATATCATAGTTTATTTCCGTATCGCATAATTGATGACATTAATAACATTCTCGATCTCTTTTTCACATAAAATAAAATAAAAATATATATATATATAATTACGTAACCTCATGATATATAGATTTTGGGGGTTTGAGATAACTTTTTTTTTTCAAGACTAATAAGTGATATGATTTTTTTTCCTCCGCGAGATTAACTCAGCCGGTGACTTGACCCCGTGAATCAATTTAAAGGATTATGTAATTAACAAGGGGGTAGAGGTATTAAGTTTGGTCTCTCTTCTTATTCTTCTTCTCTTCTATTCCCTTCTTCATTCTGTCCATTTGGTCTTTTTTTGTCTTTAACTTGTTCTTTTCTCTTTCTCTTATTGTTTTTTAAGTTCTTTTTTTTCACTTGTGAGGGAGGAAGGAAGGTCGGGTGGAGAGAGGAGGTAAGAAAGGAAGAGAGAGTAGGCAGGGAATTAGAAACGGAAGAAGGGGTGGAAAGAGGAGGGGGAGAAAGAATGGGATGAAGCGAGGATGAAAATGGTGAGGAAGAGAAAAATTAACAGAAGAGGTAGGAAAAGGCAAGAGAGAAAGAGGCAGAGAAGAGGAGGAGAAGAAGATGAAGAAGAAGAAGAAGGAGAAATAAAGTAAGGAGAGAAGGAGAAATAGAAGAGCGAGAGAACGAGGAATAAAAGAAAGGGAATTAGAAGAAAGGAAGGCGAAATATAGGGGCATGGGAAAGTAGAAAGATGGAGAGAAAGAAGAAAAGATAAAGGAGATAAGGAAGAGGGAGAGAAGGAAGGAGGAAGCGGGGAGTAATTTTGATAATGGTGGACTCTAAACTGTCCTTGGAGTCCTCATTAATACATAAGAGGAAATAGCAGTCTTCAACTCCTTTTATCTGCACCCTGTCTGTCTGCCTGTCTGTTTGTCTGTCATTCCCTGTCTGCCTGTCTGTCCATCTGCCTCATTGTTGGTGCCGTCTTTCACTTTCTTTCTGTCCACGTATGTCCATCTCTCTCTCTCTCTCTCTCTACTTTTTCTTCTTCTCTTGCTTTCTGTCCTTTCATTTCATTTATTCATTATTTCTTTTATCCCTTTACCGTCCCTCTACCTGTAATTAGTCTTACCTACTTAATTATTTGTAGTTCGCTTGGTGATTTTTCTGTAATCCTCATTAGTTGGTTAAATTTGATAGGCAGAGTGGTCAAAGAAAATATTTACCCCTCCTCCAATCACAATCACTTTGGGCCATCGCTGCCTTAGCTGTCCTTCACATACAAGGTGTCTACAATGTCCTGTTACCCCCTATGTTCTGTATGTAACGCATCTCAGATATACGCAAAGTCGAATTAACTTAAGTCGAGTGTTACGTGACTCGAGGAGTGACTGTAGTCTTCTTAAACCTTCATCCATTTTGATTTTTTCTTTTTTTGCATTCTTAACTTTTTGTAATAATGAATCTATTGTGTCTTTAACCATGGCAATTTAACTGTATATAACATCATAGCTGTTAAAATAATCACTCTGTTGACACACCTGTAATAATTCACGGTGATTTCTGTTGGTTTCTCTTTTTCCCGTTGGATTTTCCCATTACTGTTACCGTTCCTCCCATCACTGTTATTGTCGCTTCCCATCACCGTTTCTGTCTCTTACCATCACTGTTTCTGTCTACTTTTCTCATTGTTGTTCCCATCATTGTCTTTAATCTGTACCTTCTTGCACTACCTCTTCCTCCTCCTCCTCCCTTTCTTCCTCCTTCCATCCTTCCCAAACATTATTTATCGGGCATTACGGTTGAGCTGACTGGTACTACTTCCTCCATCCTTTATCTACCCCTCCCTACTTCTTTCTACCCCCTACCCCTCTTTACCCCCTACCACCCTACCCCTCTCTACCCCCACACCCCTACCCCTCCTGCACCCCCCACCCCTCTAATTCCTACCACCCCACCCCTCTCTACCCTAAATTAATCTCACCCCCTCCCCACCCCTACCACCACCCCTGCCCTCTCTATCCCCTACCACCCCAATTCCTCTCACCCCCCCACCCCTCCTCACTCCCACCAATCTCTACCCCCTCTCTACCCTACCACCCTACCCCTACTCCTACCACCCCAATTCCCTCTCTACCCCCTACCACCCCACCCCTCTTACTCCCCACCAATCTCTACCCCTTACCTCCCTACCACCCTACCCCTCTCACTCATAAATTAATCCCCACCCCTCTCTCACCCCCTACCACCCCACCCCTCTACCCCTACCACCCTACCCCTTACCCCCTACCACCCCACCCCTCTCTACCCTTTCTTTTATCTGCCCGCCTAACTTCCTCTTACTCCATAGTTCCCTTTGATCATTTAATACTTCAAAGCTTTTTACTCCCCTCTCTTCCTCTCTCCCCCACTTATATCTTCTCTTCCCCTTCCCTCTTCCCTCTTTTTTCTCCACTTTACCTTTTTTCCCTCTTCTCCTTAATTTACCTCCTTTTCCTCCCATTTACCTCTTTTTCTCTTCCTCTCCTCTCTTCCCCTCACCACTTCCCTTTCTTCCCCCACTTAACCTCTTTGCCTCTTCTCTCCTCCCTCTCTTCCCCTATTTACTCCCTTTCCTCTCTTCTCATTTACCCCCTTCCCTCTTTCCCCCAATAACCCCTTCCTCTTCCCTTCTTATCCTCCCTCTCCCGCCACTACCCCTTTCCTCTCCTCCCCTTTCTTCTTCCTCCACCCCCACTTGCTTATTTTCCTCTTAACTCTTCCCCCTCTTCCTCCCTCCGTCTCCCCTACTTCTCCCTCCCCTTCCCCCTACTTACCTCTTCCCCCCACTTACCTCATTCCTCTTTTCCTCTCCTCCCTTTCTTCTCTCTCTTCCCGCTCTTCCTCCCACTTACCTCCGTAATACCAATATATATGAAACGCCAAAGAACTAGATCATCAGCGGTTCCTTCTATCAACAAGCATAATTTTGGGGGGTCCTAAGGGGGGTGGTTCTGCTCCCCCCCTTAATTAAATCAGCATTTTGATGGAGGAGACCGGGGTTGGTTGGGTCACAGACAGCGGGACTCCTGCCCACCAAGATTATACCTCGCTGTAATCTGACGCCGCAAAATTACTTGCACTATCCCTTAGTCTAATTAAATCAAGGTGGTGTGTGTGTGTGTGTGTGTGTGTGTGTGTGTGTGTGATGGTTAGCAGTGTATGATAAAGGTATATGGTGATGTATAGTGTATGGTGGTGGTGGTGATGATGTGTAGTGTTGTGGTGATGTATAGTGTGTGTGGTGGCACGTGGTGATAATAATGATGGTGATGCTGTATGGTGGTAATCGTGTAGTGGTGTATAGTGATGTATGATGATGGTGATGATGGCGGCTCTGGCGGCGGCGGTGGCGGCTAGAAGCATTTAATTGTTGTTGTTGTTGTTCTAATCATTTAAATTAACATCCAGTTTAATTGCCTTGGGTATCCGACACCCCAATTACTCAAATCCTAATGTAATTGCTTAATCAACCCGCGGGGATTATATTCTTTTACTTAACTCGGTCCTAATTGGATTTTGTGAACGTCTCTGGTGGTTGGTTCCATTCAACTAATCAACCATCAGATTATTTTAAACAACCAACCAATTACGTGACCGAAATTATTCACTCCTTGCTTTGATTGGACGAATAACTAATCGTGTCACTTTACACCAACACACTATCTAATGTTTGAAATAACCTTTGACCCAATTACTCTCTCCAAACAACTCCCTAATTACTTACATCATCAAGGTAATTAGGGCCGAGGTTAATTAGTTCAATCAATCTTGTGGCTGGTTTTTACCCGGTAATTCTTCCAGGGTCCCTCTAATTACTCCAAGACGGGCGGAGCTAATGGGTAAGGTTATACAGGTGTTGGTAAGTGTTGATGACGTACTGTATATGTCATAGGTGAAGTCACGGTTATCTTTACGTAATAGGAGTGTTTCATGTGACGTCATGGCTTGTTTACACGGAGAGAGTGTGGGCAGGAAATGTGGACAGCCTGCGTACCAACAAGAGGCAGTGTGTCGTTACAGTATCTGCAGTGATATTTATGCGAAGGTCTTCAATGTGTTTCTACTTGTATTTTTTAGCTTTGTTTTATATCTCGTCACTAGGATGACAAGATAAAAATAGACTACCAGTGTTAAACATTTCTATATATATATATATATATATATCGGTGCTTAGCTTAGAAACTTAATCCAGGATAAATTGTAGAACAAACTATTGGTTCAGCGAGGGAACAGTCAGCAACAAAAACAAAGAAAAAGAGACGAAATATAGAAGACAATGGTCCAGACAATTAACCTTCCCAGTTTGGGTGAAACGCTCCTATTGGTTGACTTGGACTACTCTGAGTGACCAGTAAATCAAGTTCTCTGATTGGCCAGTAAGTCGTTTTTTATGATTGGCCAGTGAGCCGAGTTTTATGATTGGCCAGTGAGCCGAGTTTTATGATTGGCCAGTGAGCCGAGTTTTATGATTGGCCAGTAAATCAAGTTCTATGATTGACCAATAAGTAGAGTTCTAGGATTGGCCAGTAAGCCGAGTCTCCAGGCGATAGTCAGGCATCATGTTCACGCGTGTAAGGATGAAGCTGGGCTTAAGCCTCCCCGCGGCAGCCACAACAGTAGCAACATACACGTACCCTGCATGCTCTAGGAAGCTCTCCAGTATATGTCTCTTTGTTAGTATGTTGTCTCTTGTTTACCCCAATATCAGTATGTCTCTTTAACAGGAGAGATCTTGAAATTTAAGCCAATAGGAAATTTTTTGTTTTATTTTACAGCAGAAATGATCAAGGGTATATTCTCTCTCTCTCTCTCTCTCTCTCTCTCTCAAAAAAAGTTTACAAATGTTAGGTCTTAGTTTTCACCAGCAAGAAAGTTAATGTTTATCAAAATAATATATCAGTATTACATGAGTAAGATTTGTCTAAGAATATAACTAATACTTAGATACATAAATAGATGTTTAATCAGTAAAATTTTCATGCATGTTCAAATTAATTAAACTTGTACATAGACAGTACCAAGTATAGACTATGCTTATATAGTACACTTATGCAATACAGGTATACAAACAGTAGGTGTATTTGACCGAGGGTGACCCACAAAAGCCGTCATAGTTGCATGATTACGTGAGAATCTCGAGTCAACATATACGAGTTCTCTCTTAGGAAAGTTTTCGGTTTTACATCAGCAAGAATCCTCCTCTGAGGTTGCCGGGAAGAGCATCACAGGACTCGTGTATCCTACACAGTGTTAACCTTCTCGTGAAGGACCTGGGAGTAGACTCCTGGGCCTGGGTGTCCCTAGAGGGTCGTCGCGGCGAAGACTTCACTTGTTTCACTCTCTTTTTTACGGCCTCGGGAACCAGGGGGTAACCGCCCACACCACCCCACAACACCCGCTCTTACACACTGTGGGGCGCCGTGTGATGACCTGGTTTGTTTTTACGGCTTAAGGGGCCCACCGTCCACACAATCCCGGACACTTTCATTCATCTCGCCGATGACCTTTGAGTTACTGTACTTTGAGACGCTGGGATTTGTCTCTTTTTTTCGACCTGGAGTACCAACAGGAACCGGTTTCCTCAGCTTAGGATCTAAGAGGACGTACTGTACTTGTTACATAAAAGAAGATTACAGGACCAAGGTATCGAGTTTATTTAGCTAATGTAGAACACAGGATCTGTGAGATTGTCGTAGTTGAGGACCCAAGAGAACCTCGTTACTTTTGTATTGTTACTCAAAGAACTTAATTTTTTAACGTTATAACACTACATACATGGATTTCAAAGTTAAGGAACGTACAGAGGCTTCTTTATCATGTTAAGGGCCTCTCACAACCTGGTTTTCTTGGTTCAGGAGCCCACGGGAGCCGTACTGACTTATACACTGTGAAGAGGCACCTTACGCTACCTTGAGTGGCAGGTGAGGCGCGGCTTTGATTAAAGAAGGCCTGGGGAAGGTTGCTCTTACTCTCGCCGCCTCTTATTGATTCCCTTTTTGTTTCTCATTTTTTCCTCCTTGTTATTTATTTCTTAATTTCTTTATTTATTTATTTTTGAATCTGTAGAAATCACGAACGAGAACTTCCCACATTAGCATTTTTCTCTTGATGTTCCTTCTTATTTTGTCACAATCCAGATACCATTTTTTGCTCCAAAACACCTGGTGACGGAATGACGCGAGACATATTTGGGGAAATTTCCTGCTGTTACGAGAAATGAGGTGGACTTCTGGAGACGTAAACATTTGCTGTGTGATTGTCGGTGATTTTGTTTCGTTTATACATAAAAGGGACGGAGAAAGTGCTAGGAGCAAGACCCCCTCTCACACACACTCCCACCCACCCTCCCACACACATGCCTACCAAAACACACACACACACACACACACTGAGGAGGTTAACTAAGAAATATGAGAAAGTAAGAGAGAGCTGGAGAGAAAACGCCTGGGACTTACTCTAATGTTATTGATGTTCTTGAAGACTCGTAGCTTCCTGAAGACTCGCAGCTGCCTGAAGACTCGTGGCTGCCTGAAAACTCGCAGCTGCCTGAAGACTCGTGGCTGCCTGAAGACTCGTAGCTGCCTGAAGATTCGTAGCTTCCTGAAAATTCGTAGCTGCCTGAAGATTCGTAGCTTCCTGAAGGCTCGTAGCTGCCTGAAGTCTCATAACTTCATCACATCCCATCACCCATCTCTGGCCGCTTTGCATTCGGCACTGTTCCACATTTCATCAACATCCCATCACCCATCTCAGGAAGCTTTACTGTACATCCGGTACAGTTCACAGATCTCAGGCAGCTTTACAACCGGCACTGCTCCACACCTCATCAGATCCGGCACACATCTCTCGCTTGGCCATCATTTATCAAGTGAGAGAGAGAGAGAGAGAGAGAGAGAGAGAGAGTGTGTATGTGTGTGGACCGCTTCCTGCCTCGGAGTCTTGCAGGAGTATTACAGCAGACTTCTCTCCCAGAAAATGAAATCCAATTTACTGAGAAGTGGTTTAATCTAGCGGGATATCTGATATTTGTTGTTCACGGCGGGTACGTGGAGCAGTTTAATTGAAGATGTAAAGTAAGACTCTATCTCTCTCTCTCTCTTTCTTTCTTTCACTCACTCACTCTGTCTCTCTCTCTTTTATTTCTTTCTTTAGAAGGTAGATGAAAGGAGGAATGAAAAGGAGAAGGCTCAGATTGTTATTACGGGGGGTGGGGGTAGGATAGGGTGGGGTGGGTGATGAGAAAAGATGGGAGAGAGTGTTTAAGAGTGAGTATGATGGTGGTGATGGTAGCTGTGATGGTGATGGTGGAGACTTGCAGCTTCTTGGAGGAGTTATGGCTGCTTGACTATGAATAACCAAGGAAAGAGGAAATTATATATATTTTTCAACTCCATATTCTCTTCAGAAACATTTGCACAGGTATAGTTACAGTTTCAGGTATAGGTACAGGTTGAGATACAAATACAGATACAAGTACAAGTAAATGCAAGTACAGATACAAATACAGACACAGGTACATTTACATATATATAATCCATTGCATAAATATGAGAACAAGGATGAAGAAAGTATGATTTTCTTTTCATTTACATAATGTTCTACACTCGAGGTATGGATATACGTTCAGCTACAGGAAATTAATGTAGTGACTTACCCAGAAGGACTCAGAAACGCGATCTTGTAGTTGGCTGTGATGTTGTCGTAACCCGTTTGAAGGAAGTCAAATGAACACAGAAAATAATGCAAGATAATAATGGGTAGATGTTGGGAAGAGGTGGAAGAGGTAGAGTGAGTAGAATTGAAATGGTTATGTGAATTTCAGGTGACTAATGAGTTACAGGTAACTGACGACAAATAGGCGACTTAAAATTTCAGGTCTCCAATAAATAATAGGTGACTTACGAATTTCAGGTAACTTGTGAACTTTAGGTGACGAAGTAAAATTGGTTAGTAGAATCGATGTTTCTCGTTTGAAAGAAAAAACTAATGTTGGTTGAGGAGACTGGTAGAAGAGGTGTCGTCCATCACCAGGATCTAATACCAGGTGTTGTGAAAGAGTCTTCCGGACGTGATATATAAGGACCCATATAGACCATTTGTCCTGATGATTTGATCTGTCGGTCGGGACAATAATTGTAAGAGAGATTGACAGTGGACGGCTATACCGTATAGGTGGGTAGCATGTTTTATTTATATATTTATACTCGTGTGTGTGTGTGTGTATATATATATATATATATATATATATATATATATATATATATATATATATATATATATATATATATATATATATGTGTGTGTGTGTGTGTGATACGAGAATGTAATAATGTGTTTTAACAATATGGTGTGACACTGTGAACACATACACACTCATGAAGGTATAAACCCGGAACCCGTGTGCACATTTACAACCACTAACACATTAACATCAAGAAAGGGCTGCAGGTAAACACAGTCTGTGTCTCCCTTGATCACATGAAGGTTACCATAGCAACGACGGTGACAAACTCGTACGACTTTATCTACCCTTGTTGAACATGGAGGGGGGGAGGGGGGAGAGCCTAAGGGCTGGCCCATTACTCGTTATTAATCTGATGAGATGCCTGGTCGTAGGGCTGACCTATCACGTGTTATCAATCTTAGGGGATATCTGACAAAAAACCCTTGAGGGATTTAAGGGAGTCGGGGAAGGTAATGGTGAAGTAATTTGTACCTGTCTACAGTGTTTAAGCCTCTCTTGTTGATGTTTATTATTAACCCTTAAGCCCCAGGTTAGGGTGCTGCTGGCAGTAACCCCCCCACCCCCCCACCCCGCGGGGATAAATCGAGAAAAAAATCAACTTATCAAAAAAATAATAATAATAAAAAAAATGGCTGGAAAATAGTCGGACGTTCTGGAACGTCACCCGGGGCCTAAGTGTTAAAAAACAATACACAGCTGATGTGCTCATGGGGGGTCGACTTGTGTTTTTACTAGATCAAGGTCAAAGAGAGGTGTGTTTTGGTTACCCTGTTGTTCAAGGTCAAAGGTCAGAGTCTGTTGTTAGAGCTTTCGTATTAATATGATACACATTCTAAGAAACACTACTTAGTACAGCGGTCCGGAGGTCCTGCGTTTGTAAGCTGTCTCTGGGAATTTAAGCTATATTTAATAGCCTAAAGCCCGTCTCCCCTGACTGACTGACTGATAGACAATATTTTCCCTGCATGAGAGGAAGTTTTTCAAGTACATCTTATTGTATCTGCTACTGGTCTACCATTTACCACCATAAATTTGTGGCCACACTTCTTAACTGCTGTCTGGTGGTATATATTTATGGACCTCCAGCATGTTGTAACACCTTAAGAATGTCACAAATACCCAGACAAGAGTGTGTGATGTACCTGTCCTCTTCCACCTTACCTGTCAGTCACTTTTATTAGTCTTAGTATTGTCCTCTGTCACCTGTCGTCTCCAGAGTACTCGGATGTTATTCTTTTTTGTATTATTTCACTGTTATATTCATTCCCATATAAATTTCCATCGTATGCATTTAATGACTTTTTTATATATTATTATTTTAATTTGTGCTATATTCTCTTAATTCCTATATTGATGGATGTCTGTATAAAATTATTGAAAAAAGCTGACCAGTTCCTAAGTTGAGGTAACTTTTGCTAGATAATATTGGTGCCAGTGTGAGTTATCGGAAAAGTATCAACTGTAACACGTGTCCACTTACGAGGTGAAGAGGTTAGGATTGTATAGGTTAGGTTAGGTTAGGTTAGGTTAGGTTAGGTTAGGTTAGGTTATGAGTGGATTCGTCGGGGTTAAGTTAGGTTCTAGAAATTATTTAGTTCCAGACATTGAATGTATTTCTTGTTAGGGAGTTAGTGTTTGTAGATAGATAGCGATAGATAGATAGATAGTTAGATAGGTATATAGATAGATAGATAAAGATATAGTCAGATATTTAGATAGATAGACAGATAAATAGATGAATAAATGAGTGGAGAGAGAGAGAGAGAGTCGATGATGGATGACTCAGCGTTGCATTTCTCCCTAAGAGCACTAATTATCTGTCACTCACTCCAGCTACAAGTTACCTGACAGATCTGTTTTGTCCTCCCTTGATAACGATGATGATAATAGTGCTACTACTAATACTACTGTTACTACTATTAATACTATTACTACTACTACTATTATAAAGTCAGCCCAATTATTAAAGGAGTCCAATTATTAAGGGAGCCCAATTATTAATGCTAGCCAGTCTAATTAATAAACCCAGCCTATCTGTCTTGTGCCCAGGTGTGCATCAGTTGGAAACAGGTAGATGCAATTGATATGATGTAGTATGCCGAGGGTAATTAATCAGGCCATGTGACCCAAGGGGAGCCAGTTATCAGGTAGAGTTAATCATAAGGGGGGGCTGGTTACTGCCCTTAAGGTCTTTGTGTTGGAGATGAAGGGAGTGGAGGAGAGGTGAGGGGAGAGGTCAGGTAGTTAGAGGGGTAGGTTGATGGGGGAGGGGTTGTAGGTGAGGGGAGGGAAGCAGGTGGTGAAGGGGGGGAGTGTTGAGGTTAATGGGAGGAGGGGTGGAGGTGGTGAGGGAAGGGAAGGGAAGGAGGGGTGGTGAGTGAAGGAAGGACAAGTGGTGGGAAAGAGAGTGATTGTGAGGGGAAGTGAGGGGAAATGAGGGAAGGTAATAGTAGATGCCACGGAAACAGAAGTGGTGAGAGTTATTGGAAGAACAGACATAAATGAATAACAAGGATAAGATAAACAGAATCACAAGAATAGGGTGAATAAAACATAGGAAGGGATAAATAAAGAAGAGACAACAAGATAACAACAAATAGGAGCATAAATACAAAACACACCTGTAGAAGTAACACTCTTGTAGCCACTGTGTTAATTAATATATGAGTTGTTTAAAGTTCTTATCTATATTTACTAACTCTATTCCCTTTTCTATAACGAGACTTGAAATATACGCATTCAGAACTATATTACTCGAACATCTGTAATATGAAAATGGATATATTTCATGGATTAAAACAATGGAAGTAGAGTCATTCAAAAAAACATATTCTAACAACTACACAATACAAATATTCTTCTCCATGGTTAGGTAAAGTGTATGTATAAATTATCCAACGAAAACAATGAAAATATTCCAACTCGGCTCAAACCTTCCTGTCAGCCACCAGACAACATAGCATTTGGCAGATATGAAAAGATTTCCTAATTGGTTTTAGAAGCGACGTTCCTGTTTCAACTTATTTGTGTATATATTCTGGCTCTGTGTGTGTGTGTGTGTGTGTGTGTGTGTGTGTGTGTGTGTGTGAGAGAGAGAGAGAGTCGTGTATCCAATACGTCATCTTTCTTTTGGCGTCATGTATATTGTTGTGGATTTATACGCAATTTTCTACGCCTTTATATGACTGCATTAAACGTATACCATCTATATCCACCGTGAAGTATACTGTATTGGTATTAGATTTGTTTATGCTATTTCTACCCGTTTATACTTGCGTTAAATGTACCACAATAATACTCAAGAGTAGATTAATACGCAATTTCTAAGCCTTCATATCTGCGTTAAACCACCGTCTACTCTCCCTCTGCCCGTAATATTATTCCCTGGTAGATTAACGTGCAGTTTTCATCCCTCGTTGTTGGGTGTAAAGGCAAGCGACTAGCCGAGGCTGAATATAGTTAGTTCTAGATGGTTGTGTATTCTGCAAAAGGTCATTCTATTGGTGTGCTTGTGTTATAAAAGTCAATCTGTCAGCTGTTGTTGTGTATACCGAAGTCACTGTCAGGAATTGTTGTTAAATAAGAGCCAATTTCTTGAAGATTATGTATTTATGTTGCGGTCTAAGTCAGTCAGTCAGTCAGATGTGTTGCAGAGGTCATTGCTGTCAGAGGTTTATGTTGCAAGTCATGCTGTTAGAGGTTTGTGTTGCAAGTCATGCTGGCAGAGGTTTGTGTTGCAAGTCATGCTGGCAAAGGTTTGTGTTGCAAGTCATGCTGGCAGAGGTTTGTGTTGCAAAAGTCAGGCTGTTAGATTTATGTTGCATATTAGTCTTGTCAGCTGTGTTGCAGAGCTTAGTACTGTCAAAGGGTTGTGTTGCAGGGAGCTCATTCTGTTAGAGGTTATATTACAGGTTAAGTCTTTCTGTTCGAGTAAATCATGTTGTTAGCTGTTACATGTCATGCTATCAGTATAAAATTCACGGTCAGTGCTAAAGTCGTTCTGTCAGAGTTTGTGCGGGTGAAAATTTACCGTCAGTACAAAATTCATACTGTCAGCAGAGATCTGATTCTGTCAGCACAAAACTCATGCCGTCAGCATAAGTGCCATCCCGGGAGAACAAAGGTCATTTTCAGCACAAATCTCGCTGTCAACACAAAAGTCATGCTGTCAGCTGTTGTGTTGACGCAGTAACGGAACAGACCCGGGTATATAAGCCTGTACTAACTGACTTCACTACGGCTTTGACAATTATCACTCCCTGTGACTGCATTCAATCTTGTTATGGTGTGTGTGTGTGTGTGTGTGTGTGTGTGTGTGTGTGTGTGTGATACTAATAAACAAAGCGACAAACAAACACAAACAACGACTACCCCAAAAGAATCACAGTTCATAATAACAACCCAGGCATTATACATCAGGTCATGACCCTTCCAATAAACAAAAAATCACCTGACTTTTAATTCATCATAAATACTAAAGAAGTTTACCTGAGCAGAATTAAATGATTACCTAGGTGTATATTTTTGACGATGAGAAAAAAAATACAAACTACGTATAAAATTCATTTTATTTATTTTTTCTGCGTGTGGAGTTAATGTTCATCCTCGTTTCGTTAATTTATTTCTCAGCCAATATCATGTAATTAATATTCTTCAGTGCTTTATAATGTGGAATATGTCGCTTTTCATCAGTGTATTTTTATATTTATTTTTTATTTTTTTGTATTTCAGATGGGATTAATGTTCACCCGGCCAGATCATCAGTGATTTACAGAGAGGTTGTCTACTGATGCTGAGGTAAGTCAGATTTTTTTCTGCTGAGTTTAATTTATTGAGCTTAGGTTTTATTTGGAGTTTTGCTTAGATGGTTTATTCATTTATTTTTATTGAACTTTACTGAACTTAGTTTGAATAATAATAATAATAATAATAATAATAATAATAATAATAATAATAATAAGTAATAATAATATGATAATAATAATAATGGAAATATAAATTATAAATGGTAATTCGATTATAATAATAATAATAATAATAATAATAATAATAATAATAATTCACAGTAAAAAATATTAGCATGTCATCACTGAGGGTAATTAACAATAAAACTAAACCTGACACACAGGTAATTATCTACTATGAGGAAATACACCTTTACCGACCTCTATGATAATTAGTCACTGTTTACTTAAGTCAGTATAATTTGCTACAGAAAAAACTTGTGTTATATTAAACGCGGTTAATGACAACGCTAATGATTATTTGCGCCTCGATCAACGCCAAAGGTAATATTACGCCTGATTGGTTAATTATATTAGTTTTAAAACGTCATTAGTGACACCAACTTCAGCGTGATTGGTCAGTCTCGGCGCCGTTTATCCAATGATTGATAGCCAATATTTATGGGTTTTCTAATTGGTTGAGCTCGTTGGTTTCATCGACCAATCCAGTTGGGGCGATGGTAAAGGCCGTGTGTTTGGTGAGTGTTGTGGGCGTGAGTAATGTGGGGTGTGGGCGGTTGTGATGGTGGGTAGATGTGTGGGGGGGGTGTTACGGGCGTGTGGGACGTGAGTGAGTGTCGTACTGTGGGCGTGAATGTCCTACTGTAGGCGTGAATGTCGTACTGTGGGCGTGTATGTCGTACTGTGGGCGTAATCAATCAACATTCTCTCTCAACATTAATTTTTCCCCTTCTCACCCTTGTTTACATACACGTGAAAGTCCATTAAAAATTCCGAAATGATGGCCAAGAGAAATTAGTTTTACGTTGCGTCTCAGATCTTAATTTACCTAGAAGACGAAGAGAAAGATAGACGTCGTGTTGTGTTTGCTTATCATTATGTAGTAGACCTCAGTAATTCGTATTTTGTAGACCTTAGTATTTCGTATTTTGTGGATCTCCGTAATTATTCAAGGTAGAGTCTTTAGTTTTTTTTTTCTTTAGACAAAACTAAGAAAACCTAACTTAACCAAACGAATATTCAGTGATGAGTAAGGGTAGTTCAGGTTGTTTAGGTTAGGTTAATTTGTATTGTCTACCTAACGTTAATGGTGTAGTGTAAACAAACAAACAAACAGACAATCAAACAAACAAACAAACAAACAAACAAACTTGGCGGTCACTCACTCTCGGGTCAGCTGTAGTTCTTCACTGTAAGGTTAAGTTTGGGTCAAAAGTATTAAATTAATACTTTTTTGTTCATGGAAGGCAATACTTTATAGATCAGAGGAATTTGATGTGTAATTATTTGACCGTGAATTCAGTACCATATTGATTTGTGAACAAATTTTCAAATGATATAATAGCATAAATAATATCTTATGGATTGATGGGAATTTTGGCCAAATAATGTAAGAGATTAATACTTGGGTAAGAGAGAATTTTTAGGTAAATTTAATAGTGAAATTGTTTGTCAGTTTTATGCAGTAGTCGCCGGTACACCCAAAACATGCCAGCAATTCCTCCTGTAAGTGTAGTAATTCCTACGAGTTCACTTTTCCCACCAAGATTTTCTGGCGGCCTGACCACTGAAGTGGTTTCCCTGCCGTGTGAACTTTGATGTGAGGTGCAAGACTATTTTTTTTTTGTGTGTGAGAAAAGTTTTCTTGCAATCACAGCACTGAAATGGTTTCTCTCCTGTATGAACTCTGACATTCCTGGCTCTTCCTACCGAGGTATTTCCTCCACACACTCGACCCTCAAGTGACTTTTATATCCCGTCAACCTTTACATATGTAATTTAAGAGAAGTAAAAAGTAATCCGGTGAATACTTCCCCCATTATCACGCGTCTGCACATACTAAGAATCCCAGTTTTTTAGTATTTATCTTAAAGTTTATTCGTCACTCTCTATCTATCTGTCTATTCCTTTACGTTCCAACCTCTCGATCGCCTGGATTTCGAGGAGCAGTTGTGTGTGTGTGTGTGTGTGTGTGTGTGTGTGTGTGTGTGTGTGTGCGTATGCGTGTGCGTGTGTGTGTGCCCGGCAGATGGGATGGGCCGTTTCCTCTGGTCGATTACATCAGCCATCTGCACCAGTCCTCCTATCCCGGCACAACCAAACATTCTCTCTCTCCCTCCCTCCCTCCCTCTCCCCCCTTCCCTCACCTCCCCTCTCCTCCCCTCCTTTCTTGTACCCACTCCCTACCCTTCAGGTACAACGACCTGCACCCCCTCGGGAATTGTCCACCCACCTACTACTGACCTTTTAGAGTTAGACTTTAGCCTCTCTCTCTCTCTCTCTCTCTCTCTCTCTCTCCAAAGTTCTTCAGCAGAGTGAAGGTTTAATGTTTGGTCGTGGTCATGGCGGTGGCCTTTTGATTGACTGGCTGACTGGGGGTGTGACTGTGACTGACTGATGGTTTGTCTGGCTGACTGGCTCCTTGACTGATGACTGCCTGGCTGGCTGACTCTGGAGGAACTGGGTGACTGGATGGTTGGCTGACTGATGGAGAGGGAGGCTAACTGGTTGGTTGACTGGGTAACTGACTGGTTAGGGGACATCTACAAACAAAAATCCCACTCACAAACAGATACTCCCACTCTCACAAACAGACAGTCACACTCACACAAATAGACACTCCCACTCACATAAACAGGCTCTCCCACTCATATAAACAGGCTCTCCCACTCATATAAACAGGCTCTCCCACTCACAGACACGCCCACTCTCACAAAAAGACTCTCCCACTCACAGACACGCCCACTCTCACAAAAAGACTCTCCCACTCACACAGACATTCCTACTCACACAAACAGGCTCTCTCACTCACAGACACGCCCACTCTCACAAAAAGACTCTCCCACTCACAGACACGCCCACTCTCACGAACAGACTCTCCCACTCACAGACACGCCCACTCTCACAAAAAATCTCTCCCACTCACAGACACGCCCACTCTCACGAACAGACTCTCCCACTCACAGACACGCCCACTCTCACGAACAGACTCTCCCACTCACAGACACGCCCACTCTCACGAACAGACTCTCCCACTCACAGACACGCCCACTCTCACGAACAGACTCTCCCACTCACAGACACGCCCACTCTCACGAACAGACTCTCCCACTCACAGACACGCCCACTCTCACGAACAGACTCTCCCACTCACAGACACGCCCACTCTCACCAAAAGACTCTCTCACTCACAGACACGCCCACTCTCACGAACAGACTCTCCCACTCACAGACACGCCCACTCTCACGAACAGACTCCCACTCACAGACACGCCCACTCTCACAACAGACTCTCCCACTCACAGACACGCCCACTCACGAACAGACTCTCCCACTCACAGACACGCCCACTCTCACGAACAGACTCTCCCACTCACAGACACGCCCACTCTCACGAACAGACTCTCCCACTCACAGACACGCCCACTCTCACGAACAGACATTCCTACACTCACAAACCGAAGACAAATTGACACTAATACAATTGTCTCCTGCTGCTTAATACTTAAACCTGTACTTACACTCGTGATGATGAATGTAATCTGAACTCCAAATACTTTTTATCCGGCGTCACGGGGGGGAATTAATTACCTGTACCACACCTGAACTTTCTACCTGCATCCTGTGTAATAATTATTTACCGGAGAGATTTATTATACTTCTGAATACGAAATGTGGATTATTCTGGATACTGTTAGCCGGCACAACACCTTGGTAATTATTATGATATTCCTAAGTGCTAAAAATATCGTCGTGATGTTGTTAAAAGGAACATTTGTCTTTTCGTGATGTCCCGCTGTGACAGGAGTTAGCGGGGTACGAAGCACACGCGAAAAAACGTGAGAATTATAGTGTGGTGGTCAGGCAAGGTGCTCGTCCACCTGTGTGTTTACCTGCCACGTGTGTGTGTGTGTGTGTGTGTGTGTGTGTGTGTGTGTGTGACAGATTTGTTTCTTGCACAAGTTAATTGCTTGTTGCGGAGGCTTTTTGTGTGCTGCAGATAGTGCGAATTATTCGTGATTTCCTCTTCCTGCTTCTCTAACTTTTTTCTCCTCCTTGCCCTTACTTTCACTTCTCACTGTGGTTTTGTCGCACTTTCGTCACTCACTTTCACACTCCTCTGTGGCTTCTTCTCTCACTTTCTCTACTCCTCACCCTAAGTCTTCCTCGTCCTCACTCCCACTCTCTCCCTCTCCCTTTTCTCCCCCTCCTCACTTTTTCTAACTTCCCACTGTAGCTTCCTCTATCTCACTTCCCCACCCTTATTTTCTCTTACCTCTTTCTCTCTTCCTGTGTTTACCTCTTTCACTGTCCTTCCTCCTGCTCACTCTCACCCACTCCTTCACGCACCAGGAGGGTCCAGGGGCGCCCCAAACCCTGGCCCTCCGTCAGGTGCTCCGAGCTAAGGCGCTTTGGGCTTCATTTCATTAGTTAAGAGAATTTTTTGCGAGTTACCTCCGTCGATCTGTCTTTATTTCCCCTTGTTTTGGTTCTTCTTTTAGCCTCGTCTTCCACAGTTCACCTCAGGTCATGTTTGTTTTGTTTTTCTTATTTTTGTCGTGTTTTTGTGTATTTTTTTGTCGTTGTTGTTGTTGTTGTTGGAAGCTCTACGTGTATAGACCCTGTGTGTGTACCTGAAACCATCGCCTTCACCTGTTGGATTCAGAATGGCGACGAGGACAAAAGTAATTAATTGACACAGTGAAAAACAAAGACTGGAAAGCTTGTTGTTGTAGGTAAAAGTGAAGAAACATTTGAGAATATAAAACAACAAGTGTATTTTTAAAACACACTGGAAGATGATTAGAAAATGTCTCGTACTTTTCCTGAACGTTAATTAATTTCTCAGTGAATTGTAATATTTTGTGGATGTATTGTATGTTTTTGTAGTGAAGTGAATATTTTTGTGAGTTGAGGGTATTTTTGCTGATTATTTAATTTTTGGAGAACAGTTATTTTTTGAGGAGTATTTTTCATGAGTAAAGTGTAAATATTTGTAAGTTAACTGAGTAATTATGTATATGAGTGAAGTACATTTCTTGTGAGTTAACTAATGTTTTGTGAGTAAAGTTTATTTCTTTCAGTAGCAAGGTTATTTTCTTTTGTAAAATAATTATTACGAATAAAGTGTAATTTTTGTGAGCAAAATGTAAATATTTTTAGTATAATATTGTTATTGTGAGCTTATTTTTTCGTATTTCAAGTAATATTTTGTGAGTAATAATATTTTTGAGAGAAAGCGAGAGAAAAGATCAACAACAAATGCCACTCCCGGCAGCGACCACATAAAACACCAACGTATCGTACCGCAGCAGCAGCCGCCCTCGTCGACGTATCTATCGACCCAACAGAATCAAAACAAATGGCACTATTGTCCCTGTGGCACTGAGACACACGCGATAAAGTGGCATCGTCCGTCCTTAGCGCGGGCTTCTAACGAACAGGTACCCCACTACTCCCTCATTCCTCCCAGTGGCAAAGAACTCCCCCTCCCCCGCCCCGCCCCACCTCCCCGGGCTGGCAGCGGAAATTAACCAGCCGACAAACTAGCGATTTAAAGGAACACCCCATCCCCCCTTCCCCTCTCCCTCCCCTCTCCTTCCCTCTTCCCCCTCCCCACCACTCCGTCATGTTTTGCTGATTTGTGGCGGCCGTACAATTCATCGTGGCGAAATGAAATAGATTCAGTTAGGAAGGTTTTGCAGTCCGTCTGTCTGTCAGGACACGTCAGGTCACCCGGTGGAGGAGCAATATATACATATCCCTGCTGTTGTTATTCTAGTTGTGTCAGATATTATATTGGGAAGATCCGTTCACTTCAATAAACCGACTTTATCGTTATGGTTTTTTCCCCAATATGAGATTATTATTAATCGTTCCTTTAATGCCCGCACCCCCCCCCCCCCCCTGTCCCTAGATTATAATGCGGATATATAGTACTGTATTCTCTTTTTTTAATGGCGTTCAAAATTGCCTTTAAAAAAAAAGCAATTCTCGCCCAGATAGGAAAAAATCAGGCTATTGCAGTCTATGCAATTGGGGCATTACCGTTATTATGTTTCTCATACGTTGCAATTGCAAAAGGTGAAATGATTTAATTAGTAGAGTAACAGCCGGGAACGACCAGGAAAAGAAATTTAGGATGCACTACGTCCTGGTTAAGAGGGAGGTTATTTTGAAGCAGTCTCTCCTCCAAGTGCGTTTTGGAGAGACTCTTCTCACAATTTGGAGGTTAGCGTGTATTGTTTTACAGCTGTACGGTCTATTTCACAGGTGTACAATTTTTAAAAGTGTTTAATTTTTTACAGGTGTAGGAATTTTTTTACAAGTGTAGGATTCTTTTACAGGTGTAGGACTTTTTTTTACGAGTGTAGGATTTTTTTGCAGGTGTAGGATTTTTTACTGGTGTATTTTTGTCAGGGTTTTTATTACAGGCGTAAGATTTGTTATTTGCAGTTTTACGATTTTTTTGAGGGGTTTGAAATTATTTTATCTAGGATTATTTTATATAATTTTTTTAATCTAGGTTATTTATTTTGGAGGTGAAGGATTTACACAGGTGTACGCCCCAACAGGATCTAACTTGACAGGGTCGCCCAGCAAGGGGATACCTCAGGTCCCTTAGTGATTCACCAACTATGAGAAGAAGCCAGGATGGCATTATGAGTGATCAAGGCAGGATAGAGGAACTTCATATATAGTGGTGACTCGGGTAGGCAGGATAGAGGAACTTTATACATGGTAGAAAACTCTTATTAATCTGACACTTACTTACAATATTGACAAAGAAACACGGTACAAAACACACAGGACCTTGATATATGAACACAGAAAACACTCACTAACCTTGGAAGAAAACGGTAGAGAACACTAAACTCGATCTCTTGGGAGTGGTAGTTGTGGGTTATTGGTGAGTATGGTCAGTGTGTGTATGTAAAGGCCAGGGGTTCGACCCAGGGTGTTGACTAAGACAGACAGGGCGGCGGGGATGTGCTGCTGGCCAAAGGAAATGAAGATGGTGCCTTTATTGCTTTCAAGGTTGGACTCCATCTTCCGTGTTTTCCTTTTTCAGTTTTATCCCCTCCATCTCCTTTAAACCTTCTTTCTCTTCCTTCTTTTACCTCTTTTTTCCTCCTCTCCCTTCTTCTTTTTCTTCTCTCTCCACTTTTCTCTATTCCTCCTTCTACCCCTGTCCTTACTTCCTCCTAATCCTCCTCGTCTTCTCTCTTCTTCCTCTTCTTTCTTTCCTCTTCCTCCTCCTCTTCTCTCTTCTTCCTCTTTTTTCCTCCTCCCCCTTCTTCTTTTTCTTCTCTCTCCTCTTTTCTCTTCTCCTTCAACCCCTGTCCTTGCTTCCTCCTAATCCTCCTCGTCTCCTTCTCCTCTCTCTCTTCTTCCTCCCCACCTCCTTTACAGCAGAGAAACATTACACTCCCCTCGTCTTGTTTTATTCTCCGGTTCACCACAATAACACTGAGTAAAATTGTATTGCTTAGGAAGGCATTTGTGAATTTTGTTATATATACATTTATGCAGTATTACGGAGAAGCCTTTGAGGTGTGCATTAATTATATTATTTATTTATTATGTGTATGCTAATGAGCCTTATTCATAAAACACTCAGGTAATCTAATTTTATCAGGTGTAAAATAATGTATGTGTGTTTTTAACTCAATGAGAATATAGTGAATGAGATTAGTCTCTAAAGAGCTTATACATAGTGGTGTTATAGTTAATGTGTTTGGAGTGTGTATGATTTTAACACACACACACACACACACACACACACACATACATACATACACATACATACATACATACATACATACATACATACATACATACACAAAGAGGCCGATACAAAGGAGGAAAATAGAGCACCAAAAATAAATATCCCACACATGGTCGAGAAGGAAGGAGGAGAAGGGAAAGAAGAGGGAGGAGGAGGAATAGGAAGAACAAGAAGAAGACTGTACCATTACTCATTGCACCACCAGACCTCAGAAAAATTTTGTTGATGTTTGGTTCCTAAAAGCTCACGGGGGGTTATTAGATAGTGGTAGTAGTAGCGAGTCCTGAGGAAGTGTCTGGGGAAGGGGAGGTGGTTATTAGATAGTGGTAGTTGTGGTAGCGGGTCCTGAGGAAGTGTCTGGGAAGGGGAAGTGTTTATTAGATAGTGGTAGTTGTGGTAGCGGGTCTTGTGGAGGTGTTTGGGGAAGAATAAGGTGGTTATTAGATAGTGGTAGCTGCGGTTGCGGGTCCTGGGAAGAGGGGGGAAGGAGGGTGGTTAGAGTGCCTGAAGTTTAAAGTTTCAGAAAGTTAAGACGGTCTGAAAGTTAAAGAGTGACCAAAGTTAATATATGTGCGGGTGTCGAGTTGAGTTGTCTGAAGTTAAGGTGTGTGTGTGTGTGTGTGTGTGTGTGTGTGTGTGTGTGTGTGAAAAATTTTAAAGAGCTTGAATTGAAAGTGTGTGAATCATTTAAGGTCTCTGGATTTATCGTACCTGAAGTTAAAGTTTTAAATTATAGTGCCTGATGTTGACTTCTCGGTAGTTAAAGCACCTGAAGCAGAACTGAACTGTGGGAGGGGAGGTGTCGGGGAGTGAAGGAAGCCCGGATGGAGGTTGGGGAGAGGGGGAGGCGTGGGAAAGGGAGAAAGGAAAGGTGGCAGACGGGCAGCTGAAGGGAAGTGATGGAGACGGGAGCAATGCTGGGTGGACAGGTAGATGTCTTACACATACCTCATACCTCACACGTCAACCCTCTTGTTCCATGATCAAAACCAAACTACTCGGAAAACAAACCATCGTGAATGACTCATTCAAAACGCGTTGATGAGGGTAGTTAATGTCTCTGCAGTAATTAAGGTGATCAACTAATGGTCGCAGGTGATGATAACCACCAAATCTGCATCACCGTCCGTCGTCCACATCTTAAAACTTGTTCAATACATGTTTATTTTTGCAAGAATGTTAGTGTTAAGTAGTTCAATTGTTAGTGTGGAGTAGTTAAGTTGTTTTTGTGAGGCAGTTCAGTGTTTTATTTATACTCCGCCAATAACAAAATATTGAAACTTTTAATTAATTCAACCATTAAGAAAAAATATGAAAGTTTTAAATTTCATCCCCCATTAAAAAAAAATCATGAAAACTTTAGATAATATTCCCCATGAGAAAGATAATGAAAATATTAATACACCAATCTATAACAAGGACATGACCCACAAACAAAAAATAACGAGACATTTTAATTAATACAAAATTTTATATCCCCCGTTGTCATATTAAAATAATACACAGTAATGGTTTTCAATTTATATATATCCCAATAATAGAATCACAATACAAAATAGCAATGTATATTTTTGTTCACTATGATACCCAGTCACTAACTAACATGTTAATTAGGTAACAATGACGAGAGGCAATACACATACATCCAGGTAAACGCCCCATCAACCTCTCGTCACTTATTTAGATACTTCAAAGGTTTGCCACACCATCTGATTATATATTTATTGAGTGGGATATAAGCCTTGTTTATATAATAGAGACGAGAGAATGATTTAACTTGTTACATTGGCTTATTATTCAGGGGGTGAGTTTTTATTTAATGAGGGGGGGGGGGGGGTTTGACAGGTATGGGGGGGAAAATATTGGGGGGGGGTAATGGTGGTTGGGGGGGGTTATTGGTTATTTAACAGGTGTGTGTGTGTGTGTGTGTGTGTGTGTGTGTGTGTGTGTGTGTGTGTGTGTGTGTGTGTGTGTGTGTGTGTGTGTGTGTGTGTGTGTGTGCGTGCCGGTTACTTCTCTCTCGTGGACTTTTGACAGGTTCTAAACATGTATAAGTTTTATGCATGTACTGTATGTGAACATGTACAATACGTGTGCTAGTCTAGTGTACACAGGCTCTTCAATGCCCCAGGGCCATGCGTCGTACTACACCGAATTTTAACCAGATTTATATAACGCACCTTTAATGTTACGGTCGTGAGGGAAGTGACAGTATTAATTTGTTATGGTCTGTGATTATTGTTTTTTGTTTGTCTTTTGACGTAGGAGCAGCGCACGACACACACACACACACACACACACACACACACACTTTTTATTAAATGACTTTCATCCCTGGTTGGTATTTTTTGTTTTCCTCCCCTTGTCAGTCTTTATTTTCTCCTCTTGTCCTCGTGGTTATCAGTCTTTATTTCCTCCTCTTGTCCTCGTGGTTATCAGTCTTTATTTCCTCCTCTTGTCCTCGTGGTTATCAGTCTTTATTTCCTCCTCTTGTCCTCGTGGTTATCAGTCTTTATTTCCTCCTCTTGTCCTCGTGGTTATCATTTTATTTTCTCCTCTTGTCCCGTGGTTGTCAGTCTTTATTTCCTCCTCCCTTGTCTTTCCTCGTGGTTATCAGTCCTTTATTTTATTTTTCCTCCTCTTGTCCTCGTGGTTATCAGTCTTTATTTCCTCCTCTTGTCCTCGTGGTATCAGTCTTATTTTCTCCTCTTGTCCTCGTGGTTATCAGTCTTATTTCCTCCTCTGTCCTCGTGGTTATCAGTCTTATTTCCCTCCTCTGCGGTCCTCGTGGGTTATCAGTCTTTATTTCTCCTCTTGTCCTCGTGGTTACTGGGCCTTATTTCCTCCTCTTGTCCTCGTGTGGTTATCACGTCTTATTTTCCTTCTCCCTCTTGTCCTCGTGGTTATCAGTCTTTATTTCCTCCTCTTGTCCTCGTGGTTATCAGTCTTTATTTCCTCCTCTTGTCCTCGTGGTTATCAGTCTTTATTTTCTCCTCTTGTCCTCGTGGTTATCAGTCTTTATTTCCTCCTCTTGTCCTCGTGGTTATCAGTCTTTATTTCCTCCTCTTGTCCTCGTGGTTATCAGTCTTTATTTCCTCCTCTTGTCCTCGTGGTTATCAGTCTTTATTTTCTCCTCTTGTCCTCGTGGTTATCAGTCTTTATTTCCTCCTCTTGTCCTCGTGGTTATCAGTCTTTATTTCCTCCTCTTGTCCTCGTGGTTGTCAATCTTTATTTCCTCCCTTTGTCCTCGTGGTTGAGAGTCTTTATTCCCTTCCCTTGTCCTCGTGGTTGACAGTTCCCTTATTTCCTGCTGTTCTTGGCGCGGTATTTTCCAGGAGGAACCGTGGACTTGGGGTCGGGGAGCCTCTGGTATGCAATTGCAGAATGCGTGTCTGTGTTCAGTACAACGTGAGGATAATTAATTCTAGCAGGCTGGATGAGGGGGGTGGGGGAATGTCTGGGGTGGGTCCGGGTGGGTCGGAGTGGGCTGGTTTTGGGGTGGGTGGAGGGAGACGAGGCAGGGAGGATGGGGTGGTTGCATGGGGAGGAGGATGATGTTGTTGGAGGTAGGTGGAGGAGGAGGGCACAGGAGGTGGTAGGAGGAGGCGTTTCCCTGCTCGACGTAGCGTTCACGTAATTAATTGTGACGCCAGGCTGGTGCGATCCCGAGGAAGCATTTCTGTGCTTTCTGCAGGGCTGGCATAATTAATGGGCCTCCGGTGTGTCAATCCCCACCCGTTGTAATCATTACTGTGGGCGTGAACACGGTTATGCTCTCCTGTTTAGGGACGGTTTTTATTTTAATCGCCCCCCCCCCTCCAACACATACTCCCTTCCCCCCTCCCGCTGCCTTGCCTTCTGTCTGTCTTTGTCTCTGTCTATTTCGGTGTGTTAGTCCTTGGTTTAAAGTTTTAACTTTTTTTTTGAACGAAGGTGTGAAGTCGACTAATTTTTATTCTCTTCCTCTCTCTCTCAGTTCACTGACTAGTCCGAAAAATTCATAGTTTATTTCACACCAGCATAAAGTTTTGTAGTTTTACCCTTCCCCATCTTTTGTACTATCTATACTATATATATATATATATATATATATATATATATATATATATATATATATATATATATATATATATATATATATATATATATATATATATATATAAAGTTCCACTGAGGGCTGAAAGTTGTGCATGCTTTTTTCACACCAACACCATGTTCTCTCTCTCTCTCTCTCTCTCTCTCTCTGTGGTGGACAGTTCTTACCTAAAATTTCTCCCTGAATTTTTTTCCACACACGAAAAGTTCCTCCCCAGTATACGATATATATATATATATATATATATATATATATATATATATATATATATATATATATATATATATATATATATATATATATATATATATATATATATATATATATATATATATATATATCATCCTGTGTTGATGGGGCATGGGCATGAAGAGGCTTTCCCCTGGCGTGTAGTCTGGCTCCCTGGCGTGTAGTCTGGCCCCCTGGTGTGTAGAGTGGCCCCTTGGCGTGAAGTGTGGCCGTCTGGCGTGTAGTGTGGCCCCCTGGCGTGTAGTGTGGCCCCGAGCGTGTAGTGTGGCCCCGAGCTTGCAGTGTGGCCCCGAGCTTGTAGTGTGGCCCCGAACATGTAGTGTGGCCCCGAACGTGTAGTGTGGCCCCTGGTGACTCCCGTCTAGCACCTTAGCGTCGGCAGTTATCTGATGGAGCGAGCAAGCATGGAGGAATTAATTAATTGACCCTAAAGGCAATATAACAACGGTGGTGGAACTTAACCCTTCGCGCGACGAAATGTTGAAATGATTTCGGTGGAGGCAGCCAACCAGCCCGCCCTGTTGCACCGAATTCTGATATCCTTGTCACCGGAGGGAGGCTGGCCGAGTTATGGTGACTTTAATAGAACTAGCCGCGTCCGGCCCAGCTCCTGCCATCCTGCCGCTGCCGGAGTTGCCACGAATTAAATGGAGCTATGTTAAATGTGTCGCAGCCGAGGTGTCGCGGCCGACCTGCTCTACCCCCACTTCTGACGCTCAACCTGACGGGGATTTATTACTATTATTCTTTTACTCTTGTCGAAATAATATGAATTCATTCTAAAAAAAACAACACGTATATACTGTATATTTTTTAAGGTATGAAGTTACTAGAGAAGTTTGAAAATATAATAATTCATTGAGTTGGGGGAAATATTTTTAGTTTGTGAGGATGAGAATATTTTGATGCTCTGTCGGTAGAGAATTTGTGTACCGTGATATTATTTAACTCTGTTGGGATATTTACGATATTTATTAAGGCGAGCTGACTGGGTTTTTCGATGACTGGGGAAGATAGGGAGTGTGATGCTGTATTGTAGGGAGTGTGGAGACTCTGGGGACTGATGGAGTGTGGGGACTGAGGAAGGAAGTGTCGAGATTGATAGGGGAATTTAGGGACTGAAAGGGGAATTTAGGAACTGAGAGGGGAATTTGGGGACTGAGAGGGGAATTTGGGGACTGAGAGGGGAATTTAGGGACTGAAAGGGGAATTTGGGGACTGAGAGGGGAGTTTGGGGACTGACTTTTATGGTGTGTGTTTTTTGTGGGCATTGTAATTAACTATAGAGAGAGGTAGAAGGGGAGATTTTGCCACGATACAGAGATTTTGGTGGAAAGTTAATAGTCTGTGTAAAATATTGTGGTAGTGGTGGTGGTGGTAGTTGTGGTGGTGGTAGTTGTGGTGGTGGTGGAGAGGTGGGTGGAGGAGAGAAGAAGGGAGGGGAGGATAGGGGTTGAGGGGAGGGGGAAGGTGAGAGAGGGGAAGGGTAAAGTATGAAGGGGAGGGAAGGTGGTGTGTGTAGGAGGAGGAGGAGGAGGAAGAGGAAGAGGATGGACAAGAAGAGGAGGAAGTTGGAGGAGAGAGAGAGGTCGAGGAGAGGGAGGAGGGGGAAGAGAGGGAAGCGGAGGAGGGGGAAGAGATGGATGCGGAGGAGGAAGAGGGCTGGAAACAAATATATTGCATCGCCTGCATTCTGTGTCACGAGAGCAAGTTGCATTGTTACCCTTGCTAGGTCGACGAAATCTTGTATTGGCCGGAGGTTGTAATAGGCTGGGTTAACAAGAGGAAGATGTTAAGTTTTTCATGAGAGTTTGATTAGTCGATACAAAAGTTCTCTTCATTACCTAGTATCGTTTTTGAGTCATATTTTGCACCCTCCTTCTCCCTCTCCCTTTCCGCATTCTGTCAGGGTTTAGCTTCAGGTGTGTTATTATTATTATTATTATTATTATTGTTATTGTTATTGTTATTATTAGTATTTTTATTATGTCTCAAATTACAAGAAACTAATTTTTCCTTAAGCATTATTAATTACTGTCACTGTCTGCCTCGGTCACACAAGCAGCAGACTAATCGCTTGTAATAGTTCATTGTTCTGGGTAAAGCTCCTGGGTGAAGGCTTGGAGTGAAGCTCTTAGGTGAAGCTCCTAGGTGAGGGTTTAGGGTGAAGCTCTCAGGTGAGGGTTTGGGGGTGAAGGTCTCAGGTGAGGGCTTGGGGTGAAGGTCTCAGCTGAAGGTTTCGGGCGAAGGTCTCAGGTGAGGGTTTGGGGCGAAGGTCTCAGGTGAGGGTTTGGGGTGAAGGTCTCAGGTGAGGGTTTGGGGTGAAGGTCTCAGGTGAGGGTTTGGGGTGAAGGTCTCAGGTGAGGGTTTGGGGTGAAGGCCTCAGGTGAGGGTTTGGGGTGAAGCACTTGGGTAATTATCCTAGATGAAACTGAGTGAAGCTCCTGCACCAAGTTCCTCCTCCCTCATGTGGGATTAGTCGTCACCCACCTTCTGCTGCCCTGAACACCTTCAGTATTAAACGACGCACTGTGGGGCAGAACCATATTACCACCGTTTAAGTTACGCAGCTCATCATGACGTTAAAGTGCACCAAGTTTACCCTTGTTGCAGTGTCCTTTTTTGCAACATCCCGTAGCTGCAGTGTGTGTGTGTGTGTGTGTGTGTGTGTGTGTGTGTGTGTGTGTGTGTGTGTGTTTTACATGACGTCATCCTGAAGGTTATCTATCACATGAATAGGAAATATATTCCATTGGCCAAAATTTCATCAGTAAAGGCGGGTTGAATATTAGAGATGATTTAAATATAAACATGACGGCTGATAATGTTATGATGTGTTTGATGAATTTATCCTTTTTTCACCGAGACGTGAAAATTTAATTTATTAATATATTAATTTATTTATTTATTTATTGGGGGGAGGCGAAGGGGTGTTAAGCACATTGTGTTGCCCCGAGTTCTATTAATAATAGTGACTAGAATTATAATAACATACTTAGGTTTGCATAATAATTTTGTTTTTCCGGTTATGGCAAGACTAAAATTGATTCAGAAAATACCGTTTATTGAGGACCAGGAGCGTGTGTATTCTGCTCAAGAATTTGCACGGATTACACACCACAGATTTACCCGAGTCAACACAGGTGAAGTTAAGAGAGCATTAGATTACCGGAACCTCTCATGATCGATGCAACATTAGTATGTGATGCAGGGAGTTGCAACATTAGTGTGTGATGCAGGGAGTTGCAACATTAGTGTGTGATACAGGGAGTTGCAACATTAGTGTGTGATACAGGGAGTTGCAACATTAGTATGTGATGCAGGGAGTTGCAACATTAGTGTGTGATGCAGGGAGTTGCAACATTAAGTGTGTGATACAGGGAGTTGCAACATTAGTGTGTGATACAGGGAGTTGCAATATTAGTGTGTGATACAAGGAGTTGCAATATCGGTGTGTGGTACAGGGAGTTGCAACATTAGTGTGTGATGCAGGGTTGCAGCATTAGTGTGTGATGCAGGGGGTTGCAAGTGGTGTGTGATACAGGGAGTTAGCATTAGTATGTGATGCAGGGGTTACATGTTGCTTGTGTGATGCAGGAGTTGCAACATTGAAACAATGATACGGGTTTTAAGCAGCCCAGGTGCAAGGTGCCTTTTCGGGTGATGGGGCGAAGTGATCAATAAACTAACTGGGTACGATTGCGATGTCTTCCTCACCCCCCCTTTGCCTCCGTCTTGCCTTCAGTAGTCTTTTATTCCTCTCTTGTTTATCAATATCTTCACTGTTCCCTCATTTGTATTTTCTTATCTTTTGCATTAATTACTTATCTCCGTCAGTGGGTGAGGGAGTGGGTTAATCAGTCAGTCAATACGCCATGCAGCTTGCAATATTGTGACCTGTTAATAATACGATTTCTTCACCATCTACTACCACTATTATTATTATTATTATTATTATTATTATTATTATTATTTTTATTATTATTATTATTACTATTATTATTATTATTATTATTATTATTATTATTATTATTATTATTATTATTATTATTATTATTATTACCACCGAGGTCATGAGTACAACTTGGGAATCATTGTAGTTTCTCTCACCAAAGCCAAATATTTTTCTCACTAATTTAATCTCCCTCTCTCTCTCTTCATGAAGTTACCACTACGACTCAGATATGCGCTTATTATTATTATTATTGTTACGACCACTGACGTAATTATCCCCGGAGTCGTAATTCTTTATGTGTTTCTAGTAAAGGCTCTCTCTCTCTCTCTCTCTCTCAGAACTCTATAATGAGTATATTATTATTATTATTATTATTATTATTATTATTGTTATTATTATTATTATTGTTATTATTATTATTATTATTGTTATTATTATTATTATTATTGTTATTATTATTATTATTATTATTATTATTATTATTACTAGTGTTGTTATTGTTGTTGTTATTGTTAATTGCCACTACCTGGGGGAGGTGGCTTGGGGAGGGTTTGAGGGTTTCGGGGGGGTTGGGGTGACTCATAAACAGAGGACGTTGTAATTCGTGACGTCAGAGGTTGTGTTATGACTCGTGCCGTGTGGAGGACCAATGACTGCCAGGTAGGGGAGGGAATAGGTGAGGGGGAGGGGAAGGGATGGATGGAGGAGGGGATGGGAGGAGGTAATCACACGTTAATGTTACTGCAATAATGTCAGCAAAAATGTTAATACGATGGTAGTGGTGTGATGTCTCTCCCTCCCTCCCTCCCTCCCTCCCTCCCTCCGCCACTTCCTTCCTCTTTCACTACGGCATTTTCTCCCTCGTTCCCTCCCTGAGTCCCTCCGTCTCTTTCATTGTTCCGAGAGAGAGAGAGACAGAGAAAAAGAGAGAGTTAAATCCTTTGGTCAATAATTCCTTAACTTTCCCCAATAATATCCTAAACTACCCCAGAAATTTCCCTAACTTCACTGGTAACATTCGCAAATTTCCCCAATAGTGTCCCCAACCTCTTCTTTAAAAACATCCCAACTTTCCCAGTAATTCCTCAACTTTCCCCAATAATATTCCCAAATTTCCTCAGTAACGTCGTAAAGTTTTCCCATTAAGATTATCAACTTTCCCCAGTAATATCCCAAAACTTTCCCCAGTAATGTCAAATCTAGCGACGCAGGTAACAAGATGTCCGCAACAAGACGCTCTCTCACATTCCTCGGGTGTCAGAGAGTGGCTGAGTGGTTGAGGATCTCGTGAGTGTGAGTTTTCGAGTGTATCTGATACATGGGTTCGACCCCAATGGCCTCACGGGATAGTTGTCTGATGAAGTGTGTTAGAAAATCCCTTTTGGGGGTTGTTCAGGTATTGATGGGCGGAGAAATGGGGGGAGGGAGGGGCAGTAGGACGAAAACTCACCTGACGAAAACTGACCGGACAAAAAAAATCACCAGTCAAAACTAACCTAACCTACCGGAGGAGTTGTTGAGGTTCAGGTGTTAGTGGCTTCAGTGTGTACGGTCGACTCCCCACGTATTGCAAAAACAGAAAAGATAATTAGATTTTTAATACGAAGTGGATGTTATGGTGTGTATGACAGTATATCAGGGACCAAGGATAGAACGCCGTGACGTCATACAGTATTATGCAGTCCCGAATAATGTGTGACGAAAAATATCATAGGGTTTGTTTTATGTGGGACAGCGAATTTCTCTTGATCCATGACCCCCTCCCCCTCTGGGAGTACGATATGGTGGAGGAGGGGCCGTAGGGGGAAGTGGTGGGGGAGGGGGGGAGGGGTGTTTAGGGTGGTGGGGAGGATATTACAACACCAGCGATACACGTGACAATTGTCCATACCTCAGTACAGGTACACCAGTCACTGCTACCATCACTACATCTACCACCCCACTTACCATGTATCTGATACCACCTGCCACCATCACCACCACCTGCCACCATCACCACCACCTGCCACCATCACCACCACCTGCCACCATCACCACCACCTACTGCCACCTACAACCATCACCACCACCACTTACTACCATCATCACCAACTGCTACCACCACCTCCTACCACCACCACCTCCTACCACCACCATTATTTGCTTTCTTAATATCGTGGCCTCAAACCTCCCCTGCCACACTGCCCACTTCTACCCACCACCCACGCTTTACAACCTGCACCTTTTTTTTTACCCCACCACCCCTGGCCATTATTACCGTCTCCCTGCACCACTAGGACATCACCACCTGTTATTAAACTCAAAGACAGTTTATGTAAAGGGAGTTGATGCGGTGTGCGGCGCATTAAGGTAGTTTATACAGCTGCCTCACTCCCGGCCCGTGATCATGTGGCCGGAATATGACGCTTGGCTCTTGGCTACTAATTTCCATACATAGAGCTAGATGGTGGTGATGGTGGTGTTGATGGCGATGATGGTAGTGGTTATGGTGGTAATGGTTGTGATGATGGTGCTTATGGTGATGATAAATGGTAGTGGTAATAGTGATGGTGGTAATGGTGATAGTGGTGTTGATGGTAGTGGTAGTAATAGTGGTGGTGGTGGTGGTGGTGGTGTTGGTGGTGGTGGTGTTGATGGTGGTGGTGGTAATAGTGGTGGTGGTAGGTGGTGTTGGTGGTGGTGGTGTTGATGGTGGTGGTGGTAATAGTGGTGGTGGTAGGTCGTATGGTAGTTAGTGCAAGGATATAATAGGGTCGTTGTGGCATAAGACTACAGTACAGTGTATATACGTGGTGGCGCGGTATACTTGTTAACATATATTAATGTTCCCTTGACACTATCTCCCTTTACCCACTGTATCCGGCTGACCCTTCCCCCCCCCTCACCCACTGTATCCGGCTGACCCTTCCCTTCCCCCTCACCATCTGTATCTAGCTGACCCTTCCCCCCCCCCCTCTCCGTCTGGCTGTAATGTTCCTGTAACTATTGCAAAACGATTTTGTACGATGGTGTTCTTTTTGTGAGGGGTTCGGGGTTCAGGTAGTTTAAGGTTCGGGGCAGGTGGTGGGGTTCAAGGGTTCAGGTGGTTTGGGGTTCAGGGGTCAGGTGGTTTAGGATTCGGGGTGTCGGGGGCTCGGGTGGTTTAGGGTTCAGGTATTGAGGTGGTTTAGGGTTCAGGTGTTTAGATGATTTAGGGTTCAAGGTTCAGGTGGTTTAGGGTTCGAGGTGCGGGGATATGTATGTACACAACGCAGGTAAATAGTGTACATAGACCATACATATGTAAAATTTCCAGTGCATCTAGGCAGTGGTAAAGGCAAATTGACCAAGGACAGCCAACTGGGCCATCAGATGCTAATTTCCAGTCGTTAGTGTCTTTGTGATGACTTTCTTTAGGGATCTCACCTGCCTTATAGCGTCATATGATTGTCCTTCCGTGAATTTGGTTAAAGTTAAATAAGGTTAAACTGGTGGGATATTGTCCATCTTATGTAGAGTTTTGTCCATTGGGAAATTATCCGATAACATTTTGTTTCTTTATATATCCTGGGTGTTGTAATATAGGACAAAAGGTGAAGAGGGGGGGGGGGATTGTTGTGCCTGGGGACTCCTCCAATTATTATTCCATGTTTGCAAAAGAGCACAGGAGCCTCGGACATAGGTGGAGTCTCCCTCGGCCACCCTCGACACACTCAGCAGGGGATGCAGATGGGAGAGTGGAATCTAATAGGTGTGGTAATGAACACACAATGGAAGTAAAGGATGTTTTGAGAAGTCCCGGTATATATTAGAAGTGTGTAAAACGAAAGTATCTGTGCGAAGAAGGATGAAAGTATATCGACTATTATTTAGAAGCTTTGTGATAAATTGACTTAGCTCTGTGGAGTTTGATCTAAAATATGGTATAGATAAGTGTTACGGGAAGTGTGTGAATTATACTTTACTGTTAAAAAAAAATAATAGATTTAGAGAAACTTAGAAAAGAAGAGGAAAATATATCCACCATTTGTGAAATTGAGAGAAAGTGTACGACAGTGTAAATAGAAATGCCTTGTGGGAAAAGTTTAACTTTTTTATAGGGTATGCGGGCGTTTATTGCATGCTGTCAAGACTTTTTTTATGGGAGGAAGGAGCGTCGGCAGGAGAATTAATGGCAGTGTGTGTTAGTGGCACGAAATAAGTAGCGACATGGTGTGTGTGTCGGGGAAGTGGATATGTGTGTGTGTGTGTGTGTGTGTGTGTGTGTGTGTGTGTCACCTTGATTTTAAGACAAGTAAGTGTGTATGAGTGACTGCTGTACTGGGTGTTACTGTAATGATATGAAAGAGATACATAATAATAACAAAGTAATGAAATTGGGTGACGGTCAATTATAACGCATGAGACGTAATAATATGTAATTACCAATGAATGTTGATGATGATGGTATGCTGCTAACAGAGAGTTAGTTAGTTCTGCAAGTCGAGAGAGTTAGTTAGTTCTGCAAGTCGACGATAAAGTTCACCGAAGAACAACTATGTCAAAGGTAAACAAATGGGAACAGTGTCGGAATAAAAGGAATGATGGTGGGATGCAAGATAGGGACTGACTTCAGATATATGGGGGGACGATATTTAACAAAAGATGGAAATAGAGAAACGTAAATCAGTAATAGAGTAATGGAAGAGAAGCAATACAAGTGGGTCCCCGAGAGCATCAATAACTCTGATAGGTTTGAGTGCAGCGTCGGCAGGAGAGAGAGAGAGAGAGAGAGAGAGAGAGAGAGAGAGAGAGAGGAGTGCTTCTTCTTCTTCTTCTCCCTCCCTCCTTCCTTCCTTTCTTCCCTCCCTCCCTGCAGTTGTTACGTATGGTTATGAGATTGGTGCTTCCGAGTGTCGCCATATATCAAGATTGGCAGCGGTGAGGTTGGACAGCCCCGCTAGGTATAATACAACTTTTAAAGAATTGATAACGTAAGGAACGAAGCTGTAAGATGGATTATATATATGGGGGCTTGAATACTCCTAAGAGGGGCCCAATATTCCTAGGAGGGGCCCAATTGATGAGGGTCCATTAAGCTGATACAGTCATATGGAGCGAGTGGCACGTGGGGGATAGAGATAAGGACGATTAACGATGGCACGGTTTAAAAGGCACACGAATGAGATGAAGGATTGTAAAGAGACATGATGAAAGTCGTACAGGTGAGATAATGAGGTAATAAATGAGGTGTCATGTTACTTATTACAGGAGGTAAGATTGTGAGTCGTTCTGTGTCATTATGAAGCTGCCTCATGACTCAACTTGATTGTGAGTTGTGTGTGTTAAGAGTCGTTTTGTGTTAGTATGAAGTTGCCTCACGACTCAACTTGCTTGTGAGTCGTGTGTTAAGAGTCGTTTTGTGTTAGTATGAAGCTTCCTCACGACTCAACTTGATTGTGAGTCGTGTGGTAAGAGTCGTTCTGTGGTAGTATGAAGCTTCCTCACGACTCAACTTGATTGTGAGTCGTGTGTTAAGAGTCGTTTTGTGTTAGTATGAAGTTGCCTCACAACTCAACTTGCTTGTGAGTCGTGTGGTAAGAGTCGTTCTGTGGTAGTATGAAGCTTCCTCACGACTCAACTTGCTATGCACAGTAAAAATTGTTACGAAGAATAAAAAGCCGACGTGGATCTCGCTGATTCATTTTGCATACTTTTGTATACGAGTTGAGAATATGAGATGCCGTGTGTGTGTTGTGTTTTGAGGAGGTGTGTGTGTGTGTGTGTGCACGTGCGTGCGTGCGTGCGTGCGTGTGTGATTGTGTTGTGAGGTGATTATTCTATATTATTCTTCCTTCTATACTTTTCATACGCTTCCTTTTTTTCGTTTCTTTCTCTATTTTTATCCAAAATTTTCTTAATGTCTTAAGGTTTCGTAAAATTCTCGATTATACCAAACAGGGAATATTTTCATTGTGACGGAGAGAGCCTTAACAGACTATATTACAGAAGGTCAGGTTATTAGCAGGCAGGCAGGTATAGGCAGACAGGTGGACAGGTAGGGGGGAAGGTAGGTAGGTGTGTGTGTTAATATGCTGCAGGTCTGTGATATATGCATGATGCTCGCCCGCCAGCCACTGTGACTGACGGTGTTGTTACGGCTAATGATGAGGTCCACTATTGTGTGTTTTTATATTTTGTAGTTGTTCGTGTGTTATTAATTACTGTTGTATGTTATGGTGGTAATTAATGTTGTGATGGTGTTGGTGATAATTGTAGCGTGTGATGGTGGTAATGGTGATGGTAATTACTGTAGTGTGTGATGGTGGTGGTAATTACTGTAGTGTGTGATGGTGGTAATTAGGATGCTGTGGTGTTAATTACGGTGTTGTGCTGTCTAGTGTGTGTGTGTGTGTGTGTGTGTGTGTGTTTTATGGCACTGTAGGATGAGCCAAGAGTGCCAATATATATTCATATTTCACAAAGGAATCCGCCTCCTTATCCAACCATAGAAATCCCTAAATCCTCCCCTACAATCTACTTAAGGTAAGAAAAATCCCTGTATTCCTCCCTAAATTCTATTTATGTAAACAAAATAACCTCTATATTTTCCTTTAAGACTCTATTAATGAAGAAAAAATCCCCCGTATATTACCCTTAAATTCTGTTAAGGAAGGAAAAAATATCTCTCACTTACCTTAAAATCCCATTAAATTATGAGAAATTCTAACGCTTACCCGAAAATCCTTTTCAGTTAGGAACAAATTGAACATCCTACTCTGAAATACCATTAAAGTAGGAACAAATTCCTTCATCCTTCTTTAAAACCCCTTTAAAGTAAAAAAAAAAACTCCTTCCTTACCTAAAATCCCATTAAGTTAAGAGCAAATCCCTTTATCCTTCCATAAACTAACACTAAGTTAAAAAAATCCTGTCTTCCCTAAAAACCCATTAAGGTAGGAACAAATCCCTTTATCCAACTGTAAAATCCCATTAAAGTGTCAATTGCGCCTTAAATCATGTCCTAAAATTCCATAAAAGCAATGCAAAATTCCCATGCCCAACCTTTGAATATAAAAACCCTGATTTTTTTATTTAAATGAATTATGACTTATCACCAAATTGATCAACAAATTAACCCTATACGTAATTAAGGTACATAATCCTGGAGGTAAATTTAATTAATGACTGGTAAATTCTAGGTGTGATAACTCGGGCTTAGCGAGGAAATGAGCTGGGTGGTTGAGTAATTAGCTAAGATATCAAGATTGATGATGTAAAATAACTAGTGATAATGTAATACAATTTGTGATCAACATTGTGTGTGTGTGTGTGTGTGTGTGTGTGTGTGTGTGTGTGTGTGTGTGTGTGTGTGTGTGTGTGTGTGTGTGTGTGTTTAAGGTGATGATGGATGACGTGCTGAGAGAATGTACCACACTTTACAATCCCTTATACAACTGCTCGTCCTATTCCTCATCACTCTAGTTTAAAATAATGAAATAATTCTGTTCACCCCTGTTGGCGTGGGTCTTGTCTGTGGGTTTAGTCTTTGGGTTTAGGCTGTGGGTCTCGGGGGTCTAGTCTGTAGGGTCTGGTCTGTAGGGGTCTAGACTGTAGAGGTTTAGTCTGTGGGTCTAGTCTGTAGGGTCTGGTCTGTAGGGGTCTAGACTGTAGAGGTCTAGTCTGTGGGTCTAGTCTGTAGGGTCTGGTCTGTAGGGGTCTAGACTGTAGAGGTCTAGTCTGTGGGTCTAGTCTGTAGGGTCTGGTCTGTAGGGGTCTAGACTGTAGAGGTCTAGTCTGTGGGTCTAGTCTGTAGGGTCTGGTCTGTATGGGTCTAGACTGTAGAGGTCTAGTCTGTAGGGGTCTAGTTTGTAGGTCTGGTAGGTCTGGCCTGTGGGTCTAGTTCCGTAAATACTGCAGTGATCCGGGCTGGTGCGTGGGGGTCCGGAAGAGAGACTATTAATGACATGCCTCGGCCGGTCATTTGTATCCGTACTGAACCCACCATTAACACCTTTAAGCCCTGTGTTGACTTAACCATCGCCTGAGTCTTGACCTTTTTTTGTATTTGTATTTTTTTTATTACCTTGTGGTCTTATTTTATGACGTTGTTGTGTCTGTGGTTGGGACAAGTTAAAACACGCAAGACTGGTTTAAGAAGGTATTTGTTTTGGTGTGGCTGGGAGATAGATAAATACACAACATCTGGTTTATTAAGGCGTGTATTGTTGTTTTTGTGTTTGGTTAAAGTTAAAACACACAGCATTGTTTTATTGAGGCGATTATTGACATAAAAAAATATGGAAAAAAATCCAAATTATAATTAGTCTTTACCTTAACTAGACAGTTTCCCTTAGCAACAATTATTTAAAGAGAAATTGAAGATAGAGAATCATTGATAAGTTCCTATACCTTAATTTGGTCCTTATATAAGTGAGTTTATATATTTATTTATAGTTAAAGTTTAGTCTCGCTGTAATTGTCATGTTAGTTTTGGAAATTTTAATGATAGGTTTTTAAATTTTTGTGTGAGTGATATACGTAAAGGCTGTAATATACGAGTGTGTATCCCACGTATAGATGTGAATAATACACAAGTAAATGCGTAATAAAATATGTGGAATATAAACCAGACCCGGTAGCTGGCCACTATGTTGGTGTTGATACTATTATATTTTACTGCGCTCTTACAACTAAAGTCTATAAGCGTATCTTGTAGGTTAATACATACATACATACATACATTCATACATACATACATACATACATACATACATATACATACATACATACATATATACATACATACATACTGTATCTACAAAGGCTTAGTCTGCAGTGTACTATACTGTATATACAAGGGCTCGATCTGTATTGTACAGTTGTTTCAAAGAGTTCCTTTACCTCCTGTGGTGATGTTTACGTATACATGTGGAAGCATAGTGTTGTCTTATGGTAGACCCTGCTGCCATATGGCTTCACGAAAATTTTTATTTCTTTATTATTATTATTATTATTATTATTATTATTATTATTATTATTATTATTGCTGTTATTATTATTATTGTTATTATTTAATTTTATTTTTTATGTTTTTTTAGTATAAATTATACTTATTATGAACTAATTTTTATTATTATTGATATATTAACCCCCCCCCCCAGGCTCCGATGTGGGTCAGTGACCTGTGCCCTGGTGAGCTAATCTCCGTAAAAAGTCTTGAAACAATGGAGCTGATTGGTGGAAAAGATTCCGAGACGTAATTTCGCTTGGCAACAATGATAAATAGATGTTGGAATATAAACTCAATATAGATAATATACACATCGATGATCCTGATAAGGAAGAATAAGGAAAAATACCAATGTGAGTGATAAGGCTTTAAAAATAAAACATATACGAGGAAATTTGAAAAGTATAAAAGAACGATCGAATAAGTTCGCAGAAATTTAACCATGAACCATTACAGGCAGGGAACACCACTGGGCCTGACTCCTGGACAGCAATAGTAAACTTGTTCCGTCTTGTTACTGTACATCTCCGTTAAACTTGTGCTGGTTAACTGACGTGATACTGATACATGTTGTAACTTGTTCATCTTGGTCAATGTATAGAGATGACTCAAGAAGACTATATTAATACTGTACTGGCAGCTTGGAAAAACAGGTGAAATTGAAACCTCTCTTGATACATGTATGAATAGCTTCTAATTTTGATCTAATGTAAAAGAAAAAGTGAACACCAGGTATTAACTGTCCATTATTCATTAAAACAATGAGGCATGGAATAATATAATTACTAATTCGTTATGCATATTATTTGTATTGTAAAACTTCATCCACAAAGAAACCCAAATTTACCCCAAAACTGTGTTATTTGCAGCTTTGGTGGTCGTAATGCTCTGTAACACCTCAATGTAATAGCAGGGAAATGGTTAAATAATAACAATTGAAACATTCACTCCGAAATGTTGGTAAAACGCCTTCAGCAGTGTTCACAGTCTAATAAACACCGCGTTTGTGTTCATCCACCGCTCTCGTGTGGTGACGTCATGCTAAAATACACAGTACACACACACACACACACACAGAGAGAGAGAGAGACTATATTCTACATCAGTTGAAACATAATCCTCTTTACCAGTATCTGACTCTATTTCGATCACGTACAATATGTGAACGAACGGTAAAGCCTAGTAGTCCCTGATTGAACTAAAAAACGCTTATGAAAATCCGGTTTACTGGCATAACTGGGTCCAGTTTTTCAAAGATTCCTATGATTTTTCCCCTAACTAGGGATAAAAGAACGCATCCGACTACTGTAAAGTCCCGGCGTAATTCTGATCCTTGTGCCTCTGTGTGGAAGCTTAGGTGAGTCGGTGCGATACTTTTTGATGAATCCATTTTGGGGAAATTTATATTACGAACCTTTGAGAATTGAGAATTTTATCATAAGGGAAAAAAAGCAAAAATGCATCTGTATTAATGAATCCGATTATATCGTAAGGGAGTTTGAAGAGAATTTCACCATATTTCAAGTATTTATATTTTACATGAGAATATTGGTAAGAAACAAATAAACATCATTTCTAAATAATAAAAAATCTCATTATGAAGGATTTTGAAACGAATTCTTGTATTGTATTAATCTTGTGTTAGTATTGTGTTACTCTACCTGGGATCAGAGACCACATCTTACCTGTAAAGCCTCATTAAGTGGTGGTGGCCTCAGTGTACCTCCGTTACCTCACCTGCAGGATAATGATTACACCTGTTGAGGATAGGGAGTTTTTGTATCCGTATGTCTGTCCGTCCTTCCATGCGTCTGTCTGTCGGTCCGGGAATATATATATATATTTTTTTTTTTTTCTCGTGTTATTCTGTTCTTCCTTGCTATATTAATTCTGGTTGTTGGTGTATTTTCAGGTGTAACCATTGACTTAACCTGGCATTTGAACCGTCTAACCTGCCTACACCCGCGACCATCTGACATTAAGGTAGGTGTTAACTAATACTGTATACTATAGGACTAGCCGTGTGTGTGTGTGTGTGTGTGTGTGTGTGTGTGTGTGTGTGTGTGTTCTGGGCAGCCGAAACGGCACAATCGTTTTTCATCAAACTTGATGGAAAAATCGCAAAAAATTCGTAGAGTGGAACAAACCTGGTCCCATATCGATGGTTCTTTAGGAAGCCATTAATTAACCATTTTATTTACGCTGCAAAACGATGCAAGTCTACGGACTTGGCGCATCCTCATTCGCTGTACGCTGTCAGCCCACGATTGCAGTTATCGTACGGCTCCCTCCTCCTCCCCACTTTTTTCTTAGCCTAATTTTTTTTAATGTTGTTTGGATAAGTAAAGGAAGGAAGATGAGTAAATAGAAGAATAAAGAAGGGGAAACAGAAAATAGTTAGAGATAACAGGTGGGGGAGGGAGCTGAGTTTCATCATGCGTCTGGATGCGCAGTTTTAACGTTACCAGACAACCTTACAGCTACAGTGTGTACTTATTCCTGTGGGTGACTGTACATGGAAAAAGAGACGAGACAAAAAGATAATAACAGGAATGCATGGAGAAGATGACTACAATAGACACAGGGTGAATATAGACAGTGAAACAGACCGGAGGTTGACAAAAATAGACAGATTCATACATGCACAAATAGACAATATGGCAACTAACATGACAGACAGACAGCTGACTGACTGGTTCACATTAGACAAACAGGCAGACACACGCCAACAACGGATAAGACAGACAGGGCTTACAGTCAAACACCACGCAGACGAACAGACAGTTGGGATGGCAATAGACAGGACGGATTGACTTGAGACAGATTAGAAGGCATTTATAAACAAGAATAACACCAAATTGACCATAGCTGCGTCAGTGAGGGGAGGAGGTCTTACATCCACAAGTGTAAATAAGACTCATTGAAAACTAACACCCTCGCGCGGAAAGAACATAGAAGGTCGGTCAGTCATGTGAGATGGGCCTAAAACTGACTATGATGACTTAACACAGGTGATGACTTAAGCAGATGGTGACTTATCTAACCAGAATCAAGGTCACTTCTCTTCATAATATAATTTATCTCGAAATGATCATCGGTGATTCATGATATTTTTTTTGTGATTTTAACCTCTCCTTATGGCGAATATTTCTTTAACTAAATATTCTAACCTTTATTTTCTTACTTCTTACAGTATATTAGATACTGTAAGTATCACGACCACGACCATGATTATAACAACCAGGACCATGATTATAACAACCACGACCATGATTATAACAACCACGATCATGATTATAACAACCACGACCATGATTATAACAACCACGATCATGATTATAACAACCACGACTATGATTATAACAACCACGATCATGATTATAACAACCACGACTATGATTATAACAACCAAGACCATGATTATAATAACCAGGACCATGATTATAACAACCAGGACCATGATTATAACAACCACGACTATGATTATAACAACAACGACCATGATTATAACAACCACGACCATGATTATAACAACCAGGACCATGATTATAACAATCACGACCATGATTATAACAACCACGACCATGATCATAACAACCACAACCATGATTATAACAACCACGACCACGATTATAACAACCACGACCATGATTATAACACCAAGACTATGATTATATCGCAGCCATGATTATAACAACCGACTACGATATAACAAGCACGACCATGATTATAACACGACCATGATTATAACAACCACGACCATAATTATAACAACCACAACCATGATTATAACAACCACGACCATGATTATAACAACGACCATGAATATACCAACCACGAACGATTATAACAACCACAACCATGATCATAACCACGACCATGATTATAACAAACAACCACTACCATGATTATAACAACCAAGACTATGATTATATCACCCAGCCATGATTATAACAACCACGACCATGATTATAACAATCACGACCATGATTATAACAACCACAACCATGATTATAACAACCACGACAACAATATATAACAACGAACATGATTATAACCATAACCACGACCATGATTATAACAACCACGACCATGATTATAACAACCACGACAATGATCATAACCACGACCATGAATATAACAACCACGAACATGATTATAACAACCACAACCATGATCATAACCACGACCATGATTATAACAACCACAACCATGATTATAACAACCACGACCATGATTATAACAACCACGACCATGATTATAACGACCACGCCCATGATTATAACAACCACGACTATGAACATAACAACCACGACTATGATCATAACAACCACGACTATGATCATAACAACCACGACCATGATTATAACAACCACGACCATGATTATAACAACCACGACCATGATTGTAATAACCACGACCATGATTATAACAACCCCGACCATGATTATAACAACCATGACTATGATTATAACAACCACGACGATGATTATAACAACCACGACCATGATTATAACAACCACGACCGTGATTACAGTATGACAACCACGACCATGATTATAACAGCCTCGGTAAACTGTACCACTGGACTCGCCATCGGGCATGTAGGCAATACAGTATAAGTCAAAATATAATCATTAACATCCCCAAAGTACACAACACGTCACCACACGAATTGTAAAAATATTCAAGAAATATAATAATTTTATTTCTTATTTACTTCGTAAAAAAATAAAATGAATTTTCGTTTATCTCTCATACTCGGTGCCCTATGCTTGGTAGCGTTTCTGGCCTGGGTGAACAACCTCAGGAAGGAAACGACCTACGTGGAGTTGCATAATCGGTTGTTGTCCGAACAGGCCCTGAAGCTCCACCTCGACAGTTACTGGTTCCGGCCTGCACCCCTTGACCTCCAACCTGAAAAGTTTACGTCTAAGTGGGAAAGAGTTCCCTTCTTTCGCGTATTCGTTTCGTCGGTACTTCAGGGCAGACAAAGGCAGCACCTCGAACAAGTCGTGAAAGAGTTGCGCGAGGCGAAGGTGTTGACTCCAGTGTGGCCCTTCGTGTCCGTCGGCTTCTGCTGCCTGGTGGTGTCTCTACATATCATCTGTAAAAAGATGAAAATTTTAGAGGAAATCCGTTCTCGCATCTTCCCATTCCTTGGAGGATGGGCAATGCCAAGCCGATTTCTTCTTTGTACTAGACTAAGTCCACAGAAGCCCCAGGGCAGTTCGGAAGAACAGCCCCAAAGCTCTGTGGGTAAAATACCCCAGGACAATTCTGATGAAACACACCAGGGCTCTGTGGATGAATATTCCCAGAGCTTGCGAGTGTGCCCATACTGCAATAACAATGACAGTGACAGTGACCCAGCCACTGGCACTAGCAGTTACAGAGATTTATCCAGTATAAGTGACTCTACCAGTAGCGTTACCACTAGTCTCACTCTAGTAATGCTGTCTGTGCAGTGGGACCCTAAAATGTTATCTCGAATGATAATGACGGATAATTTCTCAAAAACCTATATGGTCCGTGAGCACCTGTTCCCCGATCAGGGTCCTCTTTCGATAAAGGTCTTCAAGACCTTCGACGGAAATAAACTAATGGCCAAATGGGAGGTGGAAGTCCTCTTGTTACTCAGGACTCTCAAAGAAGTGCCTCGTGTGGTGGCGGTGTGCGAGGAGCACCCTGCCATAATATCAAAATTCACCTCTGACATAACACTGCGACACTGGACGCAGATGGCTTATCAACGCCATGATGATGTAACTGTCTTACATGTCATACTCCAACTGTTAAATGTTGTGGATGCTATCCATAAATTCGGAGTCGTTCACAACTTTCTTCGTGACGACAACGTGACGATACGCCAAGTTAACGATGAGGTGCACCTGACCGTCCAGAACTTCTGTTTAGCCACGATGGCAGATGAGGTGAAAGAACATCCATGTGCAACTTGGAAAATCAGTCGCGACAAATTGTGGTGGGTGGCACCAGAACTTTTCCGTGGAGTGAGGGCTTCACCAGCCTCCGACGTCTTCTCCCTATGTATTATTATTAATTCTATCCGGAAGTGTATGAAAAAGAAGCCACAGGCCCTGTACCCCCTTATTGAACAGGGTAAATCTAAGAATCCCGCTGACAGGCCAACCATGGACCAACTCCGTGAAAAAGTGGCGGGGTTACTTGATAGTCCATGAAATTAAATCTCTCAAATTTTTCTCTTTCACCTAACTTTCAACTTTGTTATTATTACTAATACTTTTATTAATACTATGCTTCTCCATATAGTCTTTTGTATAATCTTGAGAAAAAAATTAATCCTCTTAATGATTGGACACTGCAGCTGACCTCAGGTGTAGCGTTAAGGTGTTTAATGATTGGACACTGCAGCTGACCTCAGGTGTAGCGTTAAGGTGTTTAATGATTGGACACTTCAACTGACCTCAGGTGTAGCGTTAAGGTGTTTAATGATTGGACACTTCAACTGACCTCAGGTGTAGCGTTAAGGTGTTTAATGATTGGACACTTCAACTGACCTCAGGTGTAGCGTTAAGGTGTTTAATCATTGGACACTTCAACTGACCTCAGGTGTAGCGTTAAGGTGTTTAATGATTGGACACTTCAACTGACCTCAGGTGTGGCGCTTGGGTGTTTAATATTCACATGAAAGGTTGAGGTATATATCAACTTCGTTTTAATACTATACAGTGGAATCCATGATAAACTAACATATGCTTTACCTTTTGAACTCTGTTATGAAGGTAGATGTAATATTATGTTAAGTTATTGTTATGTTATGTTATGTCATGTTGTTTAGGTTAAGTATAATTTTCTGTTATTAAGGTAAGTGTAATGGTATAATTTTTAAGGCAAGAGTAATATAACATCATACACACATACATACAAACATACATACATACATACATATATGAACAGACATACATGCATACATACACACAGGTAGAAAATAAATACAATTTTAGAAAATATCCTCCACTTGGTATACTATTCAATCAATCATCCAATATATTCATCATTTTTTTTGAGAAGCCACTGACGTACAATATACCATAAATCTCCACTCGACAGTTAGAATATATATACCGTGTACCTAATCGGGAGAGAATTATACCACGTCAAATGAGATATAATCGTTGCCTGTATAATCTCTTCATAGTCACCGTTATAAATTTATTGGGTACCTGGCTTAATATAGTGGTGAGTTTGATTAATGTTTACCTGTGTTGTCGTTTACCTGCAATTAAAGAGGGGAGTTTACCTGTGTTTTAAGGGTTTTGTTGTTGCTTTTTTTAACGGTGTGTTTTAAGGGGTTTTGATTTTTTTAAGGTAAATCTTTTTTGTATGGTTTATTTTAAGGAACTTTTTTTTAGGTTTATTGGTTTAGTTTATTTGAAAAATTTAAAGGTTTATTAAATTTTTGGGGGGTTTATTTAATTTTTTGGTTTGTTTTAAGGTGTATTTTCTCTTTTCTCCAAGTGGGTTTTAAGTTTTAGGTTTTAGGTGTAGATTATCTTAGTTATTATACCTCTTCTTAAATTTAATTCAAGACGAAGCTTTAGTACCTATCCTTCAGCTTATAAAGAATTAAGTATATATTGCCTCTCTTAATCAATAATTTATGCCATTCCTAATACATACTAAAACTGATACCGTGTGACCAGGGCGTCTCCAGTACCTTACCTGACGCAGATTATTACAGGTGTACGTCATAAATTCCAGCTATGATAAACTGCTAGATTTACCTGTAACGAGTGACGGATTTATGGTGTTATTTGGAGGATTTGACGGATTTGTGGTGATATTTGAAGGATTTGACGGATTTATGGTGATATTTAGAGGATTTGACGGATTTATGGTGATATTTGGAGGATTTGACGGATTTATGGTGGTTTCTGGAGCATTGGCGGATTTATAGAGGTTACTGGAAGATTTGACGGATTTATGAAAGTTTCTGTACCTTTTGACGGATTATTGGACGTTTCTTGAGCATTTGACGGAATGTATGGCTTTGTCTATTGTTGACGGAGTAGAGGGAGAGAGAGAAACACAGTATAAGGGAAAAGAGGAGAGGTCGACCTACAAAATAAGGGAGAGAAAAAGAAGAATTCAAACAAATAATGAAGGAAAGAGAGAGACCATGAGAAAGAGAGGAGAGATAAACACACTACGAGAGAGAGAGAGAGAGAGAGAGAGAGAGAGAGAGAGAGAGAGAGAGAGGACATCAGGAGAGAGAAAGCGAGAGATAACAACTTTGTAAACATAAAAAAAAATCTGGGTGGGGGTAAAAGAACCGAAGTTTAGCAGAGTTTGAACTGGGAAAAAATAACAAGATGCCTCGTGTGAACTAGAGGTGCATGCCCTTGTTCCTGACACACACACACACACGCACACACACACGAGATTCGGTATGCTGGTCGTCAGGGAAGGTAATCTAAGCTCAGGCGGGCAGAGGTGCTTGGTGAATCACAGAGCCTCGCCATTCAACTGGTTTTAAGGCATAATCATTCGGCGTATGAAAGTCAGTCGATCATTAAGACGGTATATCTCCTTTGCTAATCAGGAGTTGGGTGCTGTTGCGCTTTTGAGATAGTCGACTCACCGGCCCGCCAGCATAATGACGTTGTTTCTGAAGCGGTGTTGGATGCGCCTTGGGTGTTAGGTCTGGCGGTTCATAAAACATACCGCGGTCGTAAAGTTGTCTCTTTATGGTTCATTAAAAGCTTCAGTATATCATGGTTCATGCAATTTGTTGGAGCTTCAAAAATTCGATAGCTGGGTGGAGTTCTGTAGCTTCTTTAATACGCTAAAAGAGTATGAAAACGAAACCTTGATTATTCGCTTAATTTATCCACAGCTTTTGAGTTTGTCTCCGTCCACCTCACAGCTACTTGGCGTGTACTAACAACTGCGAGAGTTATTGTGCAAAATGATCCGAAATGGGGAAATGATTGTGTACCAGCATACGAGACATAAATGACTACTACTACTACTATTACTACTACTACTACTACTACTACTACTACTACTACTACTACTACTATTACTACTACTACTACTACTACTACTACTACTACTACTACTACTACTACTACTACTACTACTATTGCTACTACTAATGATAATAAGGTAAGACACCTCAAGGTATACTCAGGTGTCAGTACAGTAAATTAAGAATATGAACAAACATGTGTGAATATTTTTTTACTAATTATTTTGGCTCTTTCACCACTTGTCTTTCCACCATCTCAATCTTATCATCCTACTCCCCCCTTTATTTAACATATCTGTATCCTCATTAATAAACAACCAAAGAAAGAAGAAAGAAAGATAAATGAATAAATATGAAAAAAAAACTATGTGGTATGGACTGGGACTCAAAGTCATCTGTAGTTTTTTTTCACAAAGAACATTGTTTACGTCTCTCTCTCTCTCTCTCTCTCTCTCTCTCTCTCGTTCTTGGTAGATGAAGAATGGTGGCAGTAAGTCAACCAGCCGCCGTTTTTCATGGGTAATGTAGTGTGAGGTGCCTTAATATTAATATAGCCGATATAAACCTGTTATCACTCTTGGGGAAATGAGAAGGAGGAGAAAAGCGCTGGCTACTGCGATTTTTGCCTCCTGCCAACCTCTTAAAATACGGTGAAAGAATTTTGCTAACATCTGCGTTTGGGAGGGGGAGGGGTGGGGGAGGGAAGGGGGACAGGGTGAGAGGGTGGTGGTGGGGGGTGAGTTGTTTTTTGCACTGTTATGATCTTACCTTTGGCTTTTGGTATTTTTCAATGTTCGTGCGTTAGATTTTTCTCGTAACTGAAGATGTAGAGAATGGATTTTTTTTGCACTACATTGAACTATGATATAAAGAAGGATTTTCTCAAGGTTGGAAAGTCATAAAAATGGATTTTATAAAAGTTCCTATGTGAAATTTCCTTGTAAGTGAAAATGAAAGGACGTCCGAACCTGAATAACATGAGCAAAAAAAGCAGCGTCGAAAATGATATCACACACACACACACACACACACACACACACACACACACACACACACACACACACACACACACACACACACACACACTTTACCTGTCATGTTGTATAAAAAGAGAAATATATATATATATATATACAACTGTACACCCTATTGTGAAACATTTCGTCCACGGACAAACAGACGGACAGACAAGCGCATAGACAGCTGCAATAACCCCATCAACTGGCAGGCGGAGAGGATAAAAAAAATGTTACTGAACGTGCACGGGGAATATAACTGTTCCGTTCTTGTTATACAAATTGTGAACGTGAGTCATTGATGAACGTGAGTCATTGTTGAACGTGAGTAATTGGTGAACGTGAGTCATTGATGAACGTGAGTCATTGATGAACGTGAGTCATTGGTGAACGTGAGTCATGAACGTGAGTCATTGATGAACGTGAGTCATTGGTGAACATGAGTCATTGATGAACGTGAGTCATTGGTGAACGTGAGTCATTGATGAACGTGAGTAATTGGGGAACGTGAGTCATTGATGAACGTGAGTCATTGGTGAACCAAGGCCGATCGCTGTAGGCTCCCTCGTAGGAACCCCGCGACTCCTCTCCTCACCCCCTCGACTCCCCCAAGGCTTTCAACGAGCTCTCACCCAAAGGCTTCAAACGACCCTCACCTGAAGCTCCGCCCCATCTAAAGATCTCCCCCTCCCCTTCCTTCCCCTTCCCTCCTCCTCCCCTCACATCCCTCTCCCTCATCATCCTCCTCTCCTCCCCTCCTCTCTTTCCCCCTCCCCCCGTTTCAATAATATAAGGCGCCAGCATCCGCCAGGCGATCGGCTACAATATTGACAGCAGCCAAAATTTTCTGAATACCTGGAGGCCAGATCTTCAGATTAAGGTATTGATTGCCAGTTTCCGTCGCAAGATCTCTGGGGGGGAGAGGGAGGGAGGAGGAGAAGGATTCTAAAGATGGCGAAGCCGATTTGTCAGGGGAGAAGAGAAGGGTTGGGGAGGGGGAGGAGGAAAGTTTTGCTCCTAGTGGCGTTCTCAGTAGTAGGGAGGGAGGGAGGGAGGGAGGGAGGGAGAAAATAAGAGGAAGGGAGTGGTGTGGTGGTGGTCAGTGTGTGTAGTGTAGTCATGGGTGGTCAGGGGTGTAGTGGATAGTGGGTGGTCAGGGCGTGTAGTGGCTAGTGGGTGGTCAGGGGTGTAGTGGCTAATGGGTGGTCAGGGGTGTAGTGGCTAATGGGTGGTCAGGAGTGTAGTGGGTGTTGGTGAAGTGAGATATTTTTAGGAATGATTTGTCCAGTCAAGGATTAAATACACACACACACACACACACACACATTTTACCTGTCATGTTATATAGAAGAATATGTACTCTCTCTCTCTCTCTCTCTCTCTCTCTCTCTCTCTCTCTCTCTCTCATCCTTTATTAAGCAATGAACTTAATACAAATAAAGGGATGTGTTGGGCGTAATATGAAAAAATGAAGGAGGGGGAGACGAGACAGGGAAGACAAATAGAGGAGACAGGAGAGACAAAAGGAGACAGGGAAGAGACAGGAGACAAAAAGAGTACAGAGGGAAGAGACAGGGGGAAGACTGTAAAAGACGTGAATGGTAGAAAGCTTTGTCAATTAGATTATGTTGGTAGGAGACAGGAGAGAGACTTTAATTTACCGTCGTGGAGAGAGACAGAAGTGACAGATGTTGGTAGGAGACAGGGGAGAGACTTAGATTTATCGTCGAGAGAGAGAGCAATTGACCGACCGTCCATAATACTCAACCCCGAGAAAGCAATTATTTAGAGAGACGGGAAAAAGACAGTGTATGAAATAGACAGTTGACTTAAGAGGTGTTCGAAATATATTGCTCTGTTTATATCCGGCTATACGTTTGATATTACTGTACCTGTAGCTTGTACCGTATTTCACTGTGTACCTGTAACTTGTATCCCTCACACTGTATACCTCTACCTGTAACTTGTACCGTATCTCTCACTCTATACCTGTAACTTGTAATTTGTACTGTACCTGTGTAACTCTACCTGTTACTAGTACTGTATTCCTCCCTGTGTATCTCATCCTGTAAGTTGTACCGTATCCTTCTCTGTGTACCTGTACCTACCTGTAATTTGTATTGTCTGTCTGTCTGTCTGTCTGTCTATTTGTCTGTCTGTCTATCTGTCTTTTCCGTATTCATTTCCACAGTTTTGATGATAAAGATGAAATTTGGTAGGGAGGTGCGGGTGGCCAAGAAGATATGGGCGTTAATAACCATAGCAGCTAGTTGTGTTAAAAGCTCTTTACTTTTATTATATTTTTTTGTGTTATAATATCATCCCAGTGGCAGAATTTCCATGTGTCATAACCTCAGTGACAGAAATTCCACGTGTTATAAAGCTCACAATGGCGGAGAAGTTAAATTTTTATCCACTGTAATCTGTTGTCACTAAGTTTTTTTTTTTTTATATACAGTATATACATTTTTCCCCCACAGTGGTAAGGTGGCGCCAGTGGGTAAAAGTTTGTTGTGTGGTAAAGCTCACTGTGGGAAAGTTTGATAATGTAACCACGAACGGTAGGGTGAACCTCGGTAATAGACCCTGAGGCTGAACTTGTAGAATTGAGTATAGAATATTTAGTGTGAGGGAGGGGAGAGGGGGGCAGAGAGAGGGAGGAGTTGGGAGGAAGGGAGGAGGAGAGGAGAGGAAGAAAGGAAACAAATGTGCGGGGGAGGAGACGGAGGAAAAAAGTGAGGAGATTTAGGTGGTTCTTATACAGCTGTTTGGGGAAGAGGAAAGAGAAGAGAAATGGAGGGGGAGATGGAAGAGAAGTGGAAGGGTTCAGTGGTTCGTTGGAAGTGAAAAAAGGTTTGAAAGGTTGGAGAAGATGTAGGAATCAGAAGCAGTGAGGAAAAGGGAAAGGACAAGAGGAGAGAGAGAGAGAGAGGGGTAGTATGAAGGATAGGAAATGAAAAAAGGAAGAAGGACGTGTTTATATATACTCCTGCTTCACCCAACAGGTCTGGCCACCCCATTACCCCTCCCCCAAGCAGTGAGGAAAAGGGAAAGGACAAGAGGAGAGAGAGAGAGAGAGGGGTAGTATGAAGGATAGGAAATGAAAAAAGGAAGAAGGACGTGTTTATATATACTCCTGCTTCACCCAACAGGTCTGGCCACCCCATTACCCCTCCCCCACTGTCACCCCTTCCCTCCCCACTGTCACCCCTTCATTGTCACCTTCCCCACTGTCACCCCTCCCTCACCGTCACCCTTCCTACAGTCGTACCGTCATCCTCCCCACCGTCACCCCTCCCCCTACCGTCACCTCCCCCTACCGTCACCCCTCCCCTACCCCTCCCCTACCATCACCCCTCCCCCCTACCATCTACCCCTTCCCCACCGTCCCCTCCCCTACAAATCACCCTCCCCAATCACCCCTCCCCTACCGTCACCCTCCCCTACCCATCACCCCTCCCCCCACCGTCCCCACTCCCTCCCCCCCTTCACCCCCACCCTATATCCGTCACTGTTTACCTAACTTGACTCCATCAACTTTTAATTAAAATCCTAAAGAGGCTTAACGTCTTAGGCATTCCCTTTATATGACTGAAGGGTAATTATGAATTAATTAATCGGGTCAACCTCCTTAGTAAAGACTGTGTTGATATTCCAGCGACCTCTCCTGACTGTCTCTTGTTGGGTGAGTGGTATACCTCTCCAGTCAACTGTTGGGGGAGAATTATACCCTGCCTGACATGTCTTAATCAGGCGCCGCATTACAACCTTGATTTAACTCACTGTAAACTGAGATTATTGTTTTGGTCGTCTTTGTCGTCTACCAGTTTTGTTTTTATTGGACTAGTTATCAAAACTCCCATGCTGGTTGTGTATAATTCTGTTAGCTTGGTTGAATAAATATATGATAAGTCGAAAGATGTGTGGCAGAGCTTGAAAGACGTATAAAGAGAGAGAGAGAGAGAGAGAGATAAAACCATTCGTTATTCACAAAGGAAACTGCCACTACCAACACACCTCCATCACCCGGCGGCTCTCACCATCAGTAAAAAGAAAAGAAAAAAAGATAGATTTAGATGCAGGACGTGAGAGAGGCTCCCTGATCTGATGATGTCACCAGGAACCATCAAACACTCTCCAAAAAGGATTCCTTAAAAACAAAAAATCCTTGACAATCTCCTTCGGGGGTTGTTATATCACAAAGGATTCTTCAGCAGTTTCTTGAAGGAGATGAGGGAAGCGTTTCTGTGCCTAGGTGATGGAGTAGTTTTTAGCGGAAACTTTCAACATCCTCGATTATGACTCCTAAAAATCCCTGATGACATCCTACAGGAGGTGTTGTGTTTGAGAGGAATCCTTCATCACTTTCGTCAAGGAGCGTTGCTGTCTTTACCACGTTGCTGTGTTCTTAGGAATTCCTGACAGCCTCAACTCATCTACAAAAATTGTCTCAAGATAACCTACAGTAGGTATTATATTTCAAAGGACTTCTCCTTAAGGAGGTTAAGGAAGCATTTCGATCTGTAGGAGTTGGAATGGTTGTTGGGGACTATAAGGGAGATCCTTGAATCCCTGCCGACCTCCGCCTTACAGATGTTATAACAAACGATGTAGAAGATGGAAGAGGAAGGGCAGGCAGGGGTCTGGAAGGGAGGGGGAGGCAGGGGTCTGGAAGGGAGGGGGAGGCAGGGGTCTGGAAGGGAGGGAGGGGGAAGCAGGGGTCTGGAAGGGAGGGGGAGGCAGGGGTCTGGAAGGGAGAGGGAGGCAGGGCTCTGGAAGGGAGGGGGAGGCAGGGGTCTGGAGGGAGGGGGGAGCAGGGATCTGGTTTGGGTTTCTCATTACTGTCACTCTTCTGTGAGAGGCCTTGACGGCCGTCTTGAGAATCTCTGTCAAAATGCCCTGAAATATTTCTTTAAAACTACTTGGGCAGCCGGATGATATATATATATATATATATATATATATATATATATATATATATATATATATATATATATATATATATATATATATATATATATATATATATATATATATATATATACAACAATTAGCTCCTTCGCTACATGATCATTATTTTTTCTTGTGACATTCGATTTTGTTTTTGTTTTGGTATAATAGGTGAGTGTTACAGAGCCAATGTACATTATTTTGTTGGGGTACAGTACAGGAGTGTTACATTATTCTGTACCAGCTAACACACTCTGACACCCTCATTCGATTCTTCCATTAAGTTATCATTTCAATACTAACTCCCCTTGACCAGCTCGCCAAATTATTTATTGGAAAATCTGTCCCCATGTTTCCCTGCTGTGTCCTGTGGCGCTATCCCCTCCCTCCCTCCCTCTCTTCCCTCTATTCTTTTACCTTTCCCTCACTTCTCTCTTCCACTCTCTTTCCTTTCTCGTCCGACCCCTTTCTCTTTTGTGCCTTTTCTTCCTCTTCTATCCCTCTAGTGATCTAGTCTAATCTCATTTCTCTTTTTATCTCTCTCAACTCTTTACCCTTTCTATTTCCTCCCTCCATCATTCCCTACCTCTCACCTCTACATTACCTCCTTCACCTTTCTCTCCCTCATCCCTCTTTCCCCTTTCGCATTCCACCCCTCCCGTCTACCCCTTCTTATTTCCTCTACCCCCCCCTCTTCTTCCCTATTCATCTTTCTTATCGCATCGCATCCCATCCAATCCCATCCCATCCACTCCTTTCCCACTCCCCTCCCCCCTATTCCCTTCCCAGGTGTTCTCCCTCACTCCTCTCTACTTTCCATACTCCTCTCAGCCCTCTCCGTCCCTCTCCCACCTCCCTCCCACACTAACAGACTAGGTTTCTGAGTCCCCCTAATCGAGGCAGAGTCGGGTGCCAATGACTGCACATGACAGCTCGCGTGAAAATACCCGGAAACACCTATTTCATATACTGTCAAATCCTCCCGATGGAATTTTATATATATGTATGCATGGACGCCGACTCACCCATCAGCCCAGCGACTACCTCCTACCTCCCTCTCTTTATTTTTACAATGGTTTTTTTTTGTGGGGAGGTGGGGGGGTTTACGTGTTGTATATATTATTTCTGTCTGTCTGTTTGTCTGCCTGTCTTTATTCTATCAGTCTAAGTATATATCTGTTCATTTAATCGATCTTGTTTGTTTCTCTGCTTCATATATAATTTTTTCTCTCTTTCTAATGGTGGAGGCAATGGTGATGGTGATGGTGATGGTAGTAATGTTGGTGGTGATGGTGGAGGTAGTGGTGGTGATAATAAAGGCAGTGGTGGAGGTAGTGTTGGTGGTGGTAATAAAGGCGGTGGCAGAGGAGGAGGTGGTGGTGGTGATGGTAGTAATGTTGGTGGTGATGGTGGAGGTAGTGGTGGTGATAATAAAGGCAGTGGTGGAGGTAGTGTTGGTGGTGGTAATAAAGGCGGTGGCAGAGGAGGAGGTGGTGGTGGTGATGGTAGTAATGTTGGTGGTGATGGTGGAGGTAGTGTTGGTGGTGGTGGTAGGAATAGTTCCACAGACACAAAGTATTTTTTAATAACTGTCTGTGTCCGTCCGGGCGTCAGTAACGGGAGGGGGCGGGTGTCTGCTAGTTCTGGCTCGTTGTGTGGCACTGTTGGCTCTGATAAGTGGCACTACAGTGTTATGCGGCACTGTAGAGTGTTCTCGGCACAGCACTGTAGAGTGTTAGCACTGTAGAGTGTTATACGTTGTGCACTGTAGAGTGTTAAGCGGCACTGTAGAGTGTTATGCGGCACTGTAAGTGTTATGTGGCACTAAGTGTTATGCGGCACTGTAGTGTATGCGGCACTGTAGAGTGTTAAGCGGCACTGTAGAGTGTTATGCGGCACTGTAGAGTGTTATGTGGCACTGAGTGTTATGCGGCACTGTAGTGTTATGCGGTACTGTAGAGTGTTATGCGGCCATGAAGAGTGTTTTATGGCACTGTAGAGTTTTATTTAGCACTGCAGCGTGTTATACGACACTAGACGCACCCATGTGTCACAACAGGGACTTACGTGGCACTATAGAGTATGTTTAGTGGTGCTGTAGTATGGCCACCTGGGACTGTAACCTCAGATCTGTGACGCTGTACAACCTGACCTGGAATTTCAGAATTTTTTCATTACATCACCGGGTTGACCACAGCTGATCTGGCCATGGTCTGAAAACCATTGCAAGATTTTATGGAATCGGGAAATAAAAGACCTTTCAAAACGTCGTATTTTTAAAAGCCAATGATTAATCATTTGTTTTAAAAATTGTCAAATGTTGATAGAATATAAACAAAAAATAAGAAAATGAACAACAGAAATATGTGATGCTAGAACGATTTCTTTTTACTAATTAATTTACATTATGATTTTTTGGAGTTTTTAGACGATGTTTTTGAACTTTTAAAATTATTATTAAGGCGTTTTATTACGTGAAAAATTTCTGGGTATTTTTAGATTTGTTTGTTTCGTTTTTAGAGTATTTTTATTTATATATTTTTTTTTTAAGTTTTGAGGTTTAAGGGCAACTAATATTTTAAAAAGTATTCTTGGCATTTGGCTTTCTGAGTCATTGTTTTATAAAATTATTAGTTTCTTAGTTCAGTTAGAAATGTTCTTGGTATTTTTTTTGTAATTCCTTTATTTTCTATTAAAAAATTATGGGAACTTTGTTTCTAAGACATTTTTATTTTTTAAAAATTTGTTCTCACAGATAAAAAAAAGTGAAGTGGCGGGGGAGGAATCAATTTATCAACATTTTCGCTTTATATGGAGATTTTTCGATGAAATTCAATGAGAGTTTTAGGCAGAGAGTCAGGTGAGTAAGCAGACCTCCCGCAGCCTCTTAGTGTTGTGTAAGGGAAGTGTCATCCTGGGCACTGGACACACCTTAGCTTATATCACCTTATTGTGGGGGACTGTGACCTGGTGAACGTAGCTTGGTGACCTAACCAGTTGAAAAACCTTAATATCTGACCTAGTGAACGCAGTTTAGTGACCTAGCCAGTTGAAAGGCCTTAATATATGACCTGGTGAACGGTTCTTGGTGACCCTAGGAACTGAATAAGCTAAATTAATGACCTATAGTATTTCCATGCTAAAGTGGCCCGTAAGCCCCGCCCCTCGTCTATAGCTCCAAATTGCCGATTGGTTCCCCTGGGCGTCTGCTTACCAATTGTGAACACATTTAGTTTGAATTTTCTATGAATTAATCAGCTATTAGTACAGAAGAGGGGCGTGGCTTATGGGCCAGGTTAGTGTGGAAAGGGTATAATAAACTGATCTTGGTAACCTTAGCAGAATCCATAACTAAACCATTCAGGTCATCTTCAACTCACACTCAACCTAACCGCTTAAGTGCGATCAAAGACAGTTGAAACCCTCTATTGATTTACCTACTTAAGTTACAGAACAGGCACTTAGATAATACTAAAGGACTCGATAATTTCACTATAAAAGGCCTTTGTTGTTGTTGAAGTGCAGTAATACATTCGGATTACTTGAACATTAGGTTAGGTTAATATACGTTAGATAAGATTAGATTAGGTTAGAGTAAGAGTAGCTTGAATTAGATTACGTTACGTTAGCTAAAGATATGTTGAATTAGGTTAGATTAGGTTAGCATTAGAGTGTTTAATCATCATTTCAAATACGCTTAGGTGTCTAATCTTCAGGTGAGCCATACAAGGGTCAAAAAAATTCATTACAGTATCCAAGTTTTAACACCACCACCAGTCAATCCATTTTTAAGATAATTCACTTAACGTACAGAAAAACAAACAGAAACAAAGAGGAAATATAAGACCATTAAATACCCCCTCTTTCCACACCACAATCTTCGGGCGGGGCATAAACACGGTACATAATAAGCAGATACTCTAAGATTATATATATATATATATATATATATATATATATATATATATATATATATATATATATATATATATATATATATATATATATATATATATATATATATATATATATATATATATATATATATATATATATATATTATATTATATATATGTTGATAAAATCACAGGGAAAGGGAAACAACGGAGCACCTTAGCTTTCGTCTTTATTTAAGACATCTACATGATATATATATATATATATATATATATATATATATATATATATATATATATATATATATATATATATATATATATATATATATATATATATATACACGCCTATCGCTAAAAAATTGCATATGCCAATACCTTCATCTGATATACGATTTTTTTTTGTATAAGACAATCGCTGCTTTTTTTATTTTTTTTTTTATTTTTTAATATTTCAACGTTTTATTTTTTGTTGATATTTCTTTGGAGAGGTGCCAAAGGTCTGAGAAGGCCAAGATTCAATACTTAAGGGGTTCTAAACGTTTATGAAGGCCAAAATTCACTTCTTAAGGGGTACCAGACATTTCAGAAGGAAAACTTTTACTATTTGAGGTGTTAAACGCCTCACACAAACAAAACACGTAAAAAACAAAAACAAAAAAAAGATCCACATCCTTGTGTTTAAAAGAAAAATACGAGAACCACGTAATCTTGCGATCCAATTCCACTTATCAATATGTGGCGGCGGAAAACAGGGTGGCGACGGAGGTTCACCCGGGGACCCCACAATACACCAGGGATAATAACAGCTATTGTCCGCCGCCCCAAAAGTTAAGAGGCACTCCTCCTTATCACACCCATTAGAGTCGTCCTTGTGTCCTATAAAGTTATGTGTCAGCAGGAGGTGGGGGGGTAGAGAGTTAGGGGTGCCAGAAGTCAGGGGTCCCATGTAGATGGTGCTAGGAAGTGCCAAGGTAGGGAGGGAGGATGTCAGGGTGTGGAAGGAGGGTGCCAGGGGGTACCAGTTAAAGAATGGGGTGCCAGACGCGTGCCAGGGAAGGCGGGAGGGAGGGAAGCCAGGGACTACTACCAGGAGGAGAGGAAGGGTGCCAATGCATTTCAAGGCTGCCAGGGGATATCAGGGGGTGTTAGAGGGTGGTGAAGTGTCTGAGGGTTCCAGAGGATGCCAAGATTACCACAAGTGCCAGTAACCTCAGGAAGGACGTGCTCAGAGGGGCGTTTATCGTCAATATCACGCACGTAGTAAAAGACGGCGAGGCGTGTGTGACGCGGCGCTCCTTGGTGATGAGGCCCGCGGAGGTCACCAGGTCACTGTGTCACTCTGAAGGTCACCAGGTCATTATATCCCATAGGGGTCACCATCGTCAAGCAGATCTGATTCTACTAAACCTAACCTAACCTAACGTACCACATTCAGAGACCCTTCGCTTAAAAAAACATTGTTCGTATTATTGGATATGTAGGATTTAATACCTCAAAAAACCTATTCGATAACTTTCTGGGGCTTAAACGTGTCGTGCTTCACATTATCCTCGCCACTGGCGTTTTTTATTAATGAGCAGAAATGGGTAATTTTTTCCCAGCCTGACCCGGCCTTCATGGTAGATGCGATCAGGTGTAGTTTTTAATGATGACAGAGATACGTTTTGATATAAATATTCCGTTTTTACCTTTTTCATAACATTCTCTTAGACATAAGATAAAAAATATTTTGGTTCAAATTAGAACAGAAAAATGCTCACAGGACAAAATTTAATGTAACTTAATTTAACCTAACCTTACCTATCTTAATCTATCAATAGCAAGTCTACGGACTTGGCGCGCCCTCATTCAACTCTACAACTCTTCTAACCCCTCTCTCTCTCTCTCTCTCTCTCTCTCTCTCTCTCTCTCTCTCTCTCTCTCTCTCTCTCTCTCTCTCTCTCTCTCTCTCTCTCTCTCTCTCTCTCTCTCTCTCTCTCTCTCTCTCTCTCTCTCTCTCTCTCTCTCTCTCTCTCTCTCTCTCTCTCTCTCATACACTTTATACAAGAACGTGTCAGGTAAAACAGAAGTGTCCTTGGTGGGGTAAGGGAGGGAGGGAGGGGTGGGGGGAGGTCACGTGTTCTTCACCTGGCAGGTAGACCCGACACAAACAATACCAGGTGGAAGGGCAGGTGTCCTCAGCACACTTAAGACGCCAGGTTAACGTGTAGGAGATGGTCTCGAGTCCTCTTCACTCTCCTCCTCCTCTCATCTCCTTCCTCTCCTCCTCCTCCTCTCTCATCTCCTGCTCCCTCTCCTCTTCCTGCTCATCTTTCATCTCCTTTCTTCTTACTCTCCTCCCCCTCTCATCTCCTGCACTCACTCTTCCCTCCTCTCTTTCTGTATTGTTTTATGCCTGTCTCTCTTCTTCTTCCTCCAATTCTTCGTCTTCTTCTCTTCCTCCTCCTCTTCTTCCTCCTGCATCCCCTTCCTCTTCTCCCACTCTCTTATCTCATCTCGTGCCTCTATCTTTGTCTTCTGTTATTCCCCTTCCTCTTCTCTTCCTCCTCCCCCTTCTCTCCATTTTAAATTTCTCTCATCTCATCTTCCCCCTCATCTCCTCTCTACTTCTCCTTCTCTTCTTACTCTTCCTCATCGCCTCTTCTCTTTTCTCTCCTCCCTCTCCTTATCCTTGAGCATTGTTCTCCTCTTCTCGTCCTTCTTCATTGTTCTTTCCCCTCTCTTATCCCCGCCCTTTATTCACTGTTTCCTTCCCCTTCCTCTTCCGAATCCTTCTATCCATCTTTCTATCTTCTCCTTTGTCCCATTTCTCTATTATCTAATCCAACGACTCCTTGTTCCTATCTCCTTCCCTTCTTCTGTTCCACACACCCTCTCCCCTTTTCCTCTGTTCTTTATCTTTTTATTTATTTCTTGTTTATCCCTTGCTTTCTCTCTTTCCCCTCCTTCTCTTGTTCTTCCCGCATCCTTTGCTTTTCTCCTTCCTCTTCCTTCTTTCTTGTTCTTCCTTTTAGTTCTCTCCATTATCTCACCTCATCCTCTCTCTCCTTCGTATACCTCTTTCTCCCTCCCTCTCACTCCTATTTACTTTCCCCATCCCTCCATCCCATCTTCTCACTCTCCCTCCCACCCTTTCACTTCCCCTCCTTCCTCCCTCTTTCTATACCCTTTCTTTCATCCCTCACAACCCTCTCCTGCTCTCTCTCTCTTCCTTCCCCTTTCCACCCACCTCTCTCTCTCTCTCTCTCTCTCTCTCTCTCTCTCTCTCTCTCTCTCAGCTGTCAACCCTTCCCCCATCCATCCCTCTTACTCACTTTCTCACTCACCCTCTCAGACTTCCTCTTACCTCCCATCCTCTCCCCTCTTTTTCCTTCCTATCATCTCTCCCCCTCCCATCCACCCTTCCCTCTCCCATCCACTCGTTCATCCTTCCTTCACTCTCTCTCTCCCTCTCACTCTGTATATCCTTCCCCCAGATGGTAATATTTAAATTTTTTTCTTTCTTGCGTTTTTCTTCGTCAGGGTCGAGTGCATTTTATAAATTTTGGAGCAGAAATTCAACTCTTTCCTGTGTCTTAGCTCTCACTCTTAGACACGTGTACTCTTAGGACTCTTTATACCAGGACTCTTAACCTTCATGTGTATGTATAATGTGTATGTATCGTTTATGTTAGGTTAGGTTAAGTTTGGATAGGTTAGGTTTGGTAGGTGCTGTCTGGGTAGGTTAGTTTATGTTAGCTTTAGGTCAATTAAGTTGGTATAGATGTAGTTAGGTTAAGTTAGGTTTGGTTAGGTTTGGTTGGGTTAAGTTAGGTTAGGTTAGGTTAGGTTAGGTTTGGTTAGGTTAAGTTTTATATATGAATACTCGTACGTGTGTAAAGAAACCCACACAAAGCTCTTAACTCTTATTATATGCATACTGGCTGTGTTGTCTCGCGGTAACGGGGTGGTAGTGAAGATGGTAAGACTGTTGGGAATGGTGGTAGTGAAGATAGTAATAATGATGGTGGTAGTGGTGTTAGTTGACATGCTAATAGTGGTGGTGGTGGTGAAAGTAGTAGTGACTGTAATAGCAATAATAGTGGTCGCGATTGGTTATGGTGTGGTGGTAGTGGTGATGGAAGTATGGATGGTGGTGGTGATGGTAGTAGTAGTAGTGGTGACAGACGTGGCTCGTTCAGGCCGCCAGGTGCTCTTGATGGGTGGTGATAAGGCCCCATCTCCCCCTCCCCCTCCTCTACCACCTCCCCCCTCTCCACTACCACCTCCCCCTCCTGCAATAGATGACGCCCCGTAAAATTATGAAAGTCTTTGGATTGCGCCTGATGTTTATAGCCCCCCCCGTTGTGTGTGTGTGTGTGTGTGTGCTTTATGTGTTTTATGTGTGTACAATATATACACATTTAGGCTCTCTCTCTCTCTCTCTCTCTCTCTCTCTCTCTCTCTCTCTCTCTCTCTCTCTCTCTCTCGCTCTCTCGCTCTCGCTCGCGTATTTTCTCAGAGTCCCCCAGCTCACCGAGAGAGACAGTTCATATTTTGTAACTTTCTGAGTCTTTTACACCAAATTGTTAGTACAGTATTTTTGTATTTTCTTCTCAATATTTTGTTCCTAGTGTTTATATGTTTCTATTTATTTTATAGTTGGTGTACTTTACCTGTGTGTGTGTGTGTGTGTGTGTGTGTGTGTGTGTGTGTGTGTGTGTTTTGTGTGTGTGTGTGTTTTGTGTGTGTGTGTGTGTGTGAGTGAGACATTACCTCTACTCTCATTATCTTTATCTCTTTCATCACCACCACCACCATCGCCACCATTACCAACAACCACCATCATCACCACCATCATCACCACCACAACCATCGCCACCATTACCAACAACCACCCTCATCACCATCATCAAAGCCATCACCAACAAACTACCACACCACCACTACCATCCCCCAACACCACATCCCCATCACCTCCAACACGTCACCGCTACTACCATCCACCACCACCACACCACCACCATCACCCTCAATACACTATCACCTCCATCACCCCTAATACATTATCACCCTCAATACACCACCAGACCCCCCTCCCCCCCCCCCCCCCCGTAAACAGGCAATCAGCAAGTGCCAACGTTGTGTTCCCGGCAGCACCCCTTTAATTGTTGTTGCTATGGCGAGGTGCACCAGGTGAGATTTTGACACCATCATCCTCATCTCCAGCCCACCTACCTCTTGGTTTTTTCCTTTATTTCCCCTTTTATTGGTTAGTAAATACCTGGATGACTGGCAGACAGGAGGAGGGGTGAGAGGAGGAGGAGGGAGAAGGGAGAGGAGCGATGAGGAGGGAGAAGGGAGAGGGGCGAGGAGAAGGGAGAGGGACGAGGAGGAGGGAGAAGGGAGAGGGGCGAGGAGGAGGGAGAAGGACGAGGAAGAGGAGGAGGAGGGAGAGGGACGAGGAGGAAGAGGAGGAGAAGGAACGAGGAGGAGGAGGGAGAGGGACGAGGAAGGGTAGGAAGGACGGGACGAGGAGGAGAAGGTATACTCTGTCATTAGCCTTAATGTTATTATTATTATTTTTTACGTAATTCAAATTTCTTTTAATTGTGTTGATTCGTTCAGGTGACTAGACTGTCGGTGTGTCGGGGGGGGGAGGAGGTGTTGTATCTAGGGATAAAATTATCTTGGGTAATGATGATTTGTTTTCAGTGATTTTGTTGTATTCGTTGTATTTATATTTTATTTTATTTTATTTATTTATTTATTTATTGGTTTTAGTAATACATAATTTTCTTTCAGGAGTAAATTATTGAGATATGATATTATTGCAATCGCGAGTAAATTATAGTTTTCGTAAGTGAATTATTGCTTTCAGAGGAGAATAATTATAGTTTTCAGAAATAAATTGAGTACATTCAGGACGGAATTATATATCTCCATCAACCATCGTTTGTTTGTTTGTTTGTTTCAACTGACTGGGCTATTGCCAGAGTTTATTTCATCAGACTTTTAATTATCAATTTAGGTCATAATTGGACGGTCCAACTTCCCGCTGCCGCTGTTGGTGTTCACGGCAGGTGGCAGGAGTGATAAGTGAACAGACTCACCTTTATGTGTGTTTACCTGTCTTGTTTAGGGTGTTTATAGTAATGAGCAGCACACAGGTAATTCGAGGTGCGTGTCGTCGTTCTGATTATCAATTTATTCTGTAATTGGGGAGGTGAATCGCATCTCTCGTTTTTGTTTTGCTTATTATTGTTGTGGTTTTGCTGTTGTTGTGGTTTTGCTGTTGTTGGAGTTGTTGTTATTGTTGTGGTTTTGGTGTTGTGGTTTTGCTGTTGTTATGGTTGCTGTTATTGTTCTGGATTTGCCGTTGTGGTTTTTGTTATTGCTATGGTTGTTATTATTGTGTTTGCTGTTGTTGTTGTGGTTGTTGTTGTAGTTGTTATGGTTGTTATTGTTGTTGCTATTGTGGTTGTTGTTGTCGTTTAAATGTGCTAAGGTGATTTATTTTGCCAGGGTCATTAAGTGTTGTTGTTGTGGTTTTATGATGGTTTTATTCTTCCCGGGTGTGTAAGCATTATTTGTTCCTTACGACACAAGTTTCCGCTCCAGAGGAATAAATTTAGGAAAATTAAGAAAGAAGAATTTGTTTCCGTGTCGTTTTATATACTGGCATATTTTTATACTGTATTCCCGGGTGAGGGAGGCGGCTCGTGTCGCCCTCAGTCCCAACTGGTGATTATTTCATGCCCGTGTCGATGAATCTTGTGAGTTCATGTATATCTAAAAACAGCCGTCACAGGAAAATTGTTTTTGACCACGATTTCATCAGCCAGTGAGGAACCGTAAGATATTATTTTATTGAATAGTCGGGAACCAAAAATGGTTTACTGTTTCATTGTTCGATATTGGGTAATTTGGTTTAGAAATATCTTTGATCTGATAGTTGGGGTGAAAATGGTTAGTGGTGGTAAGGATTTAATGTTCCGGTCGTAGGTACTGTACACTCAGTGTGTGGGTAAGAAGTTGTGTTCTGTGTGTATTTCTACTGCATGTGAGCACTTAAGTGTTTGATGCTTCAATTTTTATCAATCTATCATTATTACTACAAGGTCTACACACCAGCCATCTCAGCAGTTCGCTCTGTCCCAGAAACTCAAGTTTAATCACGCTCACTGCTGCTTCCTGGGTGTTCCACTTCTCCCCACGATCCGTGCGTCCTTCACCCCATCCTCCCATCTTCTTTATCTTCCATTCTCCCTCTCCTATCTTCCACATCTGAGTTACGTACATTTTTTTTACCAGTCATTCATACACTCACACTCATCCCTATAATGTGTCACCTGTATCAGCAAGACTTGAACCTCTGGGGGCGTGATAGGCAGTGTGCTACCACGTGTCTCACACCAGAGGCTGCGGTACTGTACAATGACCTTACTGGTGGAGGTTTTACACACACACACACACACACACACAATATATTTATTTATTTATTTATTTATTTATACAAAAGGTACTACTTGTATAATTGTTATCATTCCTTCCCACAAAAAAAAGATTAAAACGTTAAGTAAAAAAATGGTAAACAAATATAAAAATGGACAACAATTGGAGTAGAGAAATAGTATTGCATGCCAACATTTATAGTTACATGAGTAAATATAAATTCATGGTTGCACAATTCCATTTCTTTCTCCATTTGTTTATAAATATTTGAACCTGCAAAACGTATAATATTTTTATTGCACAGTAATTGTGAATGAACGCCAGTGTAGCGGTGTTAAGGTAACAGTGGTACCTCAATGTTAAGGTAACAGTGGTACCTCAGTGTTGAGGTAACAGTGGTACCTCAATGTTAAGGTAACAGTGGTACCTCAGTGTTAAGGTAACAGTGGTACCTCAGTGTTAAGGGGACAATGTTATTTAAGGCAACAGTGATACTTAAGGAAACAATGGTGCCTTTAGCCCTCACACAGGAAGTTCCGTAAGCTACTGTAGTTTTATTGATGCCTCGATGTTTATTCAGAGCGAAATTATATAATGATTTATGTAATACGTTTATACATTAAATATTCCCCACGCTGGAGACAATACTTATGGGCTTAAATATGGCTGAATATTATACATACTCTTCTTTATTATTTTTAATATGAATAAATCTGACTCAGAAATTTAGTATATCATTATATTCTTTTATAATAGACTATTAAAATGACTATGTTTTATTTAGTAATGTATATAGATGCGGAAACTAAATACATTAATACAAGCATTATTTTTGGGGTAATTATATATAGGAACTGAAATCTAATATATATGATTTGTATATTAATTCACGGTAAAAATTATGGTATGGTTGGCATTATGTGGAATTCGCTTCGATAGTAATTAGTTATGGAAGGTAATGTAATGTTAGGAGGTTGTGATCAGGTGTTATTAATGCGTTTTATCTGTTATAGAATATAATAACCTAACCTAACTTAATCTAGCATAACCTAACCTAGCATAACATAACCTGACCTGACCCATCTAGCTTAACCTAATCTAATTTAGCATAACCTCACATAACCTAAAACAGAACTGACCAAACCTAACCTAACCTAACCTAACCAACTGGCCTGTGGATAGTGGTGGGTATTTTTTTAATCGTGTTTTTGTCTCCGTGTTTCTGTCATAAGTTTTTCACTATTTTTTTATTATTGTATTTTTTGTTTACTTTACAAATGTCATGATTTCTTTCGTTATTTTTCTGCGGTGAGTTTTACTTTGTATTTATTTTACAAATGTCAAATTTTTTCCGTGTTTACTCTATTTTGTTATGTATTTTTTTAAACATTTTTTTGGTGTGTTGGTGTAAAGGTTTTTTCGTGTTTTGTGTTTCATGATATTTCTTGCGTTTTTTTATCAATATTACCAAAAAAATATATCTTCAGTTTTTATTTATTATTTATGTATGTATGTAATTTATTTATTTATTTATTTATTTATTTATTTATTTTGTTATCGGACTTAGAATAAAATGTTTCTTCCAGATTTTATGAAGAATGGTCTTGGAAAAAATATACCTTGAACTTAAATATTTTACCTGGGAAGAGAGTCACTCAATCGGGTTTCTTAATCTCTTGTTGTGTTGAGGTGGTTTATTCTGCCGGGGTGTTAAAGTATTGTTGTCGTCGTTGTTGTTGTTGTTGTTGTTGTTGTTGTTGTTGTTGTTGTTGTTGTTGTTGTTGCTGTTGTTGTCGTTGTTGTTGCTTTTATTGTTGTTGTTGTTGTTGTTGTTGTTGTTGCTGCTGTTGTTGTTGTTGTTGTTGTTGTTGTTGTTGTTGTTGTTGTTGTTGTTGTTGTTGTCGTTTTGTTGCTTTTATTGTTGTTGTTGTTGTTGTTGTTGTTGTTGTTGCTGTTGTTGTCGTTGTTGTTGCTTTTATTGTTGTTGTTGTTGCTGTTGTTGTTTTTGTTGCTGTTGTTGTTGTTGTTGTTTTAAGATGGTTTTATCCTGGATTTGAAGGATGTAAACTTAGAGCTTTAGTTTGATAATAATAGTACGACCAATAAGTTATAATGATTGGTAGATATCATAATATTAACGGTAATAATTGTAATAATAATAATAATAATAATAATAATGATGATGATGATGATGATGATGATGATGATAATAATAATACAGTCGTCATACTATGCTCTGTAATACACACCCATAACACAACACAAAACAACACCCACAATACAACACAAAAACACATCACCCACAACACGTAACACAACACAATACGACACGACACCACACAACACAACACAACACAACACACTACACCACAACACAACACAACAGTATAAACATACTGTAGGTAACATAAAATTGTATTATATATCAGTGTGTACCAGACTGATGACATTTTCAACGGTCTTTGACAAACACTCTGACAATTACATGAAAATAAAAGTACAGCTGAGAGAGATAACAAACACACACGAAACACAATCGATTACAGTGTGTTGGGGGGCGTTAGGTTGCTTGGAGTACAGTTATTGTGTTGCTGTATGGTGGTGTTTGTCTTCTTTACACCTGACCTAACAACAAACCCAACATACCTTAACCTAACCACTACAACCAACCCAACCTCGTATTTCCCACATACTTTTGAAACGTCACTTAGTTGTCTTAAATCTTATTATTTTCTCTTTTATTTATATATTTTTATATTTTTATTATTTATGATATTTCTGTGGATTATTTACACCTCATTTGCTCATATATTACGATGGCCCATGACCTTGTGAGTGTGTGTGTGTTTGTGAGATATATTTTTTTTAATTAGTGATTGACTTGGAGTTTATTTATGTGTTTTACCTGTAAGTGCTTATTATTATTGTTATTATTATTATTATTTGTAGTAGTAGTAGTAATAATATTAACAGTAGTAGTGTTTTTATTACGATTATTATTATTATTATTAATGAATTATTTTTAGAATTTAATAACCCTGCCTGGGAATAGAGTCATTCTATTATCAGGTTTAATAATCTGTTTTGTCGAGAAAAAATGTTGTAGGGGTTTTTATAAAATGGATTTGAAAAATGTTAACTTAAAGCTTTTGTTGCAATAATAGTAGAAATAATAAGATTATAATAATAATAATGATAATAGTAGTAATACTACTACTACTACTACTACTACTACTACTAATAATAATAATAATAATAATAGTATTAATAATAATAATAATAATAATAATAATAATAATAATAATAATAATAATAATCACAATAATAATAATAATAATAATAATAATAATAATAATAATAATAATAATAATAAACATAACCAACATAACAAACTTGTAGCAGGACAAGCGCCACACTAACAGCTGACAGGGTGTTCAACGAGGCAGATTAAACGTGTGATTTATGAACTGGTCCGGTATATTGTGTCATTGTTACCCCACCCAATGAGAGGTCCTGGTTTATATATATATTTTTAGGCACTTAATTGCTGGTCAGTATTTAATAGCATAAGGCAACTCGGTATAAATAGTCTGTTGCTTAAGACAATATATTTTAGTGAATCAATTAGGTACATGATGTATTGTGCAGTGGTAACTTAGAATGTTTGTTTGTTATGCTGAACTACTTGTATTGGTAGTTTATGGGTGGGAATAATTTTAATACTACAAAAACTACTGCAAATAATAATTTTAAGAACAAAAACAACAACAATAATAATAATAATAATAATAATAATAATAATAATAATAATAATAATAATAATAATAACAACAACGTCCTGACGCCTCATATATGCAGCTGCCAAAACAGGAACCCTCGAAAGACAACACCAAAACACTCAGTAATTCCCCTCTACTTATGAAACATATATACACACGGCTCACGTCAGTCCAGCCCCCTTCAGTCCTACATTTGGGACTGATATTGACGAGATTAAAATTCTGCCCAATCGCCAATTTAAATAGGATCACGCCTATTACAGATTTATTATAGACTAGTTGGAGTTTCTTGGGGGTGATGGGTGTCCCAGTCAAGAATATCTGTTAATTCCTTCAAGTGTTATTGGGTTCTTAGCTGGAGTAGGCAGATCACTGATAGTATAGGCATGATGAGGCGTATGTTTCCTGAGTGATCAAGTGAAATGATAATAATAATAATAATAATAATGATAGTCGAGTCTTTGGTAAATGACACACTTCATTTATTACTGAGGATCCCCTTTCAAAATAATTCGCATTTTACCTGATTGAGTAAAGACATCCACTCTCTCGATACGAAGCTTGTACAGTATATACATTACATTCATATACGGACGATGTGTATATTTATGTGTGGATTTTAACTTACGGAAGACATGACCGGTATATATATCTTTATATCATCATATAATTGTATATATGTATTTTTATAAACAATGTCCAAGATTCCAGCCAATCGCCACCACCACTCACTCGGCAAAGGCCACCCACCACCCAGCACCACCCACCCACCACCTGCACCCACCCAGCACCACCTACCCACGTAACACCTTCCACACACTCGCCACCAACACTCATCCACACCACCCACCACTCATCACCACCATCACCCACCAAACAACGGCCACCCAGCACCGGTCACCCAGCATAGGTTACCCGACACTGGCCACCCATCACAGATTACACACCCCTGGCCACTTTCTATCACCCACCACTGGGCACTCTCCACCACTGGGCACTCTCCACCACCTACCACTGGCCACTCCCTCACCCATCACTGACCACTCTCCATCACCCACCACTGGCCACTCTCCACCACCTACCACTGGCCACTCCCTCACCCATCACTGGCCCTCACCCACCACTGGCCACTTCCACCACCCACCACTGGCCACCCTCACCCATCACTGACCACTTCATCACCCACCACTGGCCACTCTCCACCACCTACCCTTGGCCACCCACCCCCGGCCACCCACCCCCGGCCACCCTCCCCCGCCACCCTCCCCCGACCAGCCGAAACAGATTCAGCTATTGTGTCAGGATAGTCTTGCCTGTGATAAATGCTGGACCAGATTTTTCCAGTATTCTGTGTACAGTTTTTGCTTTGGTATTCATCCATCCGAGTGTGTTGTGACGCTCACCAATATAATGTATATATTGTGTTGTGGGCTGCCGCTGTTGGTATTGTTGTTGTTATTATTGTTGTTAAGGTTTTGTTATTATTATTATTTTTATTATTATTATTATTATTATTATTATTATTATTATTATTATTATTATTATTAGTAGTAGTAGTAGTAGTAGTAGTAGTAGTAGTAGTAGTAGTAGTAGTAGCAGCATCAGCATCATCATTAAATCATCATCATCTTTCATCTTCTTTTTAGCCACAATAACACTTATAGTGGAGGGCCATGGTCACCAACCCTCAGGCATGAAGAGCACACCAAAAATGATTAATTGGTTGTCAATTTATGTCTGGTGGTTGACTATTCCAACCTGGTCTCGGTGTTGTTTAACAGTCGGGGACAGTGCCAGGCGTCTCCCCAACACAATTTAATAACTTTCCTCCGCGTTTAAATACCTTCACGCCAAAGGTAAATGACTTTCCACTACAGCTAAATGATTTGGTACACCACAGCTAAGTGACTTTACACGACACAACTAAATGACTCCACGCTATAGCCGAATGACACCCACAGTTAAGCGACTTCTTACACCACAGCTAAATGACTCCTTACCGTAGCTAATTGATAACTGAGAATAGCTAAATGACTCGCCACTCGGCTAATTGATTTATCACAGCAGCTGAATGGCGCCCCACTTATCCTACCACAGCCAAGTGATTGAAGTACTCTCTTCGGGGTTGGGATCTGAGAGTGTTAGCTACTGAGCCGTGACCACCAGCAGAAGTTTGGAAGAAGGAACGCGATGGTCCTGTCGGGGAGGGGAGTGACCTCGCTTGAGAACGGTGTTCCCTATGGTGGCACTCTGTCATGTGGCGCCCAGTCATTTAGCACCATGTCTTATGCTACCGTATCCTAATATACTGTGTTATTCTATCTCTGTCCTATGACGCCTAAAGCAACCTGCACCGTCCTATAGAATGGCAACCTTTCATGTGTCGCTCCTTATTATGTATGACACACTATTCACGCACCCAGTCCTATGGCACTCTGTGACCAATGGCACCGTCGACCTATTGCGCCCTCTCAGCCTCGAGGGACTGAACAATGGCTCCGAGACCTCAAGTCGGGCCTGGCGTGGGGTCGTCCCTCAGAGGGAAGGAGACAGTCATAGCTCAACTTGTAAACGACTTTTTGTAGGAGAACTACCTGTTGGGGGAGGGGAGAGGGGGACGACCCGCTCCCTCACCGTCAGTTGTACTCTACTCCACCACCAACTTTTCCTCCTCTTTATTGGTCTCTATGGAGGCAGCGACGCCGGGGGTCTTAAAGAATAGCGACGTAGGCCTCCTCACTCCTGCCGGGTCATCTCCCCTGACGAGGTGATTATTCGGGTAAATGACCCGGTCTTATCCCTTGTGACCTGGGATGGTGGTGGGGCACTACACGATGCCTCCCACGGCCGCTATCTTCCACCGCCAACATGTTAATACTATTTTCCCCTTAAATGGTGAGTCGAGAACACATCTGCCAGGTTCACTTGACGCTATAATATAATTACTTCACTTCAACAACCAAGTCTTTAAGCGTTTGACAAGGATCGTAATTACACTAGTCCATCATCAATTAAAAAATGCGATAATTAGGAATCTGTTTTGCTCCAGCAACTAGACAACGATGGAACGTGTGGTCACTATGACACTGTACAGTAAATAGTCAAATGTTTTATAACAATTTAGATGAAAATATTTATGCGTTTTTTAGTATCCATGTTCCATTAACCTGTTATTCAGGTATTATTACATAAACGTCGTATTTATTAATTACGCTGACACTAGAAACGTCCTGCCGTCATCAGTTACGATAAGAATAATAACGTACAAATCTTTAAGAATCCAAGCCCAGGTCTCGAGGGTGATTGGCCAAATGGACTCCAATCCTAATGGTTGGGGTAAGGATTAGGTGTGGCTGTGGCCTATCAGGACTGGGGTCCATTATGGCTTACAACAGTCACTAGTGAGGGACAAACTCCTCCACCTGGTAGAGAAACACGAGCACTGAGCTACGATTTTATCTTTACACTCCACTGTACACACATGGAGGAAGACAAGTGAACGTCTTCCACTGTTACATTGTATAAACTATGGAAGATTGGATGACGTCATGGTATGTGGTGAAAAACAGCCAATGGACCAAGACATTCAGGGTTGTAAGTTGATATATGGATTTGATATCCGCTGTACTCAAACAATATACATACCAAGATGTGTAACTAATAATAACAATAATAATAATAATAATAATAATAATGACAATAATAATAATAATAATAATAACAATAATGATAATAATAGTAGTAGTAATGATTGTAATAATATGAGTAAATTACTAGATTGTACAGAATGAGTGACTCTTACACTGTCTTGGTCAACCTTTTACAGGATTGAATGTTTTAAGTGGACTGGTCTTCGACGCCCTAAAACACCTGTCAGTTTAAGTGGACTGATTTTCGACGCCCTGAAACACCTGTCAGTTTAAGTGGGTAGTTTTAGCCTCTTGTCAATTTATGCAAGCAAGAAAAATAATACCTGGTTGAGAAGTAAGAGTGTACCTTCCCCTGGGGCCTCCTCAGTGTCCCTTGGCCTGATTGCTGGCCCAGGTCACGCTCCGTCTCACCATGAAATACCGATTTTAGAAATGGGTCCGCCAGCCTCCCTCGCTACATGATGGCGACTAACGCATTGTCCGTGACCCACCCCGACATTCTCTAAGATTCCCGAGAAATTTTTTTTTACCCAATAAGTAAGAGTGAAGGGCTCTCTCTCTCTCTCTCTCTCTCTCTCTCTCTCTCTCTCTCTCTCTCTCTCTCTCTCAGGTCCTTCTATCTTGTACAATACAACACACATACGCACACACACTCGTCCAAACACCCTCACACACTTCTCTCGCCCACACACTCGCCCATACTAACACTCCTCTCACCCACACACTCCCTCATACTCTCACTCCCCTCACCCACACACTCCCCTCGCCCACACACTCCCTCACTTGGCCCTCCCTCCTTGTTCTCTGTCTCCCTCTCCCTTCCTCTCTTTCGCACCACACTCACGTCTTTCCACTTTATAGAATTTGCATGGAGTCAGAAATATTGCAAATACAGTGAGAGAGAGAGAGAGGGGGGGAGAGAGAGAGAGAGAGAGAGAGAGAGAGAGAGAGAGAGAGAGAGAGAGAGAGAGGAACATGGAGGGTCATCTGGAGACTGCCACATAATGTTTTCGTATTTGGCCACGCATGACTTATAGCCGCCCACACAAAGCATTGGGAAATATGGCATGCTTAATATGATTTACGACCCTTCTGAATCGCCATGCGCAAAAGTAGTCTTCTTGGGGATAAACTCTCGGGTGAGATAGATAAAAGGCAAACCCACCCCCACCCCCCCAAAAAAGAAGATATTATATAGATGCTGGGATGTATCTTTCTTAGTGAGTATTGTAAGAGATGAGAAATATTAAGAGATTTATAACGGGATGTAGATTTTTCTTATTGAATGTATAAAAAAAAGATGAGAGGTTTTATTTATTTTTTTACTGGGAAATGTGATAAGAGGTGGGGAATATTAAGGGATTTAAATTGGGGTGTATCTTTCTTAATAAATGTGATAAGATTGAGAAATATTAAAAGACATATACCACGGTGAGAAAATGTACACGTGAGAGAACGAGGAATAAATCATAATAAACGTGATGAAGGTGAAAGACTGAGGAAGTAGCGAGGAGGTGAATAACTTATGATAAATGTGATAATCAAAACAAACTGAGAAAGTGGGAACAAAGGGGTAAATTATAATAAGTAAATCAGTGAAAAATAATCACCTAAAAATATGGATGAGACGTGAGGGAATAATTGATAAGAATGAAAGTTTGAGAGACAAACTATGGAATAATTCGTAATATGTGAAACTCCAGAACAAAGAAAACAAGATATTTTTTTTTATACCGTAACTGTATTAAGAAAGTTGTTGTTCTTGGTGGTAGTGATGTTTTTGCTGATGTTATTTTATTTTGTTGTAAATGTAGTTAATGTTGTTGTTGCTCTTCTTGCTATTCTTTTTGTAATGTTTTTATTTTTGTCTTTGTTGATGTTTTTGTAGTCATTGTTGTTGGCAATAGTTAATTCTCTGTAATTCTTCGCTTCAACAATTAAAGTCTTCACACATGCTCTTAATAAGTGGGTCCATTACACTACATAATAACAGGTGTCACTCATTAAGTACAGGTAAATAATTCTTCCTGAGTCCTGGCAGGTGAGACCTTTTAAACACGTACACAAGACACTTCCTACATCGGCATGACACACACACACACACACACACACACACACACACACACACACACACACACACACACACACACACACAGGCAGGTACACATTTCCAACGCTGACATGGCAATCAGAAACACACAACACTGAGAAACGTTGACAAGACATTCAGAGAGATTCTCATCCATGAAAACACACGCAAACACACATACACACACCTCTCCCTTGTCTCTTTTTCTCTCTCTCTGCCTCTTTTTTCTCTAACTTTCTCACTCATTTGCTGACCAACAACACCAAACAAGCCTCCTCTCTCTCTCTCTCTCTCTCTCTCTCTCTCTCTCTCTCTCTCTCTCATATGTGGGCGCCAGAAAATAATAATTTGAGAATAATTACGGAGGCAGTAATATTCACCCGTCGTGTCTGCTGAATTATTTAAGTTCTCCCTCGATGTTAAAACCGCTGGAATCCTGAAGCCAATTAATATTTATATATAGCTACCTGTACTTATTTACCTGTGTATGTTGATATTATTTGTTTATATCTGTGTATATTTTTCTGTATTTCTATTAAACCTATGTATGTATGTATGTATGTATGTATGTATGTATGTATGTATGTATGTATGTATGTATGTATGTATGTTTGTTTGTTTGTTTGTTTGTTTGTTTGTTTGTATCGAGAAGTCATTTCATTTACCAGTCAGATATCAGTGTATGTATGAGAGATACGAACGCCCATAGAGGTCAAAGGTCAGTGCGAGAGGTGTGAAAACCTAAGAAATTCAGAGATCAGCGCGACAGGTGAGAGAGAGATACGAAGGTTAATTATAGTGTCCAGTGTGAGAGGTGTAGACTTATGAAGAGATGAGAGACGAGTGTGACAGGTGAGAATTTACATAAAAAAAGAAGTCAGTAGAGAGATCAGTGGTGTGAGATGTGGAAAGGTCAGAGGGTAAGTGTGACAGGTCAAGGGGTGACTGTGAGAGGTGAGGGAGAGGGGGTGAGAGGAGGTGGTAGTGGTGGTTGGTCTGGTTAAAACATGACCCCGTGGGAGAGCCGCTGTGTCCACCTGTCCACTGAGAAAAGTCCATTAAAGTGGGAGGGAACTGTGATGATTAGTGCCGGGTCGATTATGGTAGTGGTGGAGGGTCGATTATGTTTAATGGAGGTCGATTATGTTAATGGTGGAGGATTGATTATGTTTCATTGGGGTCGATTATGTTAGTGGTGGAAGGTCGATTGTGTTAACGATGAAGGGTAGATTATATCAGTGTTGAAGGTAGATTAAACCAGAAATGGAAGTCGATTTAAACAACAACAAACAGTTATAATTAAACTGGTCTTGCTAAAAGCGTCCCTAATACACGTTATGAAAGTCAATTATACCAATGGCGAAAGTCGACCATCCAATCGGGAAGAAAGTTCGATTATATTAGCTCACGTTTTAGGGATAATTTGCCGATTAAATCCTAAAACGCAGTAGACGCGGGATTTTTTTTTCATGCCAGATAGAGACGGGTTTTTTTGGGGCATAACTTCATTTAAAAAAAAGATGGCGCTCTATGATATTTTAGGTATTATTTTTAATGTTTTATATATATATATATATATATATATATATATATATATATATATATATATATATATATATATATATATATATATAATTTGTATCGTAATATCATCATCTGTCATGCCACTGGGGAAGGTTAGGTTAGGTTAGGTTAGGTTAGATTTGTATTTGCATTTAAGCCTCCGATCAAGATTCAAGTTTTCCTTAAAATGTTTACACCTGCAGTGTCTTCCTTCATCTCTCTCTCTTACGTCTACTGTCACTTGCTGTCTGTCTATGAGCTGCCTTCCTTCACGAGCGCCCTTCCTCTTCCTCTTTTTATACTAATCGATTGATGATATTCGAAGTCCAGAGAGAGAGAGAGAGAGAGAGAGAGAGAGAACTATGAACAGACATTCTTTCACACCACAACTTATCATATTGATATTTGATGGTTCACGAGGTTAGCATCAGCGAGAGAGAGGGGGGAGGGGGGTGGCAGGGGGTGGCCAGGTGAGGTACAACAATCAGCCTGGCCAAGGTCTCCAGGGCCACTGATGTCCTCCCCGGCCACCCATTAGGGAAATTTGGTTGGCCACGGAGGAGCCTTTAGTGCCCGCCCTGATCATTGACTCCACTCTAATGTTGTGACTTTACCCCGCCTCTTACACGCCCAGCTTGGCATGGTCAGGATAACCCATCTCCCACACGCCCTACATCCCAAAGTTACCCATAACACATGTGTAAGTTAATAGATAAATTGTAAAATTAAATACCGGTAAGGATTAAAACCAATAAGTAATAAAGTCCTTTAATACATCAGATACCATATCCTTAAAGTATCGTAAGTTAATTTTTCCGATAACTGAGAATAAAGAACCACACTTACGTAAAGTCTCGGTTAAATTTCGAAGCCATGCTGACCACTGTGTTTATCATACCGCAGCGTACGTGAGCCCATGAGATATTCTGTCGTATATCCAGTGAAAGGAGACATTTATCGTACGAACTTTTGAGATTTCAGTTTAGTGCCATAACTGATAGTGAGAAAAAATCAGTTTACGTTCTTTTTGAGAATCCAGCCTTGTCATAACTGAAGTGAAGCGGGTAAGTGCTTTACATGTTCCCAGTTAGGGGGAAAATTTAACGTGTGAGCCTCTGAAGCTACGGGAGTCTTTGATCATGGGGCCGGGTCGTGTGATCGTATCCTTCACACCGTCCAACGTGATCCTTCAGGTGTCTGCAACATCCGGGAAGGTGTTACCATAGCAGCCGCACCTCTAGCCGGTAACAAATTCACTCGGTGTTAGGTCACCTCTACTAGCTGACTAGTCTACTCGACAACATCAAGTCAACTCGTTAATATATCAAATTAAGTCGACAACAAATCGACCCGACATGGTGTTGACAGGTACACGCCACACACTCCCAATAACAATCATATTATTCTTTAACCAATTGTGTTTCAGTTATTCCGTTGTCTTGACGCCTCTAAGGAAACATTCAACGCCTCTTTTAAACAAAATTAAACTTCGGGTTACACGTATATTTCCCTCCTTCACAGGTGACTGACAACACACCCAGGATCCAGTCTTCTCTCTCCACCTTTTTGTGTAGGAGTGAGTGTGGAAGTGGGCGGTGTGTTATTGTTGGTAAGGGGATAAGAGGGACAACTGTGTGTGCTGTGGGGAGGGAGGGTTGTACTGACGGGATGCTGTGGGGAGGGGTGGGTGTTGTTGGGCAGCTGGTTGGGGACCCCACGGGACGACAGGGCAGAACAACCTGGAGGTCCCTCGTGGGGCGGCGGGTGAAGGTTGGGTAGGCAGGCAAGTTGTTTATCGCTTCCTCTTGCAAGGAGGAGACAACTGCCTGGGAATTATACTGTGTTTGTAGTGTGTGTGTTTCTTATTTTTCTACTATGAGTGTATAATCAAACTAATCCATCGTATACGAGATGAAAATTATATATATATAGCTATGTTTTGTTTGTTCATTAAGAAAGGAAAAATATATAATGAGTGTAAATTGGAACATAAGCCAGTTACCAGACACTTACCAAGGCTTAACTGCAAGTATTACGTCCTGGTTCAGTGTAAGAGTGGCTTAGGTACTTCATTATAGAACTATCACGGGCTGGTCACCTGCAGCTCTCTCAGGTGAGGTCACCACCATACAACATATTAATACCTAACAACTATTAATACCTGCCTTAGTTTTATCTTTGCTCGCCTCACCTGACACAGACGCAGTTATCTTTCCCGTTTGATGGAGTTTTGTGAAGGGTGGCTTAAGGCAACCGGTGATTAAATTTATGGAACACACGTTCATTATATCGTAAGTGATTCCTTCAAACTACCTTCAGGGGAATATGACAGAGAAGGACCTCCCTCCCATTAATATTAACCCCCGCAATACATTCTCTGGGCTTGGGGGGGGAGACATAGCATTCCACCCCACCACTTTGTCACCAATCAGTCAAAAAATGGGGAAAATTCTCTACTTTGATTAATTAAAACCCAATAAACACAACCCAATTTAACCTGTTTGTTAAATATAGTAATTAACCGTATTGATGCTCTCTCGTGTCGCCAACATCATCTTGTAAGACATGTTGACATTTCGAAACAGGGACGGGAAGTAGGAAGGAGGGGGGGGGGAAGGGAGGAGGGAGGGAGTCTCGAAGGTACGGAGGGAGGCACGATGAGGCCCCAAGATAATAGTGTTGTGATAGGTCTTTGCTTTCATCGATTCCAGTTATGGCCGCCTCCGCCTCCCTCAAACGGATGTGACGTCATCTTGGCCACACCTTTTGTTTTTGTTTTTATCCTGTGTAGTGATTTTTATTGTGTTTGTCCTTTACTGTGTCATTGTTTTTGTTGCATTTTTATCGTGTCTGGTAATGCTGATGTAGAGTTACTTTGAAATAAATAAATTAAATACAAATGTCTGAAAATTCTTGTAAAAATGTCAGTACAGAAGCAAATATAAAACTCTCCAAGTAAATGTCTAATGTTGAGAATATTTAACCGTAATGTATTATACTGTTCTTGGCAAGATCACATATAGTATCGTAATCAAGCGACTTGTGAACTTTAATGACCTTTCTTTAGTGACCACCCAGAGTAAAGGTCACATTGTACCTCGTGTTCAGTGTTCTCCTCAGGCACTTTAGAAAATTTGTCTTGATTTTTTTTCACATTTATTCTTTTAAGTTGTCTATGTCGGCATTTGTTTGTGTCTGGCATTTATCTGTGTGTGTATCTAGATAAACTTGCAGGGTCTGCAATACTGTTTGGTGGTGTGGCTGGAGAGTGGTGGTGTGATGTGGTGGTGATGTGATGGTTGTATAGTGGTGTGGTAATGGTGTGATGGTGGTGTGGTGAATTAAATTTCTGCCGCGGACAACAACTAGTTTATTGTGCACCCCATACGTATCCTGTGAGCAGTAGTGCAAAAAAGGTCACAGAACAGAGGTCACAAAGGGTGTTTATCGGACCCCAGTGGTCAGGATATTGTGGCGTTGAGCATTCCAGAGTATTTCCAGTACATTGTTTGTTTATTTCGGTACATAGAAGTTTACTTAGCTACTATAGATGCGAAGTGTAGATACAGCTTTAGTATATCAGGTATCTTGCCGTCAGAGATAAAGTGCTGTGCCATTGTATACACAGTGTGCCTGGATCTGTCCCTAAAAGGCTCTATTTTGTAAGACGTAGTGTTGGAGTGTGTGGCCATATGTCTGGTCGCACACTTTACATTTAGTTTTATTCACGTGGTGTGTGGTGGTAATGTTGATGGTGGTGTGATGATGGTGGTAGCGGTGTTATGGTGGTGGTGGTGTGGTGGTGGTAGTGGTACAATGTCTTTGATAATGTCCGTGGTAAAGTGACCGTGGTGCATTGTTCTTGACACAGAGTCCTTGGTACAGTGTTCATTACAATGTCCGTGACGATTTCTCAAGTATATTGTCTGTAGTGGTGTCACAACGAGGATGAGACTGCCTAAACGGTGCTACAGTGCATTATGTATCGATACAGTGAACCAGTTCGTACTAAAATGTCATAATACCCTAGTGCATGGTGTTACAGTGCACCGTAATACAGTGAACCGTTTTGTATGATGGTGATTGGTTATGGAAGTGAATTCGGAGACAGTGTTATGCTGTCGGACCGTCGGTGGTGTCGGACCGTCGGTGTTGTCGGGGCGTCGCAACACTCAGGTCACAGTGTTAATAAAGTAAGGTGTTTGTTGATTATGTTGTGATATGACCTACCTCGGCATACCTACTCCCTCCCTTCCTCCCTCAACTCCATGCCATCCACTCCTTCCGTTCATCCACTCCATCTACTCCTTCACCCACTCTACTCCCTCACTCACTCTACTCTCTCTCTCCCTTCCGTCCCCCTTCCCCACCCTGCTCCTTCCTCTCGGCTCCTTCCCTTCCTCCCGTCCCCACTCCACCACCCTCCCTCCCTTCACTCACTTCTTCCACTCCCTTATTCCCTCCCTCCCTCCCTCCATATACCTTACTCCCCCTCCTTCCACTCCCTTACTCCCCTCGCTCCACTTCCTTACTCCCCCTCCCTCCACTCCCTTACCTCCCCCCTCCCTCCACTCCCTTACTCCCCCTCCTAACTTAACCTAACCTAACTTAACGTTGCCTAGACGGTGGTTGAGGTAAGCTTGCCGTAATGATCCAGAAGTCTTACCTGAACTTACCTGAATTTATCTGAAGATTTGACTGTCGCGGTTCATGGAGTTGATGGCTGCCTTTACCACTAACATCAGCCATTCCTGACATGACTGATACTGAGTTTTTTCACTGGAGAAATTATTATTTATATTTACATTATATATATTTTTTTTTCAGGTTCGACTTTAACGAGTCAGGTGTATCAATTCTAGGTCATATTGTGTATGTATTTTACCTCAGAATCTTTCCTTTATAGATTCCCAAATGGCGTATGGTGCTAATTTAGTCATAACAAGTTTTTTCACGTTTCATATGTATATCCTGACTGACTAGGTTATTGTATGATGGCTTCCTGTATATGTCTGTGTTATAGTAAATATCCTTGTAATGTGGGTGGTGTGGTGGGCAGAGGTCAGTGGGTGGCGGGGGTGGGTGGGTGGCCACACTAGGCTTTAGATAAGGTTTAATGTTGTAATCCGCACAAAACTTCCCTTAATTTATGCATCATTTATAAACATAATTACAAAGTTGGGTTATCGGCAAAGCGATTTGAGCGTTCGGGAAAGATATTGTTGGTGTAAAGTTGTTCAGCTCTAATAGAAGCGTCAAGCTGGTGGTGGTATTGTTGTTGGTGGAGGTCGGGGGGTCACTGAACTAGATCAAATGGTATACAGTGTGTGTGTGTGTGTGTGTGTGTGTGTGTGTGTGTGTGTGTGTGTGTGTGTGTGTGTGTGTGTGTGTGTGTGTGTGTGTGTGTGTGTGTGTGTGTGTGTGTGTGTGTGTGTGTGTGTGTGTGTGTGTGTGTGTGTGTGTGTGTGTGTGTGTGTGTGTGTGTGTGTGTGTGTGTGTGTGTGTGTGTGTGTGTGTGTGTGTGTGTGTGTGTGTGTGTGTGTGTGTGTGTGTGTGTGTGTGTGTGTGTGTGTGTGTGTGTGTGTGTGTGTGTGTGTGTGTGTGTGTGTGTGTGTGTGTGTGTGTGTGTGTGTGTGTGTGTGTGTGTGTGTGTGTGTGTGTGTGTGTGTGTGTGTGTGTGTGTGTGTGTGTGTGTGTGTGTGTGTGTGTGTGTGTGTGTGTGTGTGTGTGTGTGTGTGTGTGTGTGTGTGTGTGTGTGTGTGTGTGTGTGTGTGTGTGTGTGTGTGTGTGTGTGTGTGTGTGTGTGTGTGTGTGTGTGTGTGTGTGTGTGTGTGTGTGTGTGTGTGTGTGTGTGTGTGTGTGTGTGTGTGTGTGTGTGTGTGTGTGTGTGTGTGTGTGTGTGTGTGTGTGTGTGTGTGTGTGTGTGTGTGTGTGTGTGTGTGTGTGTGTGTGTGTGTGTGTGTGTGTGTGTGTGTGTGTGTGTGTGTGTCCAGGAGCTAGGTTTGTGTCCTGAGCCTTCACACCTGGACAGAGAATTTGAGGTGAATGGTGGTGGTGATGACGGTGGCGTTGGTGGTGGTGATGATGATGATGAATACATGCCGTAGATACCATGCAGTGACCATCAGTGTTCAACAACAGGCGGGGACACAATAAAACACGGAACCAGTTCAACACAGGGACTCAAGACGTAAACACGCTCCTAACAGGCTTTAAATACCTAAGTAGCGAGTTTATTACGTCACACCAGGTGGAGAGAGAGGGAGGGGCCCAGCGCGGAGGTAAAAATGTACGATCCCAGATTCACGGGGACTCGGATGTGTTTTAGTTATTTATTTTTTACTGTATTGGGAGTCTTTAAGGACATAATCTGAATGGCTGAGTTAAGCGAACACACATAAATAATGTTAACAAAAGCAAAAAAATATAAAAAAATACAATGAGTCTTTAAATGGAAAATGGTTAAGGAAATAATGTATGGAATCTTTTAGTGAATCCTATGTTTTGTGGTTATAATTTAGTGAATTTCTTAACCTTAGGCTAACAAAGTACTTGGGATAATACAAAGGAGTGTTTGTTACAAGACTATCGAGGTTATCCTAAAACTATATCTTGCGCTTGTGAGACCTCACTTGGATTACACAGTTTAGCTCTGGTCACTACTACAGAATGAATACAGAATCCCTAGAAATAATTAAGAGGAGAAACAAGACTAATCCCAGGCATTTGGAACCTTGAGTACAGAGACAGGTTAAAGTATCTTAATTTGCACTCCGTCGAGAAACGTAGAGTGAGGGGCGATATGATCGAGGTGTATAAATGGAAGTCAGGGCTAAACAAAGGTGATATAACAAAGGTGCTTAAACTATCCAACCAAGAGCGAACTCGTAGCAATGATTTTAAATTGGACAGATTTAGATTTAGGCGCGAGATAGGTAAATATTGGTCTGAAAATAAATTGGTGGATGAGTGGAACTAGTTACCAAACATCATCATTAACTCGAACACGCTGGATAGCTTCAAACATAGGTTGGATGGATGTATGAGCGATAGGGGTTGGGTGTAAACGGGACTGCCCAGTAGGGGCCAATAGGCCCGCTGCATTTCCTCTATTCTTATGTTCTTATGTAACCTAGCCTGACCTTACCTAACCTAACCTAACCTAACCTAGACGTAATTTAGCCTGACCTCACCTGTTACATCCAAGGGAGTTAATTATGCCATTAGGTGAGTTATTACTATATGGTGCGGTGGTAGGGTGGGTGATGGTGACGGTGTAGTACCTGTAAATGGTGAGGGTGATGGTGACGGTGTATTATTACCTGTGTAAGGTGAGGTGGCAGGCTCTATGACGGTGACAGTACAGTGCCTGTGGATAGTGAGAAGGAAGGCTATGTGATGGTGACGGTGAATGGTGAATTTAAAGTCTGACTAATGGTAATAGTGACGCTGTAGTGATGGTGGATGGTGAAGTAAAAGGCTGCATGGTGATGGTAATGGTGATGAATGATGATGTAAAGTGGACCTGCACCCCTCCTCCACCTAGTGGCTCGATATAGTCTTAATTAATCCACTCGACGCATCACAGGTTGATGACACAGGTAAGAGACAGGTAAATAGGCGCGTTATGGAGGTCAGGTCAAAGGTCACGAGGGGCCATGAAGGTCACCATATCCAAATATACACGTTATTACCGGGCTATGATATCACTATTACCGTGTTATGATCTCACATTACCGGGTTATGATATCATGATTACCGGGTTATGATCTCACTATTACTGGGTTATGATATGATTACCGGGTTATGAGCTCACTATTACTGGGTTATGATATTACTATTACCGGATTATGATATTGTGTGTTACCGGGTTATCATATACACTCCCACACACAGACGAGTTAAAATTACTTCAAAATTATTGGTCATTGTATTGATAACTAACAAGTCGGGGAAGGAGGTGGTGAGGGAGGGGGTGAGGAGGGGAGAGAGAGGAGGGGGGGAAGGTGAGGAGGTGGGAGAGGGTTGGGAGGGGGGGACAACCTCACGTAATGTATAATAAACACACGAGAGAAAACAAGCAGAAAATCATAAGAGGAAAAAAAACACCGATTTAATAGCAACTTATCACAAATCCAAACAAACACACAACACAAAGCTAGAACAAAAACATGGGATAAGAAATTACAAACACAAACAAATATATGGGAGAAGGAAACAAAAAAAAAAACACGGCGCTGACAGCAACATTCTTCGGCACTATCTCACTTAACGCATCATAAACAGAGAAACACACAGGAGGGGAAAAAATCGAATGGACCCCCCCAAAAAAACCCAACACGAGTCCAACAGTAGCAACTTCTTCAGGCTGGCCGAGCGTAGCATTAAGCCCAAGTCACCGGGTGTGGGCGTTAATAGGTAGCCAATCTGGGTTTGCTCACTTTATCGTCATATTGCATAAACCTGCCGGCTGCCCCAACTTTCCCAATTTGCAATCTCAGTTTACACGCGAATCTTGGGTAAGTTAGGACAAGGAACCACTTTTCATTCCGAATTAATTTTGTTCCTTCTCGCCAAAGTTTGTGAGGTACAGCAGGCGGCGTGTAAAAACAGCATCTGGCAAACCTTCCCCCCCCTCTCCTTCCCTCCCCCCCTCTCCTTCCTTCCCCCCTTCCTGCCTCCTCCCCCCCCTCCCCTCCCTCCCCCTCTCCTTCCCCCCCTCTTACCTCCACCACCGCCAGGCGAACACGACGCTGCAGCCACGTCAGATATTATTACCTTTACTCTGTGTACATATATGAGTATATATGTTTGTGTACGTATGTATGTTTGTATGAATGTAGATGTGTATGAATATGTGTTTATTTTAGAATGCATATGTGTGAATGTGCTTGTATATGTGTATAAATAAATGTGTATGTATTTCTGTGTATAAATAACTGTATTTATATATAAATAAGTGTATATATGAATGTGTATGTATATAATGTGTGTTTGTATACTTCCGACTTTTTCACAGTTAATGCAGGATGACCGGAAACAAAGTGATAGTACCAAGGCATATTATAGTTCTTTCATATGTTGTTATTCTTTCCTTCTTGCTGCTGTAAAACATGATGGGTTCTGCTGCAGTGCTTCCCTCCTCCTCCACAACAAGGCCCCAGATCTGGTTAACACTCGTCGCTTCACACTAAACAACCATTTCTTTTACCTTTCTTGAACACATTTTGTCTGGGTATACTTCTTTCAGTATGCATTTTTATCAATTTCTCTCTCTCCTCATTTTTCTTCACTTCCTTATCACCAACATTTATTTTCTTTATCGCTGTTACTCTTTCCACATTTTTTGTCTCATTCTCTTGTACACACGTAGTCATTACAACTCATCTTTCCTTTCATATTTTTAATTTGATCCATAATATTCGTCATTTAGCTCTTTTATTCTACCACACAACACATGTAAACACTTTTAAACACCACCACCTCCATAATGCTTTCTTTTGCTTGTATGCTTTTAAACATATTCGACTTTACTCCCTTCACCTGTCCCCACCTCGACTCATTTATTCTTCAACTTCTTCACATGGCCAATACAAGAACATCCATGTTCCCTTTATACATTTGTTTTCAGTAATTTTCTCCTTGATCACCCTAATTACCTTCACTTTAATTGTTATATCCACTTTTATTCAGACATTCCGTATTTTTCGCTTCACAATAATATAGTTATCACAGTGTGTGTGTGTGTGTGTGTGTGT